>NW_026652293.1:65440744-65584011 GCF_009828535.3 Hylobates moloch | reverse complement strand
GAGAGACAGTTTGTTATAATTTCTGTTCTTTTACATTTGCTGAGGAGTGCTTTATTTCCAACTATGTGGTCAATTTTGGAATAGGTGTGGTGTGCTGAAAAGAATGTATATTCTGTTGATTTGGGGTGGAGAGTTCTGTAGATGTCTATTAGGTCCACTTTGTGCAGAGCTGAGTTCAATTCCTGGGTATCCTTGTTAACTTTCTGTCTCGTTGTTCTGTCTAATGTTGACAGTGGGGTGTTAAAGTCTCCCATTTTTATTGTGTAGGAGTCTAAGTCTCTTTGTAGGTCACTAAGGACTTGCTTTATGAATCTGGGTGCTCCTGTGTTGGGTTCATATATATTTAGGATAGTTAGCTCTTCTTGTTGAATTGATCCCTTTACCATTATGTAATGGCCTTTTTTGTCTCTTTTGATCTTTGTTGGTTGAAAGTCTGTTTTATCAGAGACTAGGATTGCAACCCCTGCCTTTTTTTGTTTTCCATTTGCTTGGTAGATCTTCCTCCCTCCCTTTATTTTGAGCCTATGTGTGTCTCTGCATGTGAGATGGGTCTCCTGAATACAGCACACTGATGGGTCTTGACTCTTTATCCAATTTGCCAGTCTGTGTCTTCTAATTGGAGCATTTAGCCCATTTACATTTTAAGTTAATATTGTTATGTGTGAATTTGGTCCGTCATTATGATGTTAGCTGGTTATTTTGCTCGTTAGTTGATGTAGTTTCTTCCTAGCCTTGATGGTCTTTACATTTTGGCATGTTTTTGCAGTGGCTGGTACCAGTTGTTCCTTTCCATGTTTAGTGCTTCCTTCAGGAGCTCTTTTAGGGCAGGCCTGGTGGTGAGAAAATCTCTCAGCATTTGCTTGTCTGTAAAGTATTTTATTTCTCCTTCACTTATGAAGCTTAGTTTGGCTGGATATGAAATTCTGGGTTGAAAATTCTTTTAAGAATGTTGAATATTGTCCCCCACTCTCTTCTGGCTTGTAGCATTTCTGCCGAGAGATCAGCTGTTAGTCTGATGGGCTTCCCTTTGTGGGCAACCCGACCTTTCTCTCTGGCTGCCCTTAACATTTTTTCCTTCATTTCAACTTTGGTGAATCTGACAATTATGTGTCTTGGAGTTGCTCTTCTCGAGGAGTATCTTTGTGGTGTTCTCTGTATTTCCTGAATCTGAATGTTGGCCTGCCTTGCTAGATTGGGGAAGTTCTCCTGGATGATATCCTGCAGAGTGTTTTCCAACTTGGTTCCATTCTCCCTGTCACTTTCAGGTACACCAATCAGACGTAGATTTGGTCTTTTCACATAGTCCCATATTTCCTGGAGGCTTTGTTCATTTCTTTTTATTCTTTTTTCTCTAAAATTCCCTTCTCGCTTCATTTAATTCATTTCATCTTCCATTACTGATACCCTTTCTTCCAGTTGATTGCATTGGCTCCTGAGGCTTCTGCATTCTTCACATAGTTCTCGAGCATTGGCTTTCAGCTCCCTCAGCTCCTTTAAGGACTTCTCTGCACTCGTTATTCTAGTTATCCATTCATCTAATTTTTTTTTCACAGTTTTTAACTTCTTTGCCATTGGTTTGAATTTCCTCCTGTAGCTCGGAGTATAGTTTGATTGTCTGAAGCCTTCTTCTGTCAACTTGTCAAAGTCATTTTCCATCCAGCTTTGTTCCGTTGCTGGTGAGGAGCTGTGTTCCTTTGGAGGAGGAAAGGCGCTCTGCTTTTTAGAGTTTCCAGGTTTTCTGCTCTGTTTTTTTCCCCATCTTTGTGGTTTTATCTGCTTTTGGTCTTTGATGATGGTGACATACAGAAGGGTTTTTGGTGTGGATGTCCTTTCTGTTTGTTAGTTTTCCTTCTAACAGACAGGACCCTCAGCTGCAGGTCTGTTGGAGTTTGCTAGAGTTCCACTCCAGACCCTGTTTGCCTGGGTATCAGCAGCGGTGGCTGCAGAACAGTGGTGGCTGTAGAACAGCGGATCTTGGTGAACTGCAAATGCTGCTGCCTGATAGTTCCTCTGAAGTTTTGTCTCAGAGGGAGTACACAGCCGTGTGAGGTGTCAGTCTTCCCCTACTGGTGGGTGCCTCCCAGTTAGTCTGCTCAGGGGTCAGGGACCCCCTTGAGGAGGCAGTCTGCCCATTCTCAGATCTCCAGCTGCGTGCTGGGAGAACCACTACTCTCTTCAAAGCTGACAGACTGGGACATTTAAGTCTGCAGAAGTTACTGCTGTCTTTTTGTTTGTCTGTGCCCTGCCCCCAGAGGTAGAGCCTACAGAGGCAGGCCGGCCTCCTGAGCTGTGGTGGGCTCCACCCAGTTTGAGCTTCCCAGCTGCTTTGTTTACCTAATCAAGACTGGGCAATGGCAGGTGCCCCTCCCCCAGCCTTGCCGCTTTGCAGTTTGATCTCAGACTGCTGTGCTAGCAATCAGCGAGACTCCGTGGTTGTAGGACCCTCCGAGCCAGGTGTGGGATATGATCTCCTGGTGTGCCGTTTTTTAAGCCCATTGGAAAAGCACAGTATTAGGGTGGGATTGACCCGATTTTCCAGGTGCCGTCTGTCACCCCTTTCTTTGACTAGGAAAGGGAACTCCCTGACCCCTTGCGCTTCCTGAGTGAGGCAATGCCTTGCCCTGCTTTGGCTCGTGCATGGTGTGCTGCACCCACTGTCCTGCACCCACTGTCTGGCACTCCCTAGTGAGATGAACCCGGTACCTCAGATGGAAATGCAGAAATCACCCGTCTTCTGCGTCGCTCACGCTGGGAGCTATAGACCGGAGCTGTTCCTATTAGGCCATCTTGGCTCCACCCCCTAGTTAACATTTCTTATTGCATGAAAAATGTGTTTCAGGATCATGGGAGTGACCTTCCAGATGGGGAAATGCAAAGTAGCTTCCAAATGGTGAAATGCCTAAGCATCTGTCATTTGCCAGTACTTCCAGGTGACTTGTGTGGACTGGAGAAAGTCCAGAGTCAGGGGGTCTGGCTGCGGGGTGGGCAGGGTCAGAGACAGGGGTCAGAGGTAGGGGTTCCAGAAGTGCTTCAGACCTGGTTTCTTGAAGCTTGGCAGAAAAGAAATTAGAGGCCAGGTACTGTGGTGCACACCTATAATCCCAGCACTTTGGGAGGCTGAGGTGGGAGGATCACTTGAGGTCAGGAGTTCAAGACCAGCCTGGCCAACATGGTGAAACCCCGTCTCTACTAAAAATAGAAAAAAAAATTAGCCAGGTGTCGTGGTGGGTGCTTGTAATCCCAGTTACTTGGGAGGCTGAGGCAGGAGAATCCCTTGAACCCGGGAGGCAGAGGTAGCAGTGAGCCGAGATCACGCCACACCACTCTAGCCTGGGTGGGGAAGGGGGCGGGGAAGAAATTGGAAACACCTTCTTCCCTTTCTTGCTAGTAAAACAGCACCTGGAACTGGCCTTGCCTGGAAGAGCTGGTGTTCCTTCTACTCCCTGGAGTCCAAACACCATAGGCAGTGAGCGTTCCTTGCATTTACAGGAGCAATCACAGCTTCCCATTTGTGGAAGATGTCAGAGCAGGATCTTTTTTTTTAATTGGATTTTTAACTTAAAATTTAATAATCAAACTATACAATCAGCATAGTTTAAAACTCAAAAAGGACTGCCTGGATTAAAACAAAAATCATGGGTCTCCCCCCTTAACCCCCCAGCAACATTCCTAATTCCCAGAGGTTATTGCTTCCAACTCTTGCAGCTGCTTTGTATTTTCTGGGCATCTACCTCCACATATTTAAATGACACACTTACTCTGGAGCAGGGTCTACTAAAGCCCAAACCAGCTGTTAATTTCTCATGAATGCTTCTTAAAACTGTTCCTGCCAAGGCCACCACTGGCTTTCTACATTTTACAAGTAAAGGAGCATGCCTGGCAAAATACCCCACACCCCACATGCCTTGGCCACACCTGCAGCCTGAGTTTGTCCCAGGATCTGAGACCAGTTGTCCTGCTATGGGGATGGAGGGTTGGGGAGATTTATGAAGCCCTGGGCCAAGCATCAGCTGCTTCCAACTCACCCGCCTTGCTGCCACCCTGCTCTTTCTCTGCCCCCAGGTGTATTCACAGCATCCTTGCTGCAGGTGATAAAATTTGATAACAGTAACAGTTCTCAGGTGCTACTCTACCAACACCACCCTGAGTACTTTCATTTGCAGATTCACTAGATCCTCACCATGGCTCTTAGAGATGCAGGCGGTTTCACCCTCCTCATCTTGCAGATAAAGAAACTGAATGTATTAGTCTGTTTTCACACTGCTACAAAGATACTACCTGTATCTTTGTAATTTACAAAGGAAGGAGGTTTAATTACTCACAGTTCTGCATGGCTGGGGGGACCTCAAGAAACTTACAATTATGGTGGAAGGCAAAGGGGAAGTAAGGCACATCTTACATGGTGGCAGGAGAGAGCAAGAGTGAGGAAGTGCCACACTTTAAAACCACCAGCTCTCATGAGAACTCACTCACTATCCTGGAAACAGCCTGGGGGAAACCACCACCATGATCCAGTCACCTCCCACCAGGTCCCTCCCTCAACACATGGGGATTTTTTTGGGTGGGGATACAGAGCTAAACCATATTATTCTGCCTCTAGTCCCTCCTAAATCTCATGCCCTTTCACATTTCAAAACCAATCATGCTTCCCAAACATCCCCCAAAGTCTTAACTCATTCCAACATTAACTCAAAAGTCCAAATCCAAAGTCTTATCTGAGACGAGACAAGTCCCTTCCACCTATGAGCCTGTAAAATCAAAAACAAGTTAGTTACTTCAAAGATACAATGGGGGAACAAGCACTGGACAAATGTTCCCATTCCAAATGGAAGGAATTGGCCAAAACAAAGGAGCCACAGGCCCCATGCAAGTCCAATACCCAGCTGGGCAGTCATTAAATCTTAAAGCTCCAAAATCTCCTTCAATGCCATGTCTCACGTCCAGGTCACACTGGTGCAAGAGGTGGGCTTCCAATGCCTTGGGCAGCTCTGCATGAGTACAGTCCCTGTAGCTGCTTTCATGGGCTGGTGTTCAGTGTTTGCGGCTTTTCCAGGTGCACAGTGCAAGCTGTTGGTGTATCTGCCTTTCTGGGATCTAGAGGATGGTGGGCCTCTTCTCATAGCTCCACTAGGCAGTACCTCAGTGGGCCTCTGGGGGCTCCAACCCCACATTTCCCTTCTGCACTGCCCTAGCAGAGGTTCTCCATGAGAACTCCACCCCTGCAGCAGACTTTTGCCTGGACATCAGGCATTTCCATGCCTCCTCTGAAATCTAAGCAGAGGTTCCCAAAGTTCCACTCTTGTCTTCTGCATACCCTCAGGCCCAACACCACATGGAAGCAGCAAAGGCTTGAAGTTTGCACCCTCTGAAGCAATGGCCCAAGCTGTACCTTGGCCCCGTTTAGCCACGTTGGAGTTGGAGTGGTTGGGATGCAGGGCACCAAATCCAGAGGCTGCACAGAATAATGGGGTCCGTGGCCCAGCCCATGAAACCATTTTTCCCTCCTAGGCCTCCAGGCCTGTGATGGGAGGGGCTTCCGCAAAGATCTCTGAAATGCCCTGGAGACATTTTCCCCATTGTCTTGGCTATTAACATTCTGCTCCTTGTTACTTATGCAAATTTCTGCAGCAAGCTTGAATTCCTCCCCAGAAAATGGGCTTTTCTTTTCTACTCCATCGTCAGGCTGCAAATTTTCCAAACCTTTATACTCTGCTTCCTTTTTAAACATAAGTTCTACTTCCAAAGCATCTCTTCATGAACAAATATGACTGAAAGCTTTCAGAATAAGCCAGGTCACCTCGTGAATGCTTTGCTGCTTAGACATTTCTTCCAACAGATACCCTAAATCATCTCTCTCAAGTTCGAAGTTCTACAGATCTCTAGGATGGGGTAAAATTCTGCCAGTCTCTTTGCTAAAGCACAGCAAAAGTGACCTTTGTTCTGGTTCCCAAAAAGTTTCTCATCTCCATCTGAGACCACCTCAACCTGGACTTTATTGTCCATATTACTGTGAGCATTTTGGTCAAAACCATTTAGCAAGTCCCTAGGAAGTTCCAAACTTTCACTCATCTGCCTGTCGTCTTCTGAGTCCTCCAAACTGTTCCAATCTCTGCCTATTACCCAGTTCCAAAGTTGCTTCCACATTTTCAGGTATCTTTATAGCAATACCCCACTCTGCTGGTACCAATTCTCCATATTAGTCCATTTTCACACTGCTATAAAGATATAATCTGAGACTGGGTAATTTATAAACAAAGGTTTAAATGACTCACAGGCCCACATGGCTGGGGAGGCCTCAGGAAATTTACAATCATGGCAGAAGGCGAAGGGGAAGCAAGGTGTGTCTTACATGGCAGCAGGAGAGAGTGAGACCAAGGAAGTGCCACACTTTAAAACTATCAGCCCTCATGAGAACTCACCCACTATCACGAGAACAGCCTGGGGGAACCACACCCCCATGATCCATTCACTTCCCAGCAGGTCTCTCCCTCAACACATGGGGATTACAATTCAACATGAAATTTGGGTGGAGACCAGAGGCCTAGAAAACTTAGGTCACTTCCCAGTGTCATCCAGCCAGTCAGTGGCCAGTCTGAGGTTCATTCCAGGTGAGCTGGCCCCAGAACTTGTGATCCCAACCACCTTGCACCATCCCATTGTCCTGGCCCTAGGGATGCTGCTTCAAGTGTCCTTGTCCCCAGCCCTGGGAATGAGTTGATGGAAACATTACTGAACACTGAGTGTGCCGCCCTTGCTTCCTGCCCTCCATCTGTGCAGCTGGCATGTCTCTGCCCAGCATGACTTTGTCCTGTTCCCTGTGATCTTCCTTCTGGCCCCACGAGCAGGCAAAGCTGACACTCAGTTCTTTCTGAAGCAGCCAGCAGGGGCTCCTTTACTTCCTCACTGTGGTCAGGGAGGGACAGGAGCAGAGCAAGGGACTGTCTCAAGTCCCTTCCTGGCTCAAGGAGCTGACATGCTGAGGAAAGAAGGCACTGCAGCCTAGGAAGCTATGCCAAGGCTTTTATCCCCAGCAGAGGGTCAGAGAACTAGAAGGGGACAGGGGAGATTGAACAAGGCCTGCCACCCCTTTCCCACTTAAAAGAAGGAAAAACTTCTCTCTTGCTATCGTCTCTCTTGCTTTTCCTCTCTGGTCTTTCATGCAGCTCTGACAACACACAAAATCGTAAATCTCCACAAAGCAAGTCAGAGTGATTTTATTTAAATTTAAATCAGTTCACATTGTTCTTCTGTTGAATGATGGCTTCAGCTCAGAATGTGTGAGTCTGCTTGGGCTGCCATAACAAAGTACCATGGCTCAGGTGGCTTAAACAGCATGAACCTACTGTCTGCCAGTTCTGGAGGCTGGAAGTCTGAGATCCAGGTGTGGGCAGGCTTGGTTCCTCCTGAGGGCTGGAGGAGAGTGGGTTCCAGGGCCCTTCCTTAGCTTGTGGTGGTTCACCGGCCATCTTCGGCATCCCTGGCCTTGAGAAGCACCACTGAGCTCTGGCTTCGTCTTCACATCGTGTTCTCCCTGTGTGCTTGTCTGTGTCCACACATCCCCTTTTTATAAGGACACTGGTCATCTTGGACTCAGGGCCCATCCTACTCCAGTATGACATCATCTTAACTAATGACATTTGCAATGACCCTGTGTCAAAGTAAGTCCCCACCCTGAGGTCCTGGGGGTTAGGGCTTCAACAGAGGAATTTGGGGAGGGAACATGATTCAGCCCGGAACACCCACGTGCATCCCATGTGCACCTCTCCCCCGCAGGCCCCCATCTGACCTGCTGTCTCTCTGATGCCTTCTCTCAGCCCTCTCCTACAGGCCCACATTCCTAGCACAAGGCCTCTTGCTGTCCCTCACCAGTGTCAAGCATTCTCCTCCTCAGGGCCCCTCAGCTGCTGCCTCCTCTGTCCCGAATGTGCCTCTCCCAGGCTTGCAGCTCCTTCACTTACTCACACAGCCTCCCACAAAATCCCAGCTTATCCAAGAGACCCTGGCCAACCTTCCATACAGCACTGCCATCTCCCTGCCCGACTTTCTCCTCTCCTCCAATCCCTGCCTGATGCGTGTCCTTTGTCTGTGGTCAGAATTCCCCATGAGCTGCTCACTGCCCGGCACCTAGGACAGTGCAGCCCACAGTGGACGCTCAGTTGGGCAGCCCTAACTTCTGCAGAGCCTGCGACAGGAGCACATGTGAAGACCACGCCACCCTCTTCCCCACTCTCCCCACATCCTGCCAGGCGAGGGGCTGCCTGCATGCACTGGCGCCTCCCCATTCACATGCCTGTCTGGGGGTGCACATGCCTGCAAGTAGGCCCAAGGTCCGCCCTGGGAGGGGACCCTGGGGAAGAGGCCTGTGCAGGCCCCAGTTTGGGGCAGGGAATTCTGGAGTCCTGGGAACCTAGCACAGGGCCAAGCAGGAGTGGGTGGGAGCTGGTTGACATGCTCCTGTCTCCACAGCTTCCTGGCCCTGTGGGGACAGAGATGGCTGCAGGGACCACCAAGGGAGACCTCTGAGGTGCTGGGCTGGGTGGTAAGCGTGGTCGGGGCTCAGCAGACAAAGGTTGAACGAATGAGTGGATGGTTACTCCTCCTGGCCTCAGCCACTTATACTACAGCTTCCCTAGAGGGCAAGGGTGCAAGGCCCTCCGGCCTCAGACTTGCAGCTATAGCCAGGTTCTGTCACAGCCAAGCGCAGTGGAGCCAAGAGCTGCTGATCTCGTTGGCTCTTCTGAAATGTACCATCATGTCCTTGGTGCCCCAATCCCCCTGCCAGAATCCCTCCAAGATGTGACTCAACTATCCAGAAGGCTCTCCAGGAGACCCAAGACCGAAGGCTCCTGGTGATACTTGGTGATAGGGCTCTGAAAAGAGGGGGCCCTAAAGACAGCTGATAGGCTGAGGGGAGGACTGCACCCATGGTCCCCTTCAGGATACTTTCCCACCCTTAGAGCAGCCAGGCTGTCTTCAGATGTAGCTGAGATCCTCAAGCAGTCCCTATGAGGAACGCAAGCACTGCAGGGCAGCCGTCTGTTCAGACCATTTGGACTGGAGTCCCCGAGGGGGCCCAGTGAGCTATAGGAAGGTGCAGGGCATGAGGCCCAGTGGGGAAGATATCAGGGGACACCCCTGCCATGTGCCCTGCCACCCTGAGGCCCTGCCTTAGCTGCCCGGACATCTCCACACTCAGCCTCTGCCATTGCAGCTGCCTTCAGTGAGGGCTCCTGGGGCAACTCCTTTAAAGCTCATGATGGGGCCCTGAGGCCGGCGACATAAGCAAAATGCCCGCTCTGGGGAGGCCAGTGGGAACAGGGCTGGAGTCCAAACTCAAATTCAAGAGGATGGCATGTATGTGCATGTTTGCTTCAAACCATCATCTGGGGCCCCCAGGAAACCTCCAGGCAGCAGGAAATTCTGGAGACACCGTGGGCATAGCAGGTCTCCTGGAAGAAATCTAGAGCCGCCCAAAATAGGCACAGGAAGGGAATAACTTGCTGACCCCACACTCAAGACATGGACATCTCTCCTTCTTGTCCCCTGGAAAAATTAAATGTCACCTTCTTTCTACTCCCACTGTGGTTACAGCCACAGTGGGGCATGGGCAGCCTTCCACTGTGGTTCACTACACTTGCTCCCTCCAAATGGGCGGTAGAAGGTCAGGAGCTACTGTCTTATCTCCATGTCCCTTGGCAGTTAGCAGCTCCCCACACACATACACTCCTGGGCCTCATGTTGGAGCCCTTGGCCTTGGAAAAGGAGAGTATGGGTAGGTGTGAATTTCCTGAGGGCTCCCACACCCACACCATGGCACCTTCGGCACTCGATACACAGCAGATGCTAGAAGATGCCCGTGGTGTCAGTGAGAGAGGAGCTGCACCCACAGGCTCTTGCCTCCTGCACCTGGCCATGCCCCTGATTCTGACCTCCCTCTTCATGGATGCAGATGGTGTGGGCATATGGGTCTGTAGCCCTGACTGGGACTGGGAGCACAGAGCTTTCATTCACCTTAACACACTGCACCTGAGACCCAGTGTGCAGGTAGCCCCTGGGGTTCCAAGGAGAGCAAGCCCAGGAAAGAGGCCACCACAATGGGAGGGGCGGCTCTGCCTGGCCCTGCCGGGGACACTTTGCAGAAACCACCTACCTGCCATTCCCAGCAGGCCATCATCCCTTTCAGGGATGTGAAGATAACTGGATTTGATTTCAGTCTCTGGCCTCCTTCTCACCCTCCTCCCAGTTAAGTAAAACAACCATGCCCATCCGAGTTGAGACACACCCCTCCCAGAAAGGAAGCCAGAGACCTGCTTGGCCAGTGCAGGGGCATTAGAGGCCAGTCTCCAGCTATGGGGAGGACATTCCTGATCCCAGATCTTTGGACTTGACCCTGGAACAATGGAGGAATCACCTTCCTATTTTCCTAACCTTTAGCTTGCCCTCCAGTCTGCAGTGGCAGCCCCTTGGGCCCATCTACAGGTGCTTGCCTATGGGTCTCAGCCTCTAGTCAAGATACTAATTTTTTGAAATGCTTCTAATGGCCAAGTTTAAGAAACACTGTACCCACCCCGAACTTTCTGAGACTCACTAGATTTCTAATCAGAGTTTTGGCATCTGGTCAGTTTTGCAGGTTTGTCCTGTGTATCCTTTATTTACATGTTAATGTGCTGGGTGCTGAGCTCGTAGAAGTGATACAGGGGTCCTTTGCTGCAGAGAGGGCACATAGTGGAGAGGACTGTGCATCAGACAGTGACAACACAGTATGCTGAGTGCCATTGGAGAGGTGGTTGAGGCCTGTCAGAGTGGAGGACCTGCGTCTCTGGGAAGGGCATGACAGAGACCCTTAGCCAAGTAGCAAAGAGTGAGCAGTTTTGTTTTGTTTTTTTTCTGAGATGGAGTCTCACTCTTTCACTCAGGCCGGACTGCAGTGGCGCTATCTCAGCTCACTGCAAGCTCCGCCTCCCGGGTTCACGCCATTCTCTTGCCTCAGCCTCCTGAGTAGCTGGGACTACAGGTGCCTGCCACCACGCCTGGCTAATTTTTTGTATTTTTAGTAGATATGGGGTTTCACCGTGTTAGCCAAGATGGTCTTGATCTCCTGACCTCGTGATCCGCCCACCTCGGCCTCCCAAAGTGCTGGGATTACAGGCGTGAGCCACCGTGCCCGACCAAGTGAGCAGTTTTGAAGGGCAAATTTGAAACAAATTCTAACAAGGGTCTTGTTTTACTCACCAAGTCACCAAGACTCAACTCACATAACTGGGGACCCAACTGCCCCTACCCTTCGTTGGTCTTTGCCTCAATTCTGGCCAGGTATCCCAATCCTGAGCCCTTGCAAGAAGCTGAGCGGACTGGGGTCCCTCCTGCCTGAGACCCCACAGGCAGAACTCCTCTCCCCAGGCCAGGCACGCTGTGCATCTGCTGCTGCTGGTGCACACAGCACTTTGCACCCAGCTGCCAGGCGCTCACTACGCCAGCCTCAGCTAGGGCCTGGCAACCTGCAGTCGTCTTGCTGGGGTAAAAAGCGTATGTCACAGCTGGAAGGGGAGTTGGCCTAGCAGTGGAGGCTGGTGACCTACTTACCGGTGAGCAGTTCGGAATTCATAACTAATCCGAATCCCAGACTGGAGAGGGAGGCCGTGTTCTCATATTACGAGGGAGCTACACCACCACTTTTCAGATAACATCAAAGACCAAGGAATTAAGTGCCATGATAATAAACCAAGGAGGGTGATTTATATGTAAGGTATTTCCATTCAGGTTCTAAAAAGGTTTTCCCTAGAAACATTCATAACTTGATAATAGAGTAATTTGCAAAATAAGTTGAATTGTAAAATAATCTTGAGTAGCACAAATGCATTTAGCATGGTTTGCTTCCTTAGTGCTGTTCCATTTGCAAAATTAATTTAAAAAAAAAGAACAATGAGAAGATCTGAAGCAATGAAATCGGGTGGCGGGGGAGTCCTTGTCTTGCACAGACTACAGCAGGCCACTTCCCTTTGATACACAGTGGGTTATTTGTCCCCTAGTTCCTGGAATTCTCTAGGAATTTCCCCACCAAGTATGGGTGGTCTTCTACTGAGCATCACAATCATTGACTTGTGGATGAATGTGGAGTATTTTTGGACAGTGATGAGCTTTAAGATAGAAATCACAAACAGACGTCCAGCCTTGCCAGACGCTGAATAAACTAACGAATCGCCCTCCTTGTTTTTCACTCTGATTCGTCAGGGTCCCTTTGCTCCTCTCCTTTTTCTCTGTAAGAGGAATATATTTAACTACTCAGCCGGGACCTTTCAGGCCGGCCCGGATGCACCCCTCCTGTGGCAGAGGCAGGTGGGCCCCATGCTAGGGGCTGAGCACACTCATCCCAGGGAGGGCAGCCCCGTCCTGTGGAAGCCCACAGCACTGTGGGGCAGGCACTCCATACTGTCAACACACGGGCAGGAGAAAGTGAGATGGGAGCACCAGTGCCCTCTGCAAATGGGCACTCGACCATCACAGCATCCAAACTGGCACTGTGGTCAACAGGAGGCAGAAAGGCCCCTTCAGCCTAGGCCACAGTGGGGTGGGGTGGGGCTGGAAGGAACCCTGGGATCCCCTTTGTAACGTGTATCCCTAAGGAATTGCCTCTCACATGATGTGTCAGTTCTTGGGTTCTCCTGGAGGCAGCCACACCCGCTTCAGAATCACCAGATGCATAATGAATAATGGGCATTTGGGGTGAGGTGGAACACAAGGCAATGCATAGGACGTCCTTTCTGATACTCATGCCTCCGCCCACTGTTTGTCTTGATTTAATGTCTAATTGTAGCAGCTACAGGAGACATGCCCATGAGGCCATTCGTAGAACTGTGACGTCACTAGCTGCTCCCATCAAAATGCTATTTTGCGATTAGCCCCTAGTGATCATGGATGCTGAAGTTAAGCAACCCGGTGTCCTAGCCAGCACCCGGTTCCTCAGACTGCTTAGACTGCAAAGCTGAACCCCATGCTGCTCAGGGCCATCACTCACAGAAGACCCCATGAAGTTATCCTGCTTCCAGCAGCATGGACACAACCACATCTTTGGGGGTAGTCCAGTCCCTTTTGTCAAAAATGGCCTCGTCTAGACAAGTTTCAGCAAAGGCTGGGGTGGCAGGGCCCCTAAGGGGCAAGGTGGTGGGCAAAGGGGCTGGGTGAGAAGAGCACGGGAACCAGGGCCTGGGCTTGGCCAGTAGTTGTGGGCCTGTAAGGGACAGCTGTTCTGGAAGAGGCCACGGCATGGGCTTTCAGCTGTCCTCCCCTTTCTTCCTTTTTCATGGCAAATAAAAATGACAGAACCCTGCACATTTTCCTTTATCACTGCTGATCGGATGAGCATAGGAGCCAAGGTCCTGAGCCAGGATCACATTTGGGTTTACTTTATGAGCCCAAGTTCCGCTGCTGGCGTCGTCCTGGTTCGCCTGAACCCAGCAGCTTTCAGGGATGCGCGACTTTTCAGTGCTAGAACCAGGAATGTCCTCGCAAACTGGGCAGATCTGTCACCCTGGCTGCAGCTTCTCACACTGTACCCCCAACCCCAGCCCCCACCCTTGGGTACCCTGCAGTTGGCCCTTTGGTTCTCAGGACCTGGACTTGGCGGGAGGGAGTGGGTGAGGCAGTGGTCAGGCTTCCAGCTCTTGTCCCAGCCTTGCAGGTGGTGCACTGAGGAGGCGTCCTTGGGCCCAGGAAGAGCAGGCCACCTGCTGCACCACACAGGTATCGATGTTCATCACCACCCGCTACAACTCTGTTCTGCTTTCTTTTAAAGGCAGGAGGAAAGGCAGGAGCCAGTCCGTGCAGGCACACTCGGCGCTAAGCCAAAGGCCACCCATGCTGAGCTCATCTGGCCCCATCTTAGAGAGCCGCCAACCATTCCTCCAGACGTCCACCTCAGTGCACGAGCTGGCCCAGAGGCTCTCGGGCAGCCGGCTCTCCTTGCACACCTCGGTCACGTCCCTGCACTCTCAGCCCCCGCCCGTCACTACCACCGGCCACCTGAGCGTCCGCGAGCGGGCCGAGGCGCTCATCAGGTCTAGCCTGGGCTCCTCCACCAGCTCCACCCTGAGCTTCCTCTTCGGCAAGAGGAGCTTTTCCAGCGCGCTCGTCATTTCCGGACTCTCTGCTGCGGAGGGGGGCAATACCAGTGACACCCAGTCATCCAGCAGCGTCAACATCGTGATGGGCCCCTCAGCCAGGGCTGCCAGCCAGGCCACTCGGGTAAGGAGCTGGGCAGGGCTCACCAGGACGGGCTGGGGTGGTGGCACGGGCTCCTGGCCTGAGCGTGGCACCTGCCTTGCGTTCCCACCTTTCTGCCTGCAGAACCCCATCCCCTTCTCTATGGGGCTCCCAGAGTGACAAAGGACAGTGCTTAGACACGAAGTGGCTTAGCTGCTCTTGGAAGCAGACAAGATACAGAGCACACATCCTGTAAATGATAATGCCCAGGCAGGCAGTGAAAGGAGTCACTGGATACAGAGGTTCTGCAGAACTGTGGCCATCTGCCCTACACTGGGGCGTGAGGGAGAATGCCCTCCACCCATTCCCACAGCGGGACTCTTCTCACATGATTCCGGCCTGAGGGAGAGGAAAGGGCAGCTGTCAATGCTGGAGTTAGAGTATCATTTCTTCTCAGCCAATAGATTTAACTTTAAAGCTGCTGAGATGGCCCCACTGCTTTTAAGTATTTAAATACTAGACAAGGAGAGTTTTAAGGACTTCACCCAAATAAGCCGTTACTTGTCCAGAATCCCAAAACAGCTGAGATGAAATGAACACTTGAGCTTCATCAGTGAGAAAAAAGTAAATAAATACCCAGCAGTGCTCCTATGTGGCCTGGTAGACAGGGAAAATCGACGGTGTCAAGGCAAAAATGGGTCAGATTTGAAGAGCTCCCCCGCTCCTTTTGAGTGTTCAGGTTTTCCTGACCATGGCTCACGCTTTCCATCAAGCACCAGAGTTGCAGTGGCTTGGCCTCTGGTTCTGGGTGTGGTTATTTGCAGGTGGAGAGAGGGGGCTGCACCGCGGCTTACCCTCTGGTTCTGGCTGAGGTTATTTGCAGGTAGAGACAGGTGGCCGCACCTGAACATTCGTAGTGTCGCCCTCCCTTCTCCTTCATGGGAAACAGCTCTCCAGGGAAGTACCTTCCTGCCAGGTGAAGCCGAGGCTGGGCCAGCCGCCCTACAAGGAGCCACAGGATTGCAGCCGTGGGCGCCATCTTTCATGGAGGGGGAGACTTATGGGCTTTCCTGGAACCCTCAGGCTGTCCTGGCCAAGAGGAAAGAGCTGGTTACTTCAGGAGTTCGACCTTAGTTAGATAACTAAAAGAATACATTTCCCCTCCCTTTATTTCCTCAATAAAAATATACAAAGTATCACCCTTCTCCATGCCCCAATCTGTGTTAAAGTCATAGTCTACGGGTGTAGTTCTGGGATTCTGTCAAATTCTCCTTCCTGCTCTCCAAAATGGACAATTGTCGTTGGGACCACACGCCCCCAGAATACAATGGCCTCTGTGTTCTACTGGGGTCAAGCCTGCTAGAACTTAGCATTCATGACAGGGGCTAAGTGTGCATGAAGTGACGCTGACTACAGCTGGAAAGCCAGGCGCCCAAATGCCCCTTCCCCCCAGGGCCGCTCTTTCCAGCGCCGTCATCCAGAAAGGCCCACGTGCAGAGCCCCTGTGTCTCAGATGCGGCTTCAGTTGCCCGTCCTGTCCTCAGAGGCCACTGTGCTGGCCCTCTATCATTTGACGTGACTTTAGAACCTGACCTCAAGGATATGGCAGCGCTAGCCTTTAACTCCCACAGCACAGGTGGGGGTGATGCCAGTTAGAAGTGGGTAGTGAACATTTGCTGAGCTGTTCACTGTTTCTCTCTTCTCTTTGGAAGCACCTCTCCGAGCCATGTGAGCCCACTGATGCCACCGAGCAGGGGCAGCTTCGTGACCGACGTCTGGCTGAGGCTGTGGCGGAGACTCTCGGGGTTGTCTGCAGGAGAGCAAGCCAGGAGGACATGGGCCTGGATGACACGGCCTCGCAGCAAAGTGTGTCAGATGAGCAGTGACGGGCGTGCGGCCGGGCGGGGAGGCCGGCTCCCCAACAGCTCCTACCTGCATTGCTCTCCCTCGTGCTCCCCAAATCACAACCAACCAATACTGCGATCCATGAGGACTCCTCCTGTGGAAAAGGAGAGCTGTTCCAGAACACAGAACTTATCTCAGGTTTTTGAAAAAAAAAAAAAAAAAAATCAAACAACAACAAAAAAAACCTCACATGATGGGGAAACAAAAAAAAGCAACAAAGAAGCCACACCACACCTCCCCCGCCAGGCACAGCGCTGCCCAGAGCCGCACACCACGGACAGCACCACACATGTTCCAGAATCTGAAATCTCAAACAAAAGCCATTTACGATCTTAAAACAACAGAGCCATGAAACAAATGCCCTGATGAAAATAAGACAACTGCATGTTACATCATTGGCACTTTATACATTACTGTTACCATGAAAAAGAAATGAACAGCAGCACGTCTGATCAGATGCATTAAGGTTAAATCTAAGTGTCCAGAAAACCCTATTTCTTTACAATATTTATGCAGCTGTTAAGCATAACATGGTGGCAGCTTCACAACAAGAACCGTGATCATGCATGCAGTCATGTCTCCAGTATTCTGTGAAAAGCCAGGATACGTTACGATGTGAGTTTAGAAACTGAGTCCATTCAGTGCATGGAAATCCACCTCGGAGTCACGCAATGCTCCTCACTATAGTCCAAGCGATTTGTGGGCTGCCAGCACCCTGCGGGCTTCACAGGGACGCGTGCTTGTTCTCCAAGCCCCGCAACCCTTACTGTGCACACAACATCGCACACACCTTTGTTTTTGAAATTAAAATGTTTATAGTTATAAACTGCGTCCAGTGTTTTGAGTTATATTGAGGCTTCTCATTTCTACAAGTATATCTATCTTTTATGGTGAGAACGACATTTGGGTACATTCTGAGACAACTTTTCCCATCTTCAAGACCCCCAGGAGGGGGGTCTTGTATCCTTGCTAGAGTAGAGGTCCCAAAATGCAGTCCATAGAGTATCACTGGCCTGGTGAACCATCCCTTTTCAAAAGACAGTAGTTACAAGGAAATACTCAATTTTAAACAGTCACACAAATTTCTTCAAAGTATTTAGGATTTGGAAATTTGAGGAGAGGGTTGGGGGAAGGGTATTGTAGAGAATCTCTTGCCCCTTGGAAAGTAAATGGTAATGCTTTTCTAATTTTTTTTTTGTAAACTAAGAATCAGCAATTAATAAAAGCAAGTGTACTCTATAAGCACAGACAGAAGGCTCTTATTTGCAGGTCAGCACTCCCTAGAGGTGCAAACTTTATTTAATTTAAATGCAGTTGTTTGTCTAATGGGAAGCTGATGATAGGGCCTTGCTGCAGCTCTCTAAGGTGGCCAAATTAAACTTGGCTGGCAGCTCCTGTAATCCTCTTGGGCAACTTTACAGCCAAGCCCCAAGGGCTAAACGGCAGGCCTGGAGCTGTGAGTGCGGCCTCCCCACGGAGGGTGACTCCTTGAGGTCAGTGAGGAAAACCACGGTGCCTGGCAGTGGTCAGCCAGGAGTATGACTGGCTACTCCTTAGGCATCCAGAAGTAGGAAACACAGAAAGCATTCCACAAAACAGAGAATCTCCCCAAAGAGCTAGAAACCCAGGCTGGAAGGAAACGGCAGCGCAGGCCAGAGGGCAAGAGCACCCTAGGTGCTCCTCCATCCCGTTTCTCTGGGGAGGTTCATGAGGTGCTTCTTCAACGGTTATTCTGTTCACTGCTTATCACAGTTCACGGGTTCTCGTGGCATCTTTTGTCGGGAGGAGGGAGGATGAAAGTGACACAGTGTATCTACAACACTAAAGCCACATTAATCAGATAGGAATGCAGTGACGCTCTGCACCGTCTATGACAGCGGGCATCTTGAATGCACATACTGAGGCACAGATGCACACACACTCACATCCGCAGGCGACTGCACCCACAGAGGAAAGGTGGCAGTATTGGAGTCACCCCAGGATTCTTGGGGGCTGTTTGACCAGCCATCAACAGTACAACCATACTTCTTTTTTTTATTGTGGTACACAACTTTTATATTTACAACTCATGAACTTGTTAATCTGGTCCTTCATCTAGTCAGCTATGTATCAGAAAGGACTTCTGCAAAATGTTATATTCTAAGCCCCCATTTAGAGGAGGCATCCCTAAACTGACATTTCTTGCTAGAGTTGTTCAAGTGTTCTTCCAGTATATAGCTAAAGAGTTATTTTCCAGTTCAAGAGTTATTTGGGCGCTGGGTGCAGTGGCTCACGCCTGTAATCTTAGCACTTTTGGAAGCCGAGGCAGGCAAATCACGAGGTCAGGAGTTCAAGACCAGCTTGGCCAACATGGTGAAACCCCGTCTCTACTAAAAATACAAAAAATTAGCTGGGCGTAGTGGCGGGTGCCTGTAATCCCAGCTACTCAGGAGGTTGAGGCAGGAGAATCGCTGGAACCCAGGAAGCAGAGGTTACAGTGAGCCGAGATCGCACCACTGCACTCCAGCTCAAGTGACAGAGTGAGACTCCGTCTCAAAAAAAAAAGAGTTATTTGGACACAGATCAAAATGGTTTCTCCTCTAAAGATAATATAAAAACCATAGCACTTGGTTTTATATAAATCATGTGACTAATTGGGCATTATTGATTCTAAATTTTGCAGTGTGTTGAAATCATCTGGCAAGTAGTTTGTTAAAATCATACGATGCTTCAACTTCTTTGCCCACAAAATGTGCAATGCAATGCCTGTTTACTTAGCCCACCCGCCTCCAGCCTCATCCACCATGCTGTTTTGTCCCAAGTCACTATGCTACATAAGCATCTGCCATCAGCACACACACAGGTGCGATACACAGACACAACCTTCTATGAATACGGAAATTGGCAGGAAAAGAAGAGGAGCAGATCTGTTCCACATATTCCAGCCCACCAGTGTTCCCACTCCCTTGATAATTGGAGAGCTGGGAACTGAGTGCCTGAACTTGCAGCTTTACTAAGATCTCTCCCTGTCAAGGTTGATCATCAGAGATGACACTCTATCCATTTAAAAGACTCACCCATCTCCCTGCATGTGCTTACCCTCACTCAGAGGTAAGAAGAAACAATTTTTTAAACTATTATGTGTTAAGCAGCTGGCGGTATGATCTGCTAAGGAGGAAAAGGAAAGAACGATTTAGTAAATCATTCTTCAAATCAGTCCTGATTCCTCCCATCCGACCTTGTTAATTCTAGCTGAGATTCTTCATACAAGCAATACGCATTAATTCTGTGCTTTCCAAAGTGAATTCCTCCTTGAGACTTATATCCAACCATCTGTTAGATATTTTGCTTTGTTTGAATAGGAGGCATTCCAAACTCAGGTGTAAGAGAATCCCTGACTTCATAGATAGCTCTTATTATTTTGAGATACGTCCCATCAATACCTAATTTATTGAGAGTTTTTAGCATGAAGAGTTGTTGAATTTTGTCAAAGGCCTTTTCTGCATCTATTGAGATAATCATGTGGTTTTTGTCTTTGGTTCTGTTTATATGCTGGATTACATTTATTGATTTGCGTATGTTGAACCAGCCTTGCATCCCAGGGATGAAGCCCACTTGATTATGGTGGATAAGCTTTTTGATGTGCTGCTGGATTCGGTTTGCCAGTATTTTATTGAGGATTTTTGCATCAATGTTCATCAAGGATATTGGTCTGAAATTCTCTTTTTTGGTTATGTCTCTGCCAGGCTTTGGTATCAGGACGATGATGGCTTCATAAAATGTGTTAGGGAGGATTCCCTCTTTTTCTATCGATTAGAATAGTTTTAGAAGGAATGGTAGCAGTTCCTCCTTGTATCTCTGGTAGAATTCAGCTGTGAATCCATCAGGTCCTGGACTCTTTTTGGTTGGTAAGCTATTGATTATTGCCACAATTTCAGAACCTGTTATTGGTCTATTCAGAGATTCAACTTCTTCCTGATTTAATCTTGGGAGGGTGTATTTGTCGAGGAATTTATCCATTTCTTCTAGATTTTCTAGTTTATTTGCATAGAGGTGTTTGTAGTATTCTCTGATGGTAGACTGCATTTCTGTGGGATCGGTGGTGATATCCCCTTTTTCATTTTTTATTGCATCTATTTGATTCTTCTCTCTTTTCTTCTTTATTAGTCTTGCTAGTGGTCTATCAATTTTGTTGATCTTTTCAAAAAACCAGCTCCTGGATTCATTAATTTTTTGAAGGGTTTTTTGTGTCTCTATTTCCTTCAGTTCTGCTCTGATTTTAGTTATTTCTAGCCTTCTGCTAGCTTTTGAATGTATTTGCTCTTGCTTTTCTAGTTCTTTTAATTGTGATGTTAGGGTGTCGATTTTGGATCTTTCCTGCTTTCTCTTGTGGGCATTTAGTGCTACAAATTTCCCTCTACACACTGCTTTGAATGTGTCCCAGAGATTCTGGTATGTTGTGTCTTTGTTCTCATTGGTTTCAAAGAACATCTTTATTTCTGCCTTCATTTCATTATGTACCCAACAGTCATTCAGGAGCAGGTTGTTCAGTTTCCATGTAGTTGAGCGGTTTTGAGTGAGTTTCTTAATCCTGAGTTCTAGTTTGATTGCACTGTGGTCTGAGAGACAGTTTGTTATAATTTCTGTTCTTTTACATTTGCTGAGGAGAGCTTTACTTCCAACTATGTGGTCAATTTTGGAATAGGTGTGGTGTGGTGCTGAAAAAAATGTATATTCTGTTGATTTGGGGTGGAGAGTTCTGTAGATGTCTATTAGGTACACGTTGTGTAGAGCTGAGTTCAATTCCTGGATATCCTTGTTAACTTTCTGTCTTGTTGATCTGTCTAATGTTGACAGTGGGGTGTTAAAATCTCCCATTATTATTGTGTGGGAGTTTAAGTCATAAGAGCTATCTATGACAAATCCACAGCCAATATCATACTGAATGGGCAAAAACTGGAAGCATTCCCTCTGAAAACTGGCAAAAGACAGGGATGCCCTCTCTCACCACTCCTATTCAACATAGTGCTGGAAGTTCTGGCCAGAGCAATCAGGCAGGAGAAGGAAATAAAGGGTATTCAATTAGGAAAAGAGGAAGTCAAACTGTCCCTGTTTGCAGATGACATGATTGTATATCTAGAAAACCCCATTGTGTCAGCCCAAAATCTCCTTAAGCTGATTAGCAACTTCAGCAAAGTCTCAGGATACAAAATCAATGTACAAAAATCACAAGCATTCTTGTACACCAATCACAGACAAACAGAGAGACAAATCATGAGTGGACTCCCATTCACAATTGCTTCAAAGAGAATAAAATACCTGGGAATCCAACTTACAAGGGATGTGAAGGACCTCTTCAAGGAGAACTACCAACCACTGATCAATGAAATAAAAGAGGATACAAACAAATGGAAGAACATTCCATGCTCATGGGTTGGAAGAATCAATATCGTGAAAATGGCCATACTGCCCAAGGTAATTTATAGATTCAATGCCATCCCCATCAAGCTACCAATGACTTTCTTCACAGAATTGGAAAAAACTACTTTAAAGTTCATATGGAACCAAAAAAGAGCCCGCATCGCCAAGTCAATCCTAAGCCAAAAGAACAAAGCTGGAGGCATAACGCTACCTGACTTCAAACTATACTACAAGGCTACAGTAACCAAAACAGCATGGTACTGGTACCACAACAGAGACATAGATCAATGGAACAGAACAGAGCCCTCAGAAATGATGCCGCATAGCTACAACTATCTGATCTTTGACAAACCTGACAAAAACAAGAAATGGGGAAAGGATTCCCTATTTAATAAATGGTGCTGGGAAAACTGGCTAGCCATATGTAGAAAGCTGAAACTGGATCCCTTCCTTACACCTTATACAAAAATTAATTCAAGATGGATTAAAGACTTAAATGTTAGACCTAAAACCATTAAAATCCTACAAGAAAACCTAGGCAATACCATTCAGGACATAGGCGTGGGCAAGGATTTCATGTCTAAAACACCAAAAGCAATGGCAACAAAAGCCAAAATTGACAAATGGGATCTCATTAAACTAAAGAGCTTCTGCACAGCAAAAGAAACTACCATCAGAGTGAACAGGCAACCTACAGAATGGGAGAAAATTTTTGCAACCTACTCATCTGACAAAGGGCTAATATCCAGAATCTACAATGAACTCAAACAAATTTACAAGAAAAAAACAAACAACCCCATCAAAAAGTGGGCAAAGGACATGAACAGACACTTCTCAAAAGAAGACATTTATGCAGCCAAAAAACACATGAAGAAATGCTCATCATCACTGGCCATCAGAGAAATGCAAATCAAAACCACAGTGAGATACCATCTCACACCAGTTAGAATGGCCATCATTAAGAAATCAGGAAACAACAGGTGCTGGAGAGGATGTGGAGAAATAGGAACACTTTTACACTGTTGGTGGGACTGTAAACTAGTTCAACCATTGTGGAAGTCAGTGTGGCGATTCCTCAGGGATCTAGAACTAGAAATACCATTTGACCCAGCCATCCCATTACTGGGTATATACCCAAAGGAGTATAAATCATGCTGCTATAAAGACACATGCACACGTATGTTTATTGCAGCACTATTCACAATAGCAAAGAGTTGGAACCAACCCAAATGTCCAACAACGATAGACTGGATTAAGAAAATGTGGCACATATACACCATGGAATACTATGCAGCCATAAAAAATGATGAGTTCGTGTCCTTTGTAGGGACATGAATGAAACTGGAAAACATCATTCTCAGTAAACTATTGCAAGGACAAAAAACCAAACACCGCACGTTCTCACTCATAGGTGGGAATTGAACAATGAGAACTCATGGACACAGGAAGGGGAACATCACACTCTGGGGACTGTTGTGGGGTGGGGGGAGGAGGGAGGGACAGCATTAGGAGATATACCTAATGCTAAATGACAAGTTAATGGGTACAGGAAATCAACATGGCACATGGATACATATGTAACAAACCTGCACATTGTGCACATGTACCCTAAAACCTAAATTATAATTAAAAAAAAAAAAAAAAAAAAAAGCCTGTAGCAAAAGTACCCTAAAACCTAAATTATAATTAAAAAAAAAAAAAAAAAAAAGAATCCCTGACTTCAGTCTGCCCTGCCGCCCCCACCCCACCATCCGGCAAGAGCTCCTTACCTCAGCCATGGCACCGACAGGGAGGTGGCGCTCAGCTCTGCTCCTCTCATCCTGGCTGCGTGCAGGGAGGGGACGGTCACATGTGGAGTTCTGCCATGGCACCTCTTCTTCCTTTAAATCTCAGCATGACACTGTTGCTACAGGCTGTGCGCGTTTGGCCACGAGTTCTAGTTACCTGTGAATTCGTCTTATCCTTCATTAAATGTCATTGCCTTACAAGACAGGGATTGCATCTGACATCTGCATACACGCTCCATGATCATTCTGTTTGACTAGTACAATAATCATTTCAGGACCTCACCACAAGAGACACTAAACATTCTTTGGATTCACAGCACTTTATCACTGCTAAATGTCAACTCTGAGGTCTGGGGGCACAAAATGCACTAAAAATGCTAAAGCCTCAAGAAGGACGCAGCAGGGAGTGATGAAAGAGTGAACTTTGGAGCCACGTAGACGTGGGTTCAAATCCCCTTTGTCACCACTATCACTGTGCTCTTGAACGAACCACTTAAACACTCCAAGCTTGTCTCTTCACCATTAAAGGGAAAGTGTGCAGAAGCTCCCACAGCCCCAAGTGCGAGGGGCCACCCTGAATCTGTTCCACACAAGTGGATACTTTCAAGTAGGCAGTGACACGCCTACCCCACATAAGCACAATTGGCTTCAGTGATAAGCCCCTCAGACTAGCTATTTAACTTTGAAATAATCTTCACCACCTTTCTTTCTCATTTAAGACAAAGTCAAAGTCTACAAAACAGACACGGCTCAAACACCAAGCTCAAAAGGACAAGCACCAGAAGGAACACGGCCCTTGGTATTTCAGATGCATGAAGGGCGGAAACGCAGAACAGCCTCCCGGAGGTGCCAGGAAAGGCTCCGTCTTGATGGAGTCTCACTCCAGCTGGGGCTGACCAGCTCCACCAGGCCTGGGTGCACATTGATGACATTTCCCCACACTGCCACCCTATCTCTTGGTTCTCCTGAGGGCTGTGGTACTTTCAGATTTATGGCCAGGATCAGGTTCCCAGGCCTTTGTGGGAAGCCTCTACCCATCTCAGAGGCCGTGCCTCTCCTGGCCCACTGAGGCATGCAGCCCACACCGGTGTCCTGGTGATGGTGGCTGGAAGTCACAGCCAGCCTGCCAGACGTCCTGAGCTCGGAACTCAGTCTCCCCAAACAGCCCCGCCAGGCAGGGGCCGTGGAAGGAGATGTCCACTTCCTCCTCCTGGGCAAGTCACCCTTTTTGAGGGATTAGTTCATAATCTATTAGGCCTCCCTGTTGTGGTCCCTCCAAGGCTAGGCAAGTCCAGGTCAAGCTTCACAAAGTTACCTTGGAAGAAAAGCGCTGAGGAAAGAGACACTGATGGAGGAACCAGTCCTGGGCTGTGCACCATTTTGGTTTCGATGTGAGCGCCTCCCGCCCCATTCACTGTGCCCCAGTGCCCAGCCCAGGGCACCTCACCCGCCACATGCCCAACTTGTCCACAGTTAGAGAGAAGGCACACTGCTGCTTATGCCAGTGGGTTTGCAGCCAATGCTAATTTGTTAAAACAAAATCCTGGAAATTCATAGATCTTCACCATAAATGACCTAAAAACACTGAACTGTTTATCACTCCAGTACCATCTGCCACTTGGAGGGAAGTTTTTATCCTCTATCAATTCTGGGGTTTCAGTGGTCTTTTCTACTTTCCTACTTTATTTTTATAGTACCCCTGTTATGGGCTGAACTCCACATTGCTAAACCATTATTCCTGATAAGCCCAGCCCCTGGCACTGGGCACTCCACAGTTGTGCGGAGTGGTTGACAGTTGCCTTCTGTGGTGTGACATCACTCTGCTGAGATGACAGCCACTCCCTGCTTTTCTGGAAAGGAAACTAGGCATAGAAAGATTCAAAATTGCTCCAGAGTAAACTAAGGCAAAGCAGTGCTCTTATGCAAACCCGTGGGCCTGAGCTCTTGTCATCTGGTTGGCTGAATATCAGATGCTATCAACACTTCTAAAGGTTGTGTATTCCTCCCACACAATGCCTCCTGTCTGTAACCATCAGATTTATTTTTATATTTATTAAGCAGTAAGCAAACAAACAGTAAGAGTTGGGGGAGATGACCTAAAATGGTTTTCTTTTGGAATAATATTTTTTTAAAAATCAAATAACTGTTATCACTTTAAGTTGCATGAGACTGAAGCTGCACCTGGAGAGGAATTTAATTTTCATGACATGCAAAACTGATTAGGCAGTGAACTCTTTCCTCCCCCTTCCCCTGAACACATTTATAAACTTCAACGGGGGCGAATTCCATCTAATACTCTGAAAACCATTTTTCATCTCACAATTTACCCAAATCATGTGCATGACTGCAAGAGGAAATAAACAAGAAATCTTTAAGCATAAATAAGCCACAATGGATTGTTAATCTTATACAGACAATCCAGCATTAAGGCTAATTTGATCTTTTAAACATTTTATGGAAAACATCTGTTGAGTTTTCTCTAGACAAGCCCACAAGGTTCCATAACCCCATAAGCATACAGCCTCGACAGGCAGGGCTCCATCAGGCTCCTCTTGAACTGGGCACTCCTTCACGGGGGGCAGGAACGCACGTGTCTTCACTTCCTGCTGCTCTGCACACACGTCATGATATCTGGCAGAAGGCGGTTTCTGTTTTCCTTGGTGACCTGTGGGAAGAAGTGAGAGAACAGGCTTCAGAGCTCCTTTCCTCTTCTTCAATCTTGTGCTAGGTAACTCTCTAAAAGAAAAGCCTGGAAGGCTGGGAGAGAGTGAGGTATGTTTTGTTACCCAGGGAGGAGGCCCAGCTCTTCAGGAGCACTCAGAAACAGGACAGGTATCACCGAGTCCCAGCATCAGTTTCTGCCAAGTGACAGCTCGAAAAGTCAAAGTGGGTTTGGAGTCCAGACAGATTTCAGCCAACCATGGGGAGAGCTGTGACATGAGCCCAACGAGACACACCGGGACGGATGATGGGCACGCAGGACCAGGCAGGACCCCAGAGGATGACCTGTCCTGAATGGAAGGAACTCAACTGTTGGAGTGAAGCGAGGAGGAGAGCCTGGGAGCCAGCGGGGCCCAGGAGGGCAGCCAGCAGAGCACCAGTGAAGCGCCCAGAATTCTGGGATGCTCAGTCATCTACTCGCCTCTCCATAAACATCAAGTGCTCATTTGAAAGATAGAGAAGTGGGAGAGCCAGATACGTGAGGGTGCCTCTGTATAGACTGTTACTCAGGCCTCCTGACCACAGTGTGTTCTCCATCACTTACACCATTACAAAAGCAAAGAGAAGCAACAAAGAGTTCACCAGAGCTTTACCCGATGATCTGGTTATTTTTCCTTCACTACCACACCATCCAGAGTGCCCCAGGGTAAAGGAAGGGCCATCTCTGCTCCCATCACGGTGCCTTCCTGCTTGGCCCATATAATATCCATCCACTCAACACATGCTGATGGGGTGGAAGGGCAAGCAGGACCCAGGCACGGAGATGCAAATAGAGAAGCACCACAGGTAAGACCCTGACCTCATGGAGCTCGCAGATCAGGACAAGACAGGCATGAACAAGGACAATGAAGGAGGCTGGGGGGCAGGCAGGAACAGAGGCATGTGTGGGGGTCAGGGGCAGGAAAGGCTTCTGGGGTGCTTATGCCTGGATGTAATTTCGACAATTGAACCGTGAAGAAGGGGCTGAGCCAAGCTTCCCGGTAAGAGCGGGGAGTGCATCTGGAAGCCTTCTGAGGTTCAGGGTGGTTGTATCTGAAGAGGGGGCCTGGCACACAGTAGATGCCAATACATGTCCAAGGAGGAGATGCAGAGCGGACCTAGTCAATTCTGGTTCCTGGCACCTGCTCACCCTTCTTGAAAGAGTGCTCTGATTGTCTTTAGGAGACTGTACAGTCTAGGAAACTTGCCCCCAGCCAACAAGTGGGCAAGCCAGGCCCTGGCGACTTCTCTGAGATCTGTACCCCAAGAGGAGTGACTGAGATCTGCACCCCAAGAAGAGTGAGTTCACACAGCAAGTGCCAGAAGCTGATCCCATTTCTACTGGTCCTGGCTGCATCAATCCTGGGCAGCTCTGGCTCCACTTGAAATGAGGACAGTCAGCTTTTCCTCTGGCTTCATGGGACAGCTCCAAAGCCTACAAGGCTTTTTGACGCTGTTTTCACTTAAATTAGCCAAAGTCCATTCCTGTTGTTTGCAATCAAGGAATCCACCTGAGGTAGAAAGGAGGCAACACAGAGGTGGGCACCATGGGGGCCCTTTTCTTCCACTCTGAGTTCAGCAGTGATTGCAGTAGCTTCTGCCTCCAGCCAGGCTCTGCGAGTGGACTGTGATACACAGCTGTGTATCACCGTCTTCTATTACACAGTACGGTGACTACAGAGTAAAGAACAAGGTAGTGTATATTGCAAGATAGCTAGAAGAGAAGATTTTGAATGTCATCACCACAAAAAATGATAATTTAAAGTGACAGATATGGAAATTACCCTGATTTGATCATTATACAATGTATATATGCACTGAAACATCACACTGTACCCCATAAATATGTACAATTATTGTATCAATTACAAATTAAAAATTAATTTGAAAATTAATGAGCAGAATGCAAACACTCCAATATTAATATTTTGATACTCCCTTTGATTTCCCTAAGATTATTTCTGAAAATTATGCAGTAAGATGTTGACGTGAAACTACAGTATTCACTTATGATATTCCCTGTATGAGGAAGGCACACTCTCAAATGCAAGAACAAGGATCACAGCATCTGCCAACCTCAGGAGTCTTTGCCTTTTGTGAAATTCTAGTCTACTTTTTATTCAACAGCCAGAATTTTGGTTGCAGAAAGTCTTTCCTGAGAAGCTAATTAGAAGAGGGAACTGGGAGCTGGGAACAGGAAAAAGAAATAAAGAAGACTGCAGAAAGAAAAAAGTAATCCCAACCATTCTTTTTTTCTGCACTGGAGCCTTGAGAGAAAGAAAGGAAGCTGAGTGAACCTGAACCCTTGCACCTGCCCAGTGGCTGTAGGAGGGCCCTTGGTAAGAATTTATCCTGGGCACAGTGAAGATAAGACTGTGAGCACCATGGGGTCAGAGGCCACATCTCATTCATCCTGTGACCTCCAGATCCCATCCCTTGCTTATTAGGAATGTTGGGGGCTCTTCACACAGTTTCAAGGAAATACATGTGGTTTTGTTTTGCTTTCTTGCACATAGTTATATACTAAGAGGCATTTCTTCCCCTGCCTGTTCCATCCATGTTTTCAGGTTTGGGGTTGTTAAAGTTAGAACATAAGCAAGACCCGGTATCTGGTATTGAATCTGTGCCCAGCAGACGAGTCAAGTACTGTCTCTCACAGTACCTAGGCCAACCAGATGGGAAGACAAACTTGTGATATCACCACCTCAACTTCTTATTTAAACAATCAAGAAGCAGGAAGGGGAGACTGAGCAGGGCATACAGAAACTGATCATATTAAACAAGTTAGAAGGCAGTGAGGTGGCATGCAAGCAGCCTGGAAGATCAGATAATATCCACTCACTGCTGCCAAGAACATGTGCACCGCATGGTCTAAACAAGAGGCTTAGTCATACTATGAAGCTGCCAGCTTGAAAAAGATCTAAAGTTGTTG
Source organism: Hylobates moloch (assembly GCF_009828535.3). Taxonomy (NCBI): domain Eukaryota; kingdom Metazoa; phylum Chordata; class Mammalia; order Primates; family Hylobatidae; genus Hylobates; species Hylobates moloch. The sequence continues at coordinate 65,555,088 of NW_026652293.1, read as the reverse complement.
ATAACATTGTCAATGTTATGACATTAACTAGAAGGCTGCAAAATCAATCAATGACACACTCATTGGGATACAATGTGATAAAACTCAATGGGATACGACAGTAATAACCTCTTAGAGTTCTGAAAAAGAAATTATTGAAGAACCCATAAGTCACCTGCTATGATTTGACTGTGTCCCCCAAAGTTCATGTGTTGGAAACTTAACCCTCATGCGAATAGAGGTGGGACCTTTAAGAGGTGATTAGGTCATGGGGGCAGCCCTCATGAATGGATTAATGCCACTATAGTGGGAGGGAGGGAGTTATGGCAGGACTGGGTTACTGATAAGACGATGTCTGGTTCTCCCTGTCTATTGCTCACTGCTAAAACTCCAGTGGATAGAACAGTATCCGACATACAGTGGGTGCTCAATATTTACAGAATAGATGAATAAAAATACTCTATCGCGATTTCTTCTACTGATGCTTTACTAGGTAATAGGAGGTGCCAAAGATTGTATCAGTGAGATTTTATTTTCTTTCTCAGGTACTGTTCTTTTCTTTTTTTCAGCTATTTTTTTTTAACACATCAGAGAATGTTATTGTTTTGCCTCAACTGTCAAACATAATTCTTCAAAACTCAACAGAGGAAGAAAGGCCCACTACACTCACTCACGGTTTTACTCTCCCCATTGTTCTTTCTTCCTTCCTGATGTTCCAGGTCTCCTTTAACCATTTCCTTTCTGATAAGAGAAATTCCTTTGGCCATTCTTTTAGAGCAGTCCTATTATGACAAATTCTCTTAGTTTTCCTTCATCTGTGAATGTCTGATAGAATTATGAGTCAACAGTTGTTTCAACACTTGGAAAATGTTGTACCACCTCCTTCTGGACTTCATGGTTTCTCCTGAGACATCTGCTGTCACTCATATTGTTTTTACTCTATAGGTAAGGTGCTGCTTTCTTTTCACTGCTTTCAAGACTTTAATTTTCAGAAGTTTGACTATGGTATGTCTTGGCATGAATTTGAGTTTATCCTCTTGGGGTTCACTGAAAATGTAGGTTTATGTCTTTTGCCAAATATGACAAAAATGCAGCCATTACTTCTTCAAACACTTTTTCAGCCCCACACTCTTCTGCTGGTACTACAATGACATGAATGTCACATCTTTTGTTATAGTCCCACAGGTCCCAAAAACTTACATTTTGTTCATTACTTTTTCTTTTTTTAAGTCTACTCTTCGTCAGGTAATTTCTATTGTTCTACCTTCAAGTTCACTAATTCTTTCTTCTGTCATCTCTATTCTGCTGATGAGCCCATTCAGTGACTTTTTATTTGGCTATTGTACTTTATAGTTCCAACATTTTCATTTGATTCTTCTATCTTCTAGGTTTTTGCTGAAACTTTCCAGTTCTTTGCTGAGACTATTTTTCATTTGCTTCATGTGTATCTGTAATTTTATGAGGCATTTTTATGATTGCTGTTTTCAAATCCTTGCCCTATAATTCCACTATCTGAGTCACCTTGCTGTTGAGATCTGCTGATGGCCTTTCCTCACTCAGGTTTAGGTATTCCTGATTCTTGGCATGACAAATGATTTTCAGTTGTGTCTGTTGTGTGGTTCTTAGGTCCTTAGGTTCCTAGCCAGTCTGCCTTTTTCTCTTCACTTTTCAGGTCTTCTTATACTTGTATTATAAATAACATCCAAGGTTTTTGGCTGCAATTAGCAGGAAAAATAAACACAAGTGTGTCTACTCTATCTTGTCTAAAACTGGAAGAGTTCTGAGGTGTTTTTGGAAAGTACTCTGTTCACCCAACATTATGAAGAATAAGTCTAGATAATATTACTAATTTGTGTGGCATATTTCCCCCATATGATGAGCTCAGTCTCATCTTCACACTATGCATGTTCATTGGAAAGTACTCTGTTCACCCAACATTATGAAGAATAAGTCTAGATAATATTACTAATTCGTGTGGTATATTTCCCCCATATCGTGAGCTCAGACTCATCTTCACACTATGCATGTTCACCTGGTAGCAAGGGGAGGCTGACTCTGACCCCTTTTCATAGCTCATTGCCTTACCTGGAATGTTCTCCCTTCTTTTTCCCATTTCCTCCTTCAAGAGCTCACTCAAGAACCCCTTCGTTTGGACACCTCTCCCCACTACCACTGCTCACACAGATCTCTCCCTTCCCTGCCCCTAGATTTTGATTGCCCCCTGGTCTGTTTTTCTTGAGGGCAGAGATCATGCCTCACATGTGCCTAAACCATGGACTAAGTACTGAACGTGAAGGGCACTCTTAAAAATGGATTCGGATACTTCATTGCATGTGAGCAATGGAAAGAACCCAAAAATATATCTAATCCAACCCCTAAGTTTGCAGATGAAGAAAATGAGGTTCTTGGCCAGGCACAGTGGCTTATGCCTGTAATCCCAACACTTTGAGAGGCTGAGGCAGGCAGATTGTTTCATTTTATGAATTCAAGATCACCCTGGGCAACATGGTAAAACCCCATCTCTACAAAAAATGCAAAAATGAGCCAGGTGTGGTGGCACATGCCTGTAGTCCCAGATTTTTGGGAGGCTGAGGTGGAGGATGACTTCAGCCTAGGAGGCAGAGGATGCAGTGAGCCAAGAGCATGCCACTGCACTCCAGCATGGGCGACAGAGACTAACCTTGTCTCAGAAAAAGAAATGAGGTCCCTGATTTATAAAACTGGAAAAGGCCAGGCACAGTGGTTCACACCTGTAATCCCAGCACAGATTACTCTGGGCAACACAGCAAGACTCTGTCCCTCCCCCTCAAAAAAATAAGGTAAATAAAAAATAAAATAAAACTGAAACAGAAGGACCACACAAACCCCAAAGCAACAACGAAAAAAAAAATAACAGGGTATGTCAGCCCCTACCTCTTACTTAATTAACTCAAAGCTAATTGTTTTATTTACAGATCATTAGAAGCAATGATTATCTTGCCTGGAGAATAATTTTGAGTCTCAGAGAGAGGAAGAAATGTGGTATGATCCTAAGACACAAAGTTTATTTCTGGGCATCACAGTCAGCTCCCTTCAGTTCTTCCTTAGGACTGTTAGATTAGATTAGTTTGTAGAGCTAGCCAATCCCTGGAGTCTAACACTAGCAATTTCTCAGTCTTTCAGCCTAGAAGCTACCTGACCTCAAAACAAATTTTCTTTCATGATCTTTCACTATTCATCGCCTCAATTTCCATGGAAACTCTATAATCACAACCAAAAATGTAAAGTAAGAGAAGACAACATGAAACTCTGTTGAGATAACAAGAACCCCACAGACCGTTCAGGGCTCTCAAATGTCACCTCCTTGAAGAGACCTTCCCTGATCACCCTTCTACTCCTGCCCCCAACTACCACATTGCCTAGTTTATTTATTTTTGCCTTCATCAGTATCTGAAATTGCTTGTCTGTTTACATTTTTGGTATTCAGCTTTTCCACTAGAATGTAAGCTCCATGAGAGCAGGGAGTTGGTCAGTATCGTTCACCACAGTATCCCAAGACTTAGAATGACACCTAGCATACAGTAGGTGCTCAATCGCTATTGACCAAATTAATGAATAAATAAATCAAGGAAGAAGTGCACACATTTTTCCAAGTCTGGCTGGTCTAACCCTAATGGCTGTTTACTGCCACACTTCAGGATTCTTTGGTGACAACATGTGGATACAGCCACTTGAGCCAGTGGGCCAAGGTGACATTTTACTCAGTGATTAAAATGATCATGATGGAAGGTGCTCACAGGTACTCACTCTCCACTCCCCCTGATAGGAGTGGTCCTGCCTGCCTGACTTGTTCACTTGGCACTTGCAGGGCCAGGGGGCTTTTAAACTGGGGATGGGGAATGAGGTGTGTGAGCAGAGCTCAGCCAAGAGCACAGCTATCACTGACTCAAAGAAACTAAGGGCAGGGGTGGGGGAGAGGCAATATCTGACTGAAAGGAAAACAGAGGGACAACAGGGAAAGAAAGGCAAGAATTTAGACAAAGTGCCAGGAATGCCATGAGTCCCTTATGACTGGCTCAGACGCTGCCACTGGTCAACAAGCCCTAGCCCCTCATCTCTCACATGTGATCTATAGCAGTGCTTCTCAAAGTGCAGGGGACCTAAAAACCAAATGAGAACTTGCCAAAACAGATCACGGGGCCCATCCCCCAGAGTTTGACTCCTTGGACCAGGGCAAGGCCCACTCCCAGGTGATGCCTGTGCTGCCATTCTGCAAGCCTCACATTGAGTAGCAGACCCTACAGATGCACTGGTGAATGCAGCAGCCACGTGAGGCCACGGAGCACCTCAGATGTGGCCAGTGTGACTGAGAAACCGAATGTTTAATTCAATTTAAATTTGATTTTTTATATGATTAAATAATTCAATTTAAATATGATTAAATTTATTAAACATAAATAGCCAGATGCGGCTAGTCGCTACTGTTCTAAGCAATGTAGAGAGTACATTTCCCTCACTATGGGAAGTTCAACTGGACAGTGCTGCTCTTCAGCACCTGGAAGCTGTGCCTCCAAATACATCCACAGCCTCTTCTCCCCACATGCAGAAGTGGGTCAGCTTTAAAAGGGAAACCTTTAAACCAAAACAAAAAATATTTGCCTCTGTATCCCAACCTGGCGCCTTTTAATCTGAGAAGAGACAAGCTTAGAACAAGCACCTTAGCTCAGGCAATTCTGATGCCAGAGAGGTCCTAGTGTCTGGTGGGGGAGATGGAAGAAAAAAGCAGCCAGAACAACTGGGATTGTCAGGAGGCTCCCCCATAAGCGAGTTTGTTTTTTCATCAAGTAGAGGTATAATTTAAGTTCTATACATTTCTAGAAAATTAGACTCACCTATATTTCAGCATGGGAGGGAAAAAATGGTAACTCAAAACCAAAGATATATTTTAGAGCCATCTGCTATTTTAGATCATCTGCCCCATTTCCACAGATTATGGAGGACTGGCTGTACTCACATTAAACACCTTCACGTCCTTTCTGTTTCTGATTTCTTCTACGAGAGCCAGTGGCTTTCCTTTAGGAACTGGGATTGTGCCAAGGATTATAGTTCCTGGGGTAGACAGCGTCTGACGAACAGCTTGAATGAAAGGCTGACTGAAGAGCTCCATCTTCCCAATCTCATCGATGACGCACACTCTTTGCCCTGGGCCACTGCTGCAGTCGGCCTGAGAATGACAAAGACTTTCACTGGGACACCAGAGTCACATTAATCAAAGGGCCCATGGGTCCCACTCCCCAATCACTCACCAATGAGGTAAAAAAGACAGAAACCTTTTTACTGGATTTCGAAAAGTGACAGCATCCCACAGACCACCCCTGGTACTGTGCGGGAGGGGACTGCACAACGGTGAGTCCCAGGAGCTGGGAATCATTAGGACTCCTGGAAGCTGGCAGCCATGCCTGTTACCAGTGGGTTGTTCAAGGAAGTAATGGACATAAATTGGAATAAAGTCATGAGAAAGAGAATCTGAGATCTAAAGGATGCAATTGTACTTACTTTTTTTCCCCTTTAGCCAAGACTCATTTCCTTTTAATTTTTCCAACAATGCTTATGGACCAGATCATGAAATACACAAGCATCTGCCTAGAGCAGTTATCTCCCCTCCAGCCCGTAGGGAATCTCATATGGCTCAAAATGGAAAAAAGAGGCCATCAGTATCAACAAAGGCTCCCACGCTTGCTGTCTCATTTCTTTTAAACCTAAGGTATTTGGGTGCCACTTATTTTCTGGTTGTATATAAATTTAAAGCTTGATCTCTGTTTTGGATCCCCGCTCTCGAATCACTCGCTCTGGGGGAAGAGAAGTGCTATGCTGTGAAGATACTCAGGCAGCTGACAGTGAGGTCCATGTGGTGAGGCACTGAGGCCTCATGCCAACAGCCAAGAGGAAATGAACCTGCCAGCAACCACATGAGCAAGCTTAGAGGCAGGGCCCTCCCAGCCAAGCCTCAATGACCACAGCCCCAGCCAACAGCTTGACTGCAACCTCAGAACCCCAGCTAAGCTGTACCTGGATTCCTGATCCTCAGATACTGTGTACAATAATGTGTTCGTTGTTTTAAGCTGCTAAATTTTGAGATAACTTGTTCCACAGCAACATATAACTAACACACATGTCCTCTATAGAAAGCCTTCCTAGAGAAAGCTGATAGGACTTTGGTTGACTCTTCCCTGGGAGGGACACAACAGAACATGTAATAAACACTTCAATGAATGGTGAATGACAAATACACCTTATATATGTTTGTATACATGGTTTATTTTGAAAACTGTATGTAAAGCTGATTTACCAAGTACTCTTCACTACAGTTCTGATTCCTTAAATGATGACAGCAATACAGTCCCAGAGGGCATGTCTGAGTTAAGCTAGATTTTGTTCAAATTCCAAAAGCCAAAGCAGCCTATGGTACAGTGTGGCTGGTGGTAGGGATCAGTGGCAACCAGGGGCAGCCAGTGACAGACAGGGCTGCGGGCCCATATCCTAAAGGCCTTCGATGGCACACACAGAGGTGGGAATCTTCTCCCACAGCCAAAAGAGTCTAATCGAGGGAGGATCACAAGTTGTGCTAGAAAGACTGCTGGCTGTGGAGTCAGAAACACATGTTAGACTCCTTTTGCAATAGACAAGATAAGACAGTGGGTGTCTAAACCCCAGTTGTGATTGCACGGAAGCAGTAGAGCAGTGTTTTTCAGACTTTTAAGTAAGCAGTACTCTATTTTCCTACTGTATATTGTATACTTATGAAATATTTTTCCACTCATTAGCTAAAAGATCAAGAAGGAGTCCGCTGTAATCACCCAAGAGAGGTCTGAACAATCTCCACACTTCCGTGTTTCTGACACGCTTCATTTTTGCCTCTCTATTAAGTTTATCTGTACACATGCCTGGTCTCCCCACTTAGGGCAGGTACATGGTTGTCCTCATCCGCTTCCTTCCTGGGGAACTCACCGATGTCCCAGAGCTGAGAAGTGGGGAGCTGAAAGGGGCAATGTTACCCTCCACTGGTGGGGTCAGGGAGAAGGGCAGAGCATCTATGACAGAGCTGAGAAGTGGGGAGCTGAAGGGGCAATGTCACTCTCCACTGGTGGGGTCGGGAAGAAGGGCAGAGCATCTATGACAGAGCTGAGAAGTGGGGAGCTGAAGGGACAATGTCACCCTCCACTGGTGGGGTCGGGGAGAAGGGCAGAGCATCTATGACAGAGCTGAGAAGTGGGGAGCTGAAGGGGCAATGTCACCCTCCACTGGTGGGGTTGGGGAGAAGGGCAGAGCATCTATGAAGTAACTCACTACTTATTCCAAGTTTTTCCTCCAAAACGAAAGCCATATTTGGGAGAAATAAAACAGCTATCAACCACCCGTCTATGATAATAAAAACAGACTATTGTACAAGAAGGTTTCTGTCTTCCTGGGAGCATACCACTCCAACTGACCCCACTGTTCCCAAGTGCTGTGGACATTTTGCTGCCCCCAGAGACGATGAGTAATTGTGGATGTCATTCCTCTAGAGGCTGTCATCTAAAAGCCAAAATAAAACTTATTCTGGCACCTCAAAATGACAGTTTTAGAAGGTGCCAAATCAGACAAGACGTGATATGAAAGAACGTGTGTACACATGCACATGTATTTATTTGACTATATACATGAGGGTAGTAAAATGCAAGTGGCCATGTGTAAATACACACGTACAGGTAGAAAGTGTGTGGCTCTTCAACAACCAGCCTTCCTGCAATCCTCTAGAACATTCATAAGTGAAAGCTCATCGACATTTATTTAACTTTCAGCACAAAAGAATTTGGACACACATATATACATTACTTTCTAGCAATTGGAAATCCTCATTTTAAAACCTTAGCTTACATAAAATCCTCAATCTGTCCAGAATTGGGGAATTTTATAATCCAGGAACTTCAGGAATCTCAAAAATAAATCTGTGATTTTTAATTAAAAATGCAAGTTATTCATACTCAGTTGAGAGAAAGATGTCAGCTGCTGAGCCACTCCGAAGCATGTAGACACTCAGCTTGCTTTTCTAAATAGTACAAGATCATACACTCAAGGTCTTAAAAAAAGAACCACTATAATGTTTAACATGGCTTTATTTCTATATAAATTCAAGCAACTTTAGAGGGAAACAAAGAAATAAGTAAGTAAACAAACATTCACCCCCTTTACATTTTTCTAAATTGATAGAGACGCAGACTTAGAATAGGGGCCCAGGTTTGAAGATGGTCAGGAACCCCTCCCCAACCCCCCGTGTGCGGAGAGTCCTAATGAGGTCCCAGAGAAACTCCACCTGCAGCTGCTGGAGTAAGGAGTGTGTAAAAACTGTAGGTGGCTCTCAGCCACATGGTCAGAATCACGATGTACACACCATCTGGGGTGTGCACACCATCTGGGGAGCACCCTTTCCTCCCCTCACAGCCTCTCCTCAGAGGAGCATTGCTTCCTAGGGCCACCACCTCAGTCCTATATAGCACACTAGCCTTCCTGGCCACACTCCTCACAGGCTTCCACTTCAGCTGATTATAAATGTTCAGCCATGAAGCGTACTTTTAGTTCTTCTGTTCCGGGAGAGAAGATATTTCCTTAGATAGAGTCCTAAAATTGACCAGCCAGCGATAAGAGAAGCTACTGAATAATTTTATAACTTTGGTTACACTCAGCTAGTTTGCTTTCCAGAGAGATTAGAGCAACAACTATCTTCGTACCAGTTATATAAGAGACTTGAAAATAGTGTGATTTTTTTGGGGTCCTTTGTTTATTTTTATATGTACTTTTAAAAATACAAAGAACATATAAATATAAAATAATTTCATTTAACCAAAATATCAAACTGAGAGCAAGCTAATGCAAGTGGTCTTTGCCTTATTCTGAATTATTTGCATAATAAATATTTCCAGTGGTATTAATGTTAATTTTAGGAGAACTGTTTGGATTGTTTTATTTTAATATCAGACATACAGACTAGACTAGCTCCTGAGCTTATCCATCTGGGACAGCAAGTATTGAAAGTCATGAAAGTGAATAAGGAGTGTCTATCAGAAGTTAGGCAGCAAAACTATAGCCCTTCCCCCAAACAGCAGCAAGTTCTAGGGAAGCAGAAAGGCAAATGGTGGTAACAGCAGCCATCTCTGAGCCAGCCCACAGTTCCTCACCCACTGAAGTTACTAGCTAAAAATGCAGGGCTCCGGTCATATTTTATGTGTGTTTATTCCAAGCCTTCAAGTTTCATAATCCCTTTGCTGTCTGGTGGCATATGGACTGTGAGTCTCCAGGGCATAGCCAGGACAAGGTGTCTAGACTGCCCGACGGCGCCTGGTAGCCCAGCCCTTCCCCAGTCAGGCATACTCTGGGCAGAAGCTGCTCCCCTGGACATGCCAGAGATCCTCACGCCAGCACACAGACAGACTAGCCTTGAGGCTCTTCCTGGATGTCCTAAACGGCCTCTCGGGACTCACACGGGCTCACCCACATGGTCACCTGACCGAACAGCGCTTGAATGGTAGCCATGGGGTTTTCCAAGCTATCTTGGGACTGAAACAACACCTACTGGCTGACAGTCAGTCCAGTGAGATGGAGAGCCCAGTACTCCTTGTCCTGCTCATGCTCTGAGCACTTGGGACTGGCCTGGACATTTGGGCTCCTGGGACTCCATAACAGATGACTATCCCACCCTGGACCCCAGCTCCCTGGCAAACACACACCAAATTGTGATGGGAGGCTCCTCTCCAAGTACCGCCATCCATCACCTCAATTAACTCCTCAAGAAAATAATCACAGCTATTGCTCTGCTGAGCACCTCCTAGGAGCCAGGGGCCAAGGCACTTTACAAGCATTACATTCGGTCCTCCCAGCAACTTCACATAGCAGGTAACAGCATCTGTTTCACAGATGAGGAAAGGAAATTAGACATTAAGGGATTTACTCAAAAATCACTGAGAACACAGTGACAGAGCTGGAGTCAAACCAGAGATCACCTGACTTCAAAGCTCTCTTCCACACCCTGTGTGCAATACGCCTCCACACTTTGATTCTGAAATAAAGAATAGCATCTAGGAAACTGACCTAACCATGAAGAAACTGCTTTCCTCTCCAATAAGAAGGAATAGCACTCTGGTGTTTAGGGATCTACAGAGGCATAGGCATAAAACCTCAATTTATTTGGAATAATCATATTGCTCTAAATTACTCGAAAAGAACTCATCTTTAGGGTCTGAGAATAATACCACCAAAATCATTTCATCAAGTATGGATAGGGAATGGCCCACTGCAGTAGGCAGATATGATAGAAAGCAAAAGGACTTCTCTCCTCTACCAGGAGCACACCCCCGAGCAGACGGTGGAAGAGCTATGACCAGGTATCCTAATATGTCCACCTTCCTGCCATTTCTTTATCACCTGACAGTGTTTACAAAAGCCAAATAAAAAAAAATTTTCACTTGCTTAGTAAAAATTTTCATCAATATTTAAGCATTTGGTAAATGTTTAGTATCTCTGATACCTGATACCCTTTTCATTAGAAACTGCCTGAGGAGAAAGAACTGATTGTTTTTGCTATAATAAAATGGTGATGGCTTTTCTAATGGGGAGGTAACCAGATACAAATAAAGAGAAGTACAGCTTAGAGTGGAAAAAAGCTTAGCCATTATGGCTTTTTTTTTTTTTAGTTCAGCTTCAATGTATAGTAATTTTATGTTTGTTAATTACTGCTCACCTGGCTAGAGAAAGTATTTCAAAAGAGAGTATTTAAATCTGCTTGCCAATTAAGGGCTCAAGAGAAAATTATTTTTATCTTAAGATGATCTAATAAAGTTTAGATAAAATTAGAATTGGCTAGGGGAAATCTGAGGAGGAGGATGTGCATGGTCTCACACTATCTCCCCAATCACTGCTCATTAGTGTCAAAGACAAAAATAGTAACTATACAGTGGAGAAATAGGACAATTCCTTGATCAGGTAATCAAAATTAATATCACTAAACATCACACACCTCCAGATGAGATACTCGAGAAGGATGCATCATCACTTATGGAGTATTCCAGCTGAATTTGGTCATGAGGAAACATCAGAAGAACTCCAAAAGAGGAATGTTCTTTCAAATTGGAACTATATTCTTTACAAATGTCAATGTCCTGGAAGACAAAGAACGACTGTGGAAATGTTCCACATTAACGGAGGCTATGGAGATGTGACGACTAAGTGTAACATCTGAAGGAAAAGAAATGTTACAAAGAATATTAAGTCAACTGATGAAACTAGAACACTAACGATAGATTATTTTTTCAATGTAAGATTTACAGAGGTTGATAACTGTATTGATATGTAAAAGCACATCCTTATTTTTAGGAAAAATATACTGAACATTTAGGAGTAAAGTACCTTGATGATTGCAACGTATTCTCTAATAGTCACCCCCTTCCAGCTTATATATTTATACACACACACAAACACACACATACACATACACACAGAGAGGGAGAGAGAGAATAAGCAAACAAGGCAAATGATAAACATAGGTGACTCTGGATAATGAGAGTATACAGGTGTTCTTGCACTATTCTTACTCTTACAACTTTCTCTAAGAGTAAATTTTTATCCAAATGAAATTTAAAAAATTATCAAAAAAAGAAAACACACACATATGTACTTTCTCAGTACCAGATTCAAGAAAACAACCAACTCACCCCGTATGAACTTCCTCCTAATGGAGTGTGGTTTTAGACTGATATGCACAGGAGGCGAGACAGAAGGAAATGCTGGAAATGGGACAAAGTGAGCGAGGAAAAGGAAAAACGGCAACAGTTTACACAAACTCAACCCCAGTCCAGCTTAAGGGACGTGTGACTTAAGAAGCATGCAACTTTTCTGTGTTTCTTGAGAGTGGACTGCAAGAAGAAAGACATGAAGGTGTCATCACCCAGGGCAAAAGCCTGCTTAGCATCTAAATCCACAGAATCTCACCAACGATCAGAAATAATAAAGTCTCAGTCTCTGCTCAATAGAAATTATGAAGATTTGCCATGACAAATCTTGCAAAATGAACTGCAGAGTCAACCTCATGCTGAATTTTCACTTCATTTTCCTACGCTGATTCACTGCAGGAATGTCCTTACTGACAATTTAAAAGCTGATTTTCTGTTTGCACTAGATAGCTTTTAATTTCCCTGGCTGATCCTGCATTACGTACTTGTAATACATGAGGTAGAGAAACAGAAGCTGAGAGAGAACAAAGAATCAAATGCCACATTTGCTAACAGCAATGACGGGAATTCTGGCAATGCTGAGGAGCTTGTCAATCTTTCACGAATGGATCCTGACTAGAACTTGGTTTTTCTGCATTCTTTCTAAAGCCAAGTGGCCTGAAACACTAAGGAACACTTCCAGGTCAAGAGTCTAAAAAAACAAAAACAAAATACTTTTCCCTAGGCAGGAGTCCTCTCACCTTCAAAGGAAGTTTCTAAGATTTTCCAAAGCAGAGCCTGTTTCAGAATCAAAAGTAGATCCTGCTTTCAAAAACAAATATACTTTAAAGCCTTATTTTAATCAAAACAGGAAAATACAAGGTTCAAACTATGTTGGTTTTCCCTGGGTGTTCTGATTGTAGCTTACTCTTCCCTTCACAGATCTTTGTAAAAACTGATACTGTTCACCTGGAAAACAGGGCTTTGAGTAGATGTCCTTTGTTCTTTAAAACATTATAATCTATTGTCTCCATTTTGTGTGAGTAGGAGATATGTTGAAAATCAATAAAATGTTACATCTTACATTGCATCAAATTTTAATAAAGCATTCAGGGTAGCTGTCAAAAAGGCCATTGTGAAAAAGGCCAGCATTATCTTATCAGCCTTGATCACTAGAAAACAGAAAAAACAATCCTAATTCCAGTAGCACCAGAAAATAGGAGAGCCCTATGAATAACCTCACCAATAAAAATTTTAAAGAAATAAATGGAGAAAGAGAAACATGTTTTTCGCTGTGGAGAATTAAGATTATCTGAAAAATTAAGATACCCTTTATGTCAAAACAGCTATAGTTCCAGTCACTCCATATAAGACATTTTTTTTAATGGATAGTAAAGTCTTGATTCTATAGTTCGCTCCAGCTCTACCACTTACACAATCAGTGTGTCCCTGGGCAAGTAACTTTTCACTCTACGCCTCAGTTTCCTCATCTGTAAAACAGGAATATAGTGATAGTGTTCTGAGGATTAAATGAGTTCATGCCTGGCAGGTAGTTTGCACTCAATAATAGTTTACTACTACTAGTGCCACCATTACTACAGTTTCTGAACAAGGCCATTTTTTGAAGAAGAAAAATAAAAACGATTACCATGGCAATTAAAATACTATGGTACTGATGGAAGGATCAAACGGATCAATGGAAGAGAACAGATAACTCTGAAAACACTACACACACAAGCACACGTAGTTTTAATATAATTAATTAAGCATAAAAAACTAATTAGAAATGGGTTATTTAACAAACAGTTTTAGTAAACTGGCTAAATATCTGGAAGAAAATCAGTTGAGAATCTCATAGCTAGCATATTATACTCAAGATAAATCCAAATGGATTGAAAACATAAATGTTTTAAAAAAGCATGCAGAAAAATATATAGGTAAAGTTTTATATCAATTTGGAATAGGGACAGACTTTTCTCTATGTTGAAGGGAAAACAATCACCAAAGTGAAGTGCTAAACTGAGAAAAACAGAATCAATAATATAAGAAGGCTATGTGCTTTATAAAAGATCTATTTAAGCCCAAAGAAAATAAATGGGAAGAGCAACGGATGAACAACTTAAATTAAGGAAAACTTAATGAACAACTGAAAAACACTTAATCCCATTAGTAACTGAAAAATGCAAATCAAATCAAAGCAGTGTGCTGAAAATAACCAGAGTGCTCGGGGCTGGCAAAGTGCAGCAAGATAAGCACACTCACACCCTGGCAGTGGGACACAAAGTCAACGCAGCACCATCAAGACCTTGAAGGTTCACACCCCACAAGCTCAGACTTCACCTTTTAGACCCTCCCCAGGGAAAAAATCATGGCTAGAGAAAGAGTCTCATGTATAAAGGGTGCTTTGTTGCAAGGTTACTTACAATGGTGATACGGAACCTGAATGCCCAACACTGCGGGAGTAATAGTTAAATCAAAGATGAAAACTCATACCATGAAATAGGATGACACCACTAAAATCTCCCAGCTTTGAAGATCAGCGTGTTGTGAGACCATTCCCATGTCCCTCAATCATATTAAGGGAAACACACCAAGCCTATGAAACTATACATAACATTTTTCCTGATCTTGAATGACTGAATAAATAAACCAGGTATAGAAAAGGGGCAGAAACAAAATAAGCTAACATTGGCTAACTTAGTGATAAGATTATGAGTTATTCACATTGTGTTTTATTTTTATTTTACATTTTTTATGATTTTTTTAACCATGAATATCTAGAACTTGAATACTCAGGAAAATAACAAATGTTAACAAATAAGGAAAGAGTTAACTCGTGGAATGAAAAAAATTAACAGTCAACCCTACTAGAGGCTTTCCAAAAACCTTCCCGAGTCTAGAACACTTACCACACACACTCTACTTTTCTGTATTTCTCACGAGCGATCATGATGCTCAGGCTCCATTCCTGCCTAAGGAAAGGTAACCAGGTTAGGCACAGTGGCTCACGCCTGTAATCCCAGCACTTTGGGAGGCCAAGGCGGGTGGATCACGAGGTCAGGAGTTTGAGACCAGCCTGGCCAAGATGGTGAAACCCCGTCTCTACTAAAAATACAAAAATTAGCCAGGCGCAGTGGCAGGTGCCTGTAATCCCAGCTACTCAGGAGGCTGAGGTACAAGAATCGCTTGAACCCAGGAGGTGGAGGTTGCAGTAAGCTGAGATGGCGCCACTGCACTCTAGCCTGGGTGACAGAGCAAGACTCTGTCTCGAAAAAAAAAAAAAAAGGAAAAGAGAAAGAAAAAAGAAAAAAGAAACATTAACCAGAGCAGCTTTGCAAGGTGGACCTGGGTTGTGCCTGGGCCTCCTGAGCCTCTTCCTCGCCTGGAGCTGCTCTTCAGCTCTCAGCCACACTTTTTTTTTTTTTTTTTGAGACAGAGTCTTGCTCTGTCACCCAGGCTGGAATGCAATGGTGCCATCTTAGCTCACTGCCACCTCTGCTTCCTGGGTTCAAGCGATTCTCCTGCCTCAGCCTCCTGAGTAGCTGGGACCATAGGTGTATGCCACCATACCCAGCTGATTTTTTTGTTTTTAGTAGATACTGGGTTTCACCATATTGGCCAGGCTGGTCTCAAACTCCTGGCCTGAAGTTATCTACACACCTCAGACTCCCAAAGAGCTGGGATTACAGGCATGAGCTGCTGCAGCCAGTCCCAGCCACATCCTTACTTCCCCACCTGCAAATAGGCATAGCTCTGCTTGGCCTAATTAGAGAAGTACTTTTTTCTTATTTTTTTGTAGTATTAAAACACACACACACACAACCCTCAAACTATCTTTCACTCATACATATTGAAATTTCTTACACACAATGGATATTTCTTATTATCAGAATTTGTGTTTTCATAGATCCCAGCACTATGAACTAACACTGTGCCCCTTTATAAAGGGTTTCTAACACTTCCAGTTTATTTCGTTGTTTTCATTGCCAGTATCAAAAATGGTGTGTTTATACTTCCCAGTTTTGTTGCCTAATTATTTTAATTAATATTCTTTTCATTTTTTTCTTTAGTATAAAGACAAAACACTAGTTCTTTCCCCTTTCTTCATTCCCATAAAATACGTATGATGGGAGAAAAATTTCTGCTCCAGAAAAGAAATCCATGACCCTGACTGGGTAAGAATCCTGCATTAGTCCATTTTCACACCACTACAACTACCTGAGACTGGATAATTTATAAACAAAAGAGGCGTAATTGACTCACAGTTCCGCATGGTTGTGGAGGCCTCAGGAAACTTACAATCATGGTGGAAGGCAGAAGGGAAGCAAGGGGCCGGGCGCGGTGGCTCACACCTGTAATCCCAACACTTTGGGAGGCCGAGGTGGGTGGATCACAAGGTCAGGAGATCCAGACCATCCTGGCTAACACGGTGAAACCCTGTCTCTACTAAAAATACAAAAAATTAGCTGGGCATGGTGGCGGGCACCTATAGTCCCAGCTAGTTGGGAGGCTGAGGCAGGAGAATGGTGTGAACCCAGGAGGTGGAGCTTGCAGTGAGCTGAGATCACACCACTGCACTCCAGCCTGGGCAACAAAGCGAGACTCTGTCTCAAAAAAAAAAAAAAAACAGAAGGGTGGCAGCAGAGAGACAGAGAGCAGGGAAATGCCATTTTGAAAACCCTCACTATTGGGAGAACAGCATGGGGGAAACCACCTCCATGATCCAATCACCTCCCTTCAAGTCCCTCCCTCCACACATGGGGATTACAATTCGAGATGAGATTTGGGTGGGGACACAGAGCCAAACCGTATCAAATCCCCTGCTAGGAACTTTTTCTACATGGAATGTACATGTCTGCATTTGGCAATCAGAATACAAAAAGTTGGGAGAAGTCTGTATTTCTTTATTTTTTCATTAAAAAACAGATTTATGCTCTGATCTGGTCAGCATATATCTCTTATATAATCTTGCATCTAGACACTAAACACTTGTGCAAACTCTCCTCCCAGGATTTGGTCTACTCTGTCTGAGCAGGGTAAGTAAAAAATTCTTTGTATTGACACAGTCAGTTCCTAAAACCAGAATCTTCACTTGGAATTTCATTTGAAGTATTTCACTTGCCTTTTGAACATTTAAGTAGAGAGGAATGTATGTGACGGGAAAACAACTAAAAAGAAAAGTACCATGTTCTCTGCTCCCACACAACACAGTGGCCATGAGAGTCCCCAGCACAGGAACTGAGGGAAAGTTCCAAGAGGAAGGAATTGGGGAAGAAGGAGGTGGGAGGAAGAAACGGTGTAGGAAGAAAGAAGAACTTGGTGGGTTCCAAGAAGAACAACCCCCTTCTGAAACAGACCATAAGATACCACCAGCCCTCTGAGATTAGAGGATATCCTCAGAGGCTATAGCTAAAATCTTCAGCAGCCTTTGGGCAACCACCACTACAAACTTCAGCTGAGCTCTGAATGTCAAGGAGCAGAGAGGCAAAGACCTATGAAGACAGTGTGCTCACCAAAAAAAATGGCAAGTGCCAAGGGCTTCAGGCTGGCATATGTGGAAAGTCTTATTGAACCAGTGTGGCTGAAGAATGGCAAGATGAGGTCAGAGGTTAGTAAGGCCAGATATCACAGGGCTACAGGGCCTTCTAGGCCATTGGAAGGACCTTGGACTTTATTCTTGGTGCCATGGAAACCTCTGGATGGTTTATAATTGTTTTTGAGATAGGTCTGTATCATTTAATTTTCACAAATCAAAGTAGTAAGTCTATAATAGATTAAATGACATTCACATTCATTAACATGATCCACAGAGCCCTACATCTCATGGCCCCCACCTCACCAAACTTACCTTCTTCACCTGCTCCTGCTCCAGGGCTCTGAGGTCTTAATGTATCTGTCCCTGCCATTTAGAATATTCTCCCCAGACCTCCCCAACCTGACACATACAAATACCCCAATACTAACTCTCTCTCCCCAGTGTCCTCTCACCTATTCCTTTTTGTTTAAATGTCATCTTCTCAGAACTCTTTCCTGGTCCCTTGGTCTAAAGTCAGTTCTTCCTGTCCCTCCCTTTCACAGCACCCTGTTCTTTTCTTTCACAGCATTAATGACAATGACAAGTATAAATGTACTTAGTGTCTACCTTTCCCACTAGACTAACAGTTTTGAGAGAGTAGAAAACATGTCTGTTTTGTTCATGACTGTATATGCAGTACTTGATAAATATCTGATAAATAGATACATAAAACTACACAATCAATAAACAAAAGTTGGTTCTTTGAAAAGATCATCTAAATTGACAAACATTTAGACTGACCAAGGAAAAAGGAGAAGATTTAAATAACTAAAATAAAGAATGAAAAAAGGGACAATACCACCAATCTTACAAAATAAAAAGCATTATGGGTGAATCTATGAACAACTGTATGCCAACAACTTAGATACTTCAGATGAAATGGACAAATTACTAAAAGGTAAAAATTACCAAAACTGATTCAACAAAAAAATACAAAATCAACAGACCTATAAGAAGAGATTGAATTGCTAATTTAAAAGCTTCTCACCAAGAAAAACCTAGCCCACATGGCTTCTCTAGTGAATTCTATCAATCATTCAAAGAAAAATTAATACGAATCATTCACAAACTCTTCCAAAAATTAGAAGAGAAGGAAATACTTCCTACCTCTATTAGACCAGTATTAACCTGATACCAAAACTAAACAACAATATCCCAAGGAAAGAAAGCTACAGACCATATCTCTTGTAAATAAAGATGCAGAAATCCTCAACAAAATATGCCTGAGTAAACTCTATACAAATAAGACACAGTTAACATCATACATAATGGTGAAAGACTAAATACTTTCTTTCTAAGATTAGGAATAAGATAAGGATGTCTACTCTCACCACTTTTATTCAGTGTTGGACTGGAGGTTCTAGCCAGGGTAATTAGGCAAGCGAATGAAATAAAAGGCATTCAAAGTAGAAAGAAATAAGCCGTAAGATGTCAAAGTTTTTTTCTTTTTTAAAAAAGGTAATATAATAATATAATGCATTAACTGCTTACAGTACTTGGTAGGCATTCAATAACAACTGGCTATTATGTTCATATAATGACATTTTCTCTTCCTAAATGTTGGTTGTGCTGTGAAACCAGGTTAAGACATGACTGTGAGAAGACAGAGGAAAGACTTATCTTTGGGAATGTTGGTACCTGGGCATCAAGAGCCTTTCCAAAATAAAATATTTATATGTACTGAATTTATAGGAATTTACTTGTAGCTCAGAGTGATAGCAAATTATGTTGTTTATCCTTATTAAGACTTAATCACCTGATGACTTTTCAACTGTAAAATGCAAAACTGGGGCCTTTAAGAGCAAAAGGCATTCTGTTTCCATGGCTAGCAATTCCCACAGTACACTAAGAGCAGATGGGTTCAAAAAGCAGAAACCACGTACTCACATTCCTCAAGACGGGGAGTGCCAACCGCTCAAAAGAAGTCAGGTCAACCACATACTGCCCAACTCGGCATTCACGTTTTCCAGGTGGAGGCTCTAACCTGAAGGAAAAGACATTATGTTCTTGTTGAAAAACTCCTGTGTTGATTTCTGGTTTTTAGCTGCTCCACTGAGCCTCTGGCATTCCACATATGCTAAATCATCCTTAAAAATGACCAACACAAAATGCAGTGGTCTGTAAAGCTGATCAGGTTTTCTCTGCTTTCAACAGAGCTACCCTAAGTGTCCACACCTCCAACAATGGGCCTTGCAGTTATGGCAGGGCTATCTCTTAAGGTCCAAGCAGCTACTGCATCAACAGTCTTTGAAAAGTGGCACCAGAAACAGAACTAAGAATTATAAAGTGAGAGGAGTTTATGACGTGGTGAATAAGTTTTAAGTAAAATATCACTTTCTTATACTTTTCTCATGTGGTGGTTTCATTCTATTTTCTTTCTCTGAGAAATCCCTAAAGGCCTAAGATTCTTGAGGATAGATGACATCATTTGGCTCAACCCTGTGCCCAGGGAGACACTCTCAACCTAAAGGGAAAGCAGATTGGCATCCAAGGACCCAACAGAGTATCTGCTTTTGGTGAATTTAGCTCTTGTTGAAAGGCTCCCAAAGCACAGATGGAAGGGGAGCTTAGATAATAAAACACCACAGAAATGAAATATCAGTACCCAACTCTCGATAAAGGCCCCCGGGTGCCGGACAACGTGACGACATCGAATCCTATTCTTCTCCCTCCCTGTCTGACTTCTTCGGTATAAAATCCATCGACAGGCACACCAGAGGATTTTAAAACCTCACTGGCTTTATGGATCAATGTTGTTTTTCCAACCCCTAAAATAAAAAAAAAAAAAGAAGAAGAAAAGCCCATTAGGAAACATTCCCTTACTAGAGCACACACAGCACTTGTGGACTCTGAGACAGCAATTATGGTGGGTAGAGAAATGGGCTGTAAATGGATTTATGAATATGAACTTCAATTTAATTTTGATTGCTCCAGGTGTTAAAAATGCTTAATTTCAAGTAGAAACAAGCATAATAAAAACATGAATGATATCTTGAGGTTTATTTTTAAATTGTGAAACACTGTTAATTTTGTCACATACACAATCCCAGAATCAACTGAGAGGTTCCTGATGATATTCTCCCGTGCCATTTGCATCCTGTGAAATGGTTTACAGTTCCCATTTTTCTGCCCAGGAAGTAATACTGGTCACACTTGAGTCAGGGGCTGGGAATTTAAGATTTCAGCTTTCAAGAGATTACAAACACACCTACAATTAACAGTGGGAAAATCACTTTGTTCCTCCTTTGACTTACATTGTTGTAACTCCTGAAAATGTGTCTCCTGAAAATGTGCATCCCTGTTAATGGTCACTTTCAAACTTTTTCCTAACAGCAAGCCTATCAGGTTGGCAACTCCTTCGAACATCACCTTCTCCAGGGTCTCTAAGCATTTCTTCACCTTTATCCCCCACACCTTCCCCAATTTGAACCTATGTACCTCTGCCCCCTCAGCCTCTCCACCTTGATCCTTCCTTTCCATCTAGCCTGGCCAGCTGACTACTCTGATGAACTCACTGGTTTATAAGCACCAACAGGTGCTACCTAATATAGTAATACTAATCACTGACATTATGGAGCCAGATACTGTTCTAGCACACTTCGGAAGCATTTTCTTGGTTAAGTCTTCACAACCATCCTCTGAGGCAATTACCATCCTTATGCATATTTTACAGATGAAGAAACTGAGGCACACGGTGGTTAGGTATTTTACCCAAGGCTATACCCCTCATAAGGACCACACCTTTCAACAGGGGACTTTACCTGTCACCATGACTTTTTAAAATATGAGCCTTGTTCCCAATATGGATTTAAGTAAGTGGCATCATGACTACCCAACAATGGAAAGAGAGAGAAAACTCCTAGCATGTCTGCAAGTGAGCTATTTTGAGATACTACAGAGTTGCAAATCATGCTATTTCTAAGACTACCCACTCTTTTAAGCCTCCTTGACATAAAATATGGTCCATTATTCTTATTTAATGTATCTACCTTCACACTTCACATTAAAATAATGGCACCTGGCTTTCTGGAACATGAACAGCAATGCAAGAGGATTCCGGCTACAGTAAGCCACCGTGAGCATGCAGCTGGTAGAACTGTGTAGAACATAAAATGATGAAATTCTAATCCAGCCCTGGCCCTCAGTAACAACTGCTTTAGGAAAGTCACTAAAGAATCTGTTTCATGCAAGTAATGGCATTGCTGAATGTGTAAGCTGGTACTTCTTTTCTGAAGAGCAATTTCAATGCGCCTACCACAGCACCCCGTAGTTCATGACTAGGAATTCATCCTCAGGAAACAATGTCAACAGTACAAAATGTGTGAAACAGAACATTCACTGCAACATTCTTTATAATAGCAAAACACTGAAAACAATCTAAATGTTGATTAGTAAGGGAATGTTAACTCATGGCACCATGTATATAATAGCACATAAATACACAGAAATACCATGCAACCATTAAAAAATATACTGCTTATGTGTATTTATTAGCATGGAAAATAGACCACAATGTATGAAAATAATATATGAAAAAAGCAGGTTAATAGCAGAAACCATTCCATTATGTTTTTCTAAAAAATGGTCAAGTACATATGTGTCTACAGAAAAAAAAAATGTCAAGAATACAGAACAAAGACTTACAATGTTGATTTCTATATGTTGAAATTCCCTGTGACTGTCACTTTCTTCCTTAAACTTTTTTTTTTTTTAATTCTTATACTGAATGGGTCTTACTCTTATCCTAACAAAAAACGCTGTTTATATTTTGAAAAGATAAAATGGAGCAACGGTAACTATTCCTGTTCACAAAGGGTATACTGTGGGGACTGTATGTTGTGTAGAACATAGTACAGCAAAAAATAGGAAGCATTTGGGCAAAGTCCCTTTTGGCTTCTTCAGCTCTAGGAATCTTCTTTCAGTTAATTTTTTCTTCATTAGTTAAGCTGCTACCCCAGTGCTGTCTGGATAAGAAATGACCTGTGCTTCAGGAGACCTCGAGATGATAGCTGTATACCAGGCACAAACAGATCAGAAAGCTCTGGAATTATTTTGGTTCTGGTTCTCCCCTAAGCAGAGCCTCAGATAAAGATTCAGGTGCAGGTAGTTTAACCTGGGCAGTGATGCATGATGGACTGGTAGGGAAGAAATTCAGAAAGGGAAGGGAAAGACACCAGCATGAGGTGCACTATCAAGCAAGTTCCACTGGGGGCAGCTGGAGCTTCATCCCACTGGGGAACCGTAAGCGACAAGTCAGGGCAAGTGGCTCAGTTATCCTGTCTGAGGAGTGAGAAAGTAGGGAATTTATCAACTAACTTTCACCAGTCACAGGTTGAAGGCTAATCCCAGGGCACAGGAATTCCCTGGCTCTTCTGGCCTGCTCTGTTTGCAGGCCAAATGGGCTCCAGGGACCAGAGAAACCCCTCCAAGATGAGTCATGGGTACAGACAGTTGGAAATCGGAAAAAATGCTAAGTGCCAGGGGCACTAAGAGGATATGCAACAAAAAGTGACCTCTTTGAGAGGAGACTTTACCTGATGGTCTGAACATGTTGAGAAGACAGAAAGAAACTAGGCAAATAAAAACACCAGGCAATAACTCCTAATGGGGAAAAAAGTTATGTGTAAAAGGAAAAAAGAAAAAGAAAAATTAGAGGGCATGGTGGTGCATGCCTGTAGTACTAGCTACTAGGGAGGCTGAGGTGGGAAGATGGTTTGAGCCTGGGAGGTGGAGGTTGCAGTGAGCCAAGATTGTGCCACTGCACTCCAACCTGGGCAACAGAGAGACACCCTGTCTCAATAAGAAGAGGGAAAAAAAAGATGGGTAAGGTGGCTCACACTTATAATCCCAGTATTTTGGGAGGCACAGATGGGAGGATCACTTGAGGCTAGGAGTTGGAGATCAGCCTGGGTAACATAACAAGAGACAGGTCTCTACAAAAAAAAAAAAAAAAAATTACCCGGGTGTGGTGGTATGCGCTTGTAGATCCAGCTCTTTAGGAGGTTGAAATGGGAGGATCACTTAAGCCCAGAGTTTGAGAATGCAGTGAGTTATAATTGTTTCACTGCACTCCAGCCTGGGCGACAGAGCAAGATTCTGTCTCTAAAATAAATAAATAAATGGAAAAGAAATAATAGATTACTATGTGGCTCTGCTGTGATTATCTTTACATGGCCATAATACTATAAACATTGACTAATGAAAATTACGTTGTAACTACATTAAGAAGAGGAGGAGAAAAGACAAAGATGCGTGGGTTTGAGGACAGGTTTAAGAGAGCTACACTGTAGAATTATTTGAGTCTTTCATCTACGTGTAGATAAGACTTTGATAAAGCAGAAACAAGAACCACCATCAACACAATCACGGTAACAGAACACCTCCATTATAAAACACACAGATGTCTTGGGGTCAGCCTGCTGAGTATCAAACTGTATTCCAAGATTCAAATAAAGGATTGACAAACCAACTTTCAGAAAACAGTTCTTTGCAACACTTAAGAGTGACTTTAGATAGCAGGCATTTCTCAAACCACCCTCCTCCTCACCCTCTGCTCCCCATCTCCCCCATCCAATGCCTGATAAAATCCCAAAGTCTGCAATATTAGCTGTAGCCTTTGCTACTTACGACTAAATATAATCATTAAAATAAAGTGAAAGAGAATTCTAGATCCAGGGTTACAGCCTTTGATATCTGAACCCACAATAAACTTCAAAATTAGATTTGCCTTGCAAAGGAGCTGAAGAAATCACTTTCTCCACTCTTAGCCCATCTTTCTTTTTTTAGCCTATCTGATGCGACCACCACCATCCTACTTGATACATGGGTAGGGCGCCTTGATTTAAAAGCATCTCCTCCTACACCTCTCATCTGACCTCAACGCTATCCTACTTCTCAGATGAGAACTCCACAGGCCACAGGGTTGAGGGATCTGACAGATATCAGGAGGCGATGGAGACAGGAACAAGCAAGAGTGTCTGAGAAGGGCTCCTGTAGGTACCAAAGCTTCTCCACCTGGGGCCTCAGCTGTGGAGGAAATTCGTGGGGATGGAGATGGGGATGGGGGTGGGGGGATGAACTTAGATGGGAAAGAAAGATTACAACTTCAGTTTCGCTCTCCTCCAACTAAAATTTACCATTTTTTTTGCACGATCAGTGTAGCAAAGACCCACAATAAGGAAGTAACTGAGACTATCAACAGAAATTAGACATCTCCACTTCACATCGCGGTTGCTGCAGATCTCTTGAAATATCATTTGTGCAGACCACAACGTCAACACTACAGTAGGGGTTACCGCTGCCGCTGGCCCCTGCAGTTTCAGCCCTTCATCAAGAAGCCGGTCTAGGACCCCCTCACAAGTGTGTTCTAATCCTTTAGGCCCTACGTCTTTTAAATCACGTTTTCCGCGAACGAGTACAAACTCTTCAGACTACCAAGCCCGCCATTTAAATTGGGAACTTCAGACGCCGGAGCCCTGGAGCCGGGGACCCTCCCCGACAGCACAGGGTCGCCCCCAGCCCGCGCGCCCCCACCCCCTCGACCTCTCGGAGGTGGGGATCCCCGCAGGGTTACCTGGGGGCCCCGTTAGGAACACGTGCCGGGCCATGCGGGTGGGCGGGGGTAGGGGTGGCGGTCAGGATAGCAGTCCGGGTTGGGGTCGCAATTCAGGTCAGGTCCGGACCAGGGTCGCCATTCAGGACCCGCCCACCGCGTGCCGCAGGCCCCGCCCCCAAGCGGTGCTTCGACCGGAAGCACCGCCCTCAAGACCACGCATGCGCTTTCTCCCGAGTCCGCGGTCCGCGCCTGCGCACTCAGCCCTCGGCATTTGGGCCTGTGCCGCGTCAGTTTCTAAAGGCGCAGCGGGTTGTGCGGTCTCTAAGTTTCATCCTGGGTTCCGGGCTTTTGTGGGGTATTTGCAGATAAGTGCGTGAGAACGTCATTTATTTAACTATTGCTGCTTCAAGTGAGCGCCATCACCCAAGTTCTGTCCCTTGACTCCGGACCTAGGAGCTGAAATTGCCCAAGGCTGCCGGGACGGCCCTTTTGTAAAAGTTTGTGACCTGGAAGCATTCCTCAAAGGGGGATGCCATGTTAATGACTCCAACTTTGTTCTCAAACACTCCTGCAGAATAGAATCAGCTGGGGAATTTTAAACTTGCTCTGATGCCTAGGTTTCACCTGCAGTAATAGGGAGTGTCAGAAGACAAAATTACAACAAGTTTAGTTTCAAGATCTAATTGGCTTATATTTAGGAACTAGAATCAAGAAATAGATCGTTTTATAAAGCAAATAGAGTGTTCCAATGAGCTGCGCAGAGGAGGTTGGCTTTATGGGCAAAAAAAAAAAAAAGGCCGAAGAACAAAACAAAGAGTGGGTATTTCAAAGTTCCTTTCCTTATAGGGTTAAAACAAATTGGACTTCGTTATTGTACTGACTCAGGTTAACTAGAATCTCCTGTTTTTTGGGAAAACGGGCCTGTTTCAAAGTCCAGTTTGGTTACATGGCACTTGGCACAAGTGACTGCATTCTGGTTTGGTCTAGTCTGCTAGATCTAGTGCAGGAGGTTAGTCCAAAACAATGGCCTCCCATAAATCTTGTTTAACATGAGTAATTGGTCTTGACCGAGTCCTGAGCATCTGTATTCTTTTTTCTTCTTTCTAAACTCCAGGAAGTTCCTGAAGTGCGCTAGGGTTGAGAACCACTGGTGTAGGCAGACTTCCCATCCTCAGCCATGCATAGGAAGCCCAGTTTTCCCTCTTTACCTTCACACCAAAGTGTATAAAGATCTCCTCTTGCAAAGAATTAAATAGCTTCTCCGTCTCACTTTACCACTGCAAGTGTTCCAGCCAACGAATGACGTGGCAGTGGCCCTGGGCCACATTCACCTGTAAACTCTTTCAGTCTAACATGTGTACAGCTTAATTTGTGGTCAGTCATTCCCCATCCTGGCTGAGAAAGCAATTCAGTGAGTGCTCAACTTAATTGGTTTCTGCCCACACATGGACCTCTTGGTTTCCCTTTAGCCTGAGACATACGCCAGTCCAATGATTATCTAAAAAAAGTCGGATTTGTAAAATATAGCTGTCATCACCATCATTTCTGCAACATTTGTAATGCTATATTATTATAAGAGTATACTATTTATTATCCCAACTGGTAATATAGGGCCTTCCACCTTGATTTATTTTGCACTCCATATATGTTGAATACAATGAAAAGCTGATATAGTAAAGTAAATTCATAGGAGGAGCTTCCAAAAAAAAAAAGGAAAAAAGTATATGTATCTCTTGTATCAAAAATATTAATTTTAAATGTTAATCATGTAGCATTTTCCATCACTGAAAAGCATTTTGGATTTGCAAGGCTCACCGGAAGTTCAGTTATTTTGTTTTGATGCTGTGCCTGGAATTCTGGCATCAGTTTAAGTAGCTCAAAGATATATGGAATCCAGATATAGTGAATCAACGTCTCACAAAACAGAAAAAAAAAAGACTTCCATAGTTAAATATACTTTATCCATGGAAAATGAATTATTTGGATGGTAGTTACATGGAAATCTTCTTGTTAGAAAATTCATCGATTTGGTGCTTGATTTCTACAGTTTCCTGTATGTGTTATTAGGCAACAATAACAACAAATTACATAGCTTATATCTCTTAGAGATTAACAACAAAAGAAGATGGCATAAATGGAAACAAATTTTAAAATAAATGGGATCTTAAAGTACTGTACCATACTGAATCCAACTTTTGCCTCTTACCTAATCAACATCCAATGGACAGATGTTTGTGTCCCCCCAAAATTCATATTGTTGAAATCCTAACCCACAAGGTGAAGGTATTAAAGTGTGGGGCCTTAAAGAAGCAATTAGGTAGTCAGGTCATGAGAGTGGAGCCCTCATGAATGTGATTAGTGCCCTTACAAAAAGGCAGGAGAAAACTCTCTATCTCTCTGCTCTCTGCCATGTGAAGATAAAAGGAGAAGACTGCTCTCTGTCAAGCAAGATGAGGGCCTTCCCCAAGAACGCAATCGTGTTGGCACCCTGATCTTAAACTTCAGCCTCCAGAGTTGCAAGAAATAAATGATTTTTTTGGTTTAAGCCACTTGTCTGTGGTACTCTATTACAGTAGCCTGAGCTAACACACAAGGTAGAATTAATTACCTAAGGAACAGGTGATTCCAAAGATTTCTTCCTGCAACACCTGGGTGCAGCCTCACTTTTGACAGGATGCAGTACAGTTCTTTATTAAAACAGTTTGTAGGTACAACTCTACAGTCTCCACATTATAAAATACCCTAAAGTCCAAAAAACACTGTTTATTTTGTTTTCATAACTACCCTTTTCCCAGAACTGTCCTACTTTTTAAACTGCAAATTCTGTGTCTTAGCCCCTCAATCCCAAGCAACCCAGGATGAATGGTCATCAAACTGTTAAAGGAACATTTGGGAAGTAAAGCAAAAGGTTTCATGTGGTTAAACAAGGTATTTCCTTCTTACAAACAAGTCAAAGACTAGTAATACTTTATTGTAAGCTGGTTGTCTTGTCAGCGGTGGTTATAGAATGCCTGTTTAATGCAGTCTGTACCTAAAGTCTGAGCCATTCATACCCCGAGTTCTAATCTCTGTGCAGAACAATGTTCTATCCTGCCAGTAACCCAGTAGGACAGAAGCAGAGACGACTCTACACCCTCACCCCACCCCTTCCTACACGGCATGCCTGGATGTCCCCCACACCCAGCTGCTACTGGCGTCCGGTGGCATCTTCCTGGCTGGACACAGAACAAGAGTTCTGGCATATTTAGGATACAGTTTCCTAAGTACAGGAAAACTGAAAACAGAACAAAGAAAAAGTATGGATGTGAAAATAACCAAGTGGGAAGAGAGACCATTGTGTTGTTTGGCCAGCCCACTGTTCATTTCACTGTATGGAAATAGCAGCTAAATTCTCCTTTTAGGAACCCCCTTTCTCCCAGGCTCTGTGATTGATAGGAGTGAACCTCCCCCCGCCTTTCTCATTATCCAAGGGGAATACATGACCCAAGCCTGGTCAATAAGATCATTCTATCTTCCCAGCCTCAGTGATTGACTCTGAGGAAGACGTGACCCAGGCAATACATCCACCCCTAGCCAGTGGGGATCGAGGACAGCCACCAGCCACCATGACTGAAGCAGAGGGACAAAGGGAAGTGAGAGGGGGTGTGAGAGGCCTCCCCCCAACTCTCCCCAGTCACCCCTTGCTTATCCTCCAGGATGGGCTTAACTGTTACTGCTCCCCAAGGCTTTTGTGATTCTCCGGGCCCAGCCCCTGCTCCCTTGGCCTTCCCTTACAGCACCCCCGATTGCTGGCATCTGCCTCTTCTCCTGCCACCCAGTTATGAACTCCTCCAAAGGCAAAAATCTAGGCTGGGTGCGGTGGCTCACACCTGTAATCCCAACACTTTGGGAGGCCAAGGCGGGCAGATCACTTGAGGTCAGGAGTTCATGACTGGCCTAGCCAACGTGGTGAAACACCATCTCTACTAAAAATACAAAAATTAGCCGGGCGTGGTGGCCCGGCACCTGTAATCCCAGCTACTCGAGAGGCTGAGGCAGGAGAAATATCGTTTGAACCCAGGAGGCAGAGGTTGCAGTAAGCCAAGATCACACCACTGCACTACAGCCTGGGCAACAGAGTGAGACTCCACCTCAAAAAAAAAAAAAGAGAATCTAAGAAACCTTGTGTTATTCATCTCTTCATACCCAGAACACAGCACGGTACTTACAACACATTCATCCATCACTGTATGCCAGGAAATGTTGTACGTCCCGGAGATACAGCAGCAAAGAAGACAGTCTCTGTGCTGCTATAGCTTATATTCTGGTGGGAGACACAGACAGACAAGTACATAAATAAAATGCCACACAGTGGTAAGGCCATGGAGGAAAAATAAAAGGATGGGAAATGAAAAGGGAAGTGGATGTGCTACTCCATACAGGGTGGTCAGGGAAGATATTACTGAGAATACAGCATCTGAGCAGAGAGCTGAAGGAAGCAAACCCTGCCGGTGTCAGGGGGATGGCGGTCTAGAGAGAGGCATTGGCATGTGCAGAGGTCGTGACGTGGGAACACCTGCC
This sequence comes from Hylobates moloch, assembly GCF_009828535.3. NCBI lineage: Eukaryota > Metazoa > Chordata > Mammalia > Primates > Hylobatidae > Hylobates > Hylobates moloch. Next base: position 65,525,699 of record NW_026652293.1, on the reverse strand, counting down.
CTGAGGAGGAACCAAGCAAACCAGTGTGGCTGGAGCAGAGTAGGAGAGAGAGATGCATAGGAGATGAGGTCAGAGGCGCTGCAGGGGGCCAGATGGTTCAGGCCTTATAGGCCATGGTGAGGACTCTAGCTTTTACTGTAACAGCTGGAAAGCCATTGGAGGGTTTTGGCCAGAAGAATGGCATTACGTAAATTCTTTTAAAAGGATCATCAGGCATGTGTGTAGGAAATTGGCTATAGAAAGGCAAGGGTAGAAGCAGGAAGATCAGTCTGAATGCTGCTGTAATAATCCAGCTGCTACAGAAATAATGTTTGCATTTACTGGCACATGCTTATCATAGGTGCTCAACTGATATTTTCTTAGGCACATGAGTGAATAAATGAATTATATCCCCATAGACAGCATGGGACTGTCAGGGAAGAAAAAGAGCAGGGGCAGAGCAGGAGGAAATTCCTACAGGCTTTCCCAGCTTTAAAGGACAGGTGGTACGTTGAGGTGACCATCCGATAATCATCCTTGGGTGATGTCCCCATGGGATAGGCATAAGATTTTGCTTGACCAAGCAAGTTGGGCAGGTCACTCACCTACTAGGTGTTCCCTTTTGAATAAGAACAACAGGGCCAGGCACAGTGGCTCACACCTGTAATCCTAGTGCTTTGGGAGGCCGACGCAGGTGGATCACAAGGTCAAGAGATTGAGACCATCCTGGCCAAGTCTCCACTAAAAATTCAAAAAGTAGCCAGGCATTGTGTCACGTGCTTGTAATCCCAGCTACTCAGGAGGCTGAGGCAGGAGAATTGCTTGAACCCGGGAGACGGCAGAGGTTGCAATGAGCCAAGATGGTGCCACTGTACTGCAGCCTGGCATTAGGGCGAGACTCCATCTAAAATAAAAAAAAATAAAAAATAAAAAAACTGTGTGTTAGTTAGTGCAACATACTAAATATTGGAACAGCTAAGCCCAAGATCACACCACTGTACTCCAGCCTGGTGTTAGAGTGAGACTCCGTTAAAAAAAAACAAAAAACTGTGTATTAGTTGGTGCAACATACTAAATATTGGAACAGCAGAGCCCCACTGGGAAGTCTCTGGTCACAATTTTGTGGTGCCACATCAAGCACACAGACACTGTCCCATCAACCAACCTCTCTTTACAAACGTCACCTGGAGTTACAGAGCTAGACTAGGGAAGAGAAGACCAGCTGAAAGAATTGCTCTAAGGCATCCCCAGGGGTGCTGATGGGAGAAGCAGCAGTCCTACCTGTTTTGGGCAAACTTCTAGAATGACCTTCCAAATTTCTTGCCTTTCAATCTGTACATGCCATGCATAATTCCCAAGACTGTGAAAATAATACAAGATTCCTACTCTTGTGATTAGGTTATGTTATATGACCTTAACTTGACTTTAAGATAGAGAGATCATCCAGATGGGCCTGACCTTATCATAAAATCTGGGCGTTTTCTCTGGCTGGTGCCAGCAGAGGAAATCAGAAATTTGAAGCCTGAAGATTCAACACGTTTTTGCGGACTTAAAGGAGAGAGAGCTATGTGGCAAGGGTGCAGATGGACCTTTGGGCTGAGAGCCAGCTGATGTCAGCAAGGAAATGAGGACATCAGTCCGTCAACCACAGGGACCTGAATTCAGCAGAGAATGAGGGCGAGCTTGAAACTGAATTTTCCCTAGATCCCCCAGATGAGAACTCAGCCATTCTGAACAGAAAACCCTGCCACACCATATCTGGGCTTCTGACCTTCAGAACTGTGATCTGATAAAAGGATGGAGTTTTAAGTTGTTATGTTAGTAGTAACTTGTGCTAACAAAAGACCATGAGATCTTCAGAGGAAAAAGGGAGAGTTTCATTTTCCATTAAAAAAAAAAATAAAAAGCACTGTGAAGGTTGGGGGAGGCACAACCTTTAATTCAAGTGAAAGTATGCCCTTTTATGAACAAAGGAAGGGTCCGACTTCATCAGAAAAATTTCCTGCCTCGGTTCTCAATCAAGTCTGTTTATGCAAATAAAGGATTCAGATTTGCTCAGTTCCGACTGTTGGAAATAGTTGAGGCCTGATTGGGTGGTTTTCAAGCCTGAAACCAGAAGTCTCTGACAGATGTTTCTTCTAAACATTAGGGTTAGGTGACTGGGGGGAGGGGGCATTTGGGCCACAGTTTATCTTGATTTGATTACAGGAACTGTTCTGGCTCAGGGTTGGAAAGTGGGATGTTTTTCCAGAGCTGCCTTTCCGAGAACACAGGAGTGTGTGACCTCTCTTCTCTCACCCTGCTATGGCCATTTGGTTCTGTTTTACAAATGTGGGTGTCTCTATCAGCCACAGGAAGCCCACGTCATCTGGAGAGCTTGGGGTCTTATTTACAGCTTTATTTCACATCGGTGATGCAACAATAAGAATCTAATATCCCACCTACACAACTGCACCCCCACTGGAGACCTTTCCAAGCCAAGCACAGCCGCAGGCTCTGGCACTTGATGACTATCAAAGAATTTGTGAACACGTTTTAAAACTACTACACCTTAAAATAGACCTCCCATGAAGGAAGCACTTTATGTATTTTAAGCTGCTGAATTCTTATAAAGCTTGCAGGGGAAATTCCCCCTAAACTCCTCTCTATAAATAAATAAGTGAAGCCTTGGAGAAACCGAGTATCCTGCCCAAAAAGTCAGAGAACTATTAGGTGCTAAGGGTGAGACGTGAACTCACCCTTAGCATCTAATAGTAGATGCTCACTCACCTTTAGCATCTACTATTAGATGTGGTGCCTTCCAAGGTAACAGGAGTAATAATTGTGTGGATGTGTGTGTGTGCGCATGCAAGCACACGCACGGAGGTTTACAGGTTTGGGAAATATTTTTATACATCCCACTTTATTTGACCAGTTGCTCCACACACACATATTGTGTTGTGGTACAGGGATGGGGAAAATGGAGTTTCGTGGAAGCTTTGGCTCATAAAGACCAGGAAGATAAGCAAAAATAAAAGACACTTTTCTGACTATGGTCAGTGTCCCTTGCCCTGGGCCACACTCTGAGCTCACTTCTCTGGCTGTGTTGTGTGTACTTTTTAAAAAGCAGGCCCATTGTCAGAGCAGATGCTGAAAACCCATGCAGATGACAGTCGATCAACGTCACTGCAAGTGTCCACAAAGAATGGTGAACCAGCCAAAATGAAGGACATTCTCGTTAACCTCATAACAAATAATGGCAGGAAACAAAGATAAGGGTGAGCTGTGAAGGACAAGCCGAGAGGTACAGGAGAAAAGGAGGCCCGTTGGCAGAGCTTCTGTTTGGCTTTATAGTCATGAGGAATCCTGACACTGTGCAGCTATGTTTTGTTCAGGTTCATTTTCATTTGTTCCACTTGGATCCCATCAGTGGAGAATCTATTGTTTGCAAAATAACATGGCACTTGTTCTGGTTTGAATCTGCCTCTGATGAGTAGAGAAAAAAAAAAAATCACTGCGTCTAATGAATATTCAACAGCTGATCTAAAGAGAGCTGGATATTGAATATACCTATCTCCTTTCCTCCCTCTCTCCTTTTCTCCCTCCCTCCTTCCCTCTCTTGTTTCTTTCCGTCCTTTTATTCCTTCCTTTCTCCTTCCTTCCTCCCTCCTTCCTCCCTCCTTCCCTCCCTCTCTTCCTTCCTTCCTCCCTCCCTTCCTTCCTTCCTTCTCTCCTTCCTTCCTTCCTTCTCTCCTTCCTTCCTTCCTTCCTTCCTTCCTTCCTTCCTTCCTTCCCTCCTTCCTTCCTTCCTTCTTTCCTTCTCCTATTTTGCTCTGGATACTGTGGTAAATAGTAGAGATCAAAGCTTCTGTAATGAGAACACTAAGACAGTAAAAACAAACAAACAAACAAACAAACAAACAAAACAACACTGCCTTTTATACCTGAGGTCCATTTTTGAAATAAAATGTAAATGTCCAAGAGCTGCCATATTTTTTATTATTCCAAAAGAGAATATCTTTAGTTGAGCTCCATGGGAAATAGTTATTTTCCCACCATTTTAGATTACCTACCTTATTGAATAAGTGTGTAGCAAGAGTTGCATTTTAACCACCCACCTTTTAATACTTTCAAGTATTTAACAAATCATAATAGCTAACATTTACATTGAGATTACTAAGTGCCAGGCTCTGTTCTAAAAGCATTATAACTTCTATTGACTTATTTAATCATCACAACACTTCATTTTATATATGGAGAGACCAGGGTACAGAGAGATTAAAGGACTTGTCCATGTATCCATTCACGGCCATGCAGGCTGTATCCATTCACTCATCCATCCATCCATGCACAAGCATTTACATACATTGTCACGAAGCATTGCTTCACAACAGGGATACCTTCTGAAAAATGTGTCCTTTGGTGATTTTGTTGCTGTGCAAACATGGTAGAGTCTATTTATACAAACCTAGGTGCTATAGCCTATTACACTTATGGATGTAATAGACTATAGTGTATAGCCTATTGCTAGGCCACAGGGTACAGGATACAGGGCATAGCCTGTTGCTCCTGGGCTACAAACTTGCATAGCATGTTACTGTACTGAATACTATAGGCAATTATAGCACAATGTTAAGTGTTTGTATATCTAAACATATTTAAATACAAAAAGATATGCCAAAAACACAGTATGGTGATCTTTTCTTAAAAAAAATAGAGACAGGGTCTCACCATGTTGCCTAGGCTGGTCTTGAACTCCTGGGCTCAAGCAATCCTCCCACCTCAGCTTCCCAAAGTGCTGGGGTTACAGGCATGAGCCACCATGCCCAATCACCCTTGTATATGTAGTCTGTCATTGGCCAAAACACCATTATGCAGTACATGACTATATACGTGTGTGTGTGTGTGTGTGTGTGTGTGTGTGTGTGTGTGTTTGACATTTGCTTCAAACCCAGGCATTTGGGCACCAGAATCTTTTCTTTCATCCTCTACACTGTACTTCTGTTCACAGTTGCAGCTTTTTAACTTTTGTCCAGAAAACTGACTGAGGGCAATATCACAAAACAAGAAGGGTCACACGAGGACTGCAGACATGGTCCACTGGTTGCTTCCTTCTTCTAGGAAAATGAGAATTATATCATGGTGTGATAAGAGTTCTAAAATAGTTCTTATAATAGCTATGAGAACAGAAATAATAGAGGACCCTCTCTGCCTTATTTTAATCTCATTCTCCCCAGAACTTTCTAGAATAATGATTACTATCACATATGTCCTCATGTGCAAGCCAACTTGAAGAATCTTGGGTCAATCTGTAATCGAGTGGGCCAAGCAGGCTCACCATCTCACCCCCAAGTCACTTTGGGTGTGAGGCTGAAGGTCCTTGGAGGGACCCTGTCATTGTCCTTGAGCTGAAGCCGAATCTGCTACATCATGAAGTATCTGTCTTCAGATGTAGGTGTAAACTCAATGGTATTTATTCAAGGTGTGTTGTCCTGCCCTATAAATCCTCTGCAGGGGAAACTAATTGCTTTTTAACTTGGTCAGACTGCATCAGCCCCAGCATTGTTTGGACAGTGCAGTGCGGGCAAAGTGGGCTGTGGTTTTTTAATTAGCTGTGTGCATCCCCACAGCAACATTGGCACCCCACACGGTCTCACTTGCCCTCTCGTATATTCCTGGTTAAGGGAATGGTTTCAGCTCCATCTGCCCAACAAGTGGATAAAGGCTTTGTGACTGAAAATTAAGGGAGAACTTTAGGAATCATTTCTTTTTCCTTTTATTGTATGTCATCAGTCTTCCCAGAGGGGGCGATGTGCACTGACCCTTCTCCTGGGTCGAGTTTCATCATCCCCTCTTAACACCATGTGTGGGCTCAAAACTTGTGGTGTGGGTATGTGCAGCATTAATTTGCATCTAACTAATAAATAACTTGTGGCATTTTAGGGCAGTTTCACTACTAGTGAAACAGGGATTCTAGATTTTTCATTTCTATCACCCCAGTGTGGACAGATAGAGAGATAGAAATCAAGTGTCTGTCGCTTATTTAATGACTTGTCCCATCGTGAGATCCCAACCTCCTGACCCCTCACCTTATTTCATAAGCAGAGTCCAAGCTGAGGCAAGAGCAGCATAAAGCTTCGCTGGGAAAAGAAAGTAACTGGTGCCTCACCCTGTTCACTGCCCCACGAACCCTTACATTTGAAGATCTAAGGATAGTTGGCTCCTGGGTGCCATGCTTGGAAGCAGTCTAGCAAGGTGCTAAGAATGTCTCCATACAACCTTAGTGCAGGAGAATAGAGGTGATGGCATTGTTGTATGGGAGCAATAGGCCAATCTTTGACTTTCTTAGAGCTCCTGCTCCATATGGGGGAGATGCAAACTATTCTCATATGCCCCAGAGGACCACACTCCTCTCTGTCACAGGGCCTTTGCACATGCTGTTTCTGCCACTTCAGAGGCTCTCTCCTATATCATCTTCCCCTAGCTAACATATATTTATCATTCCTGACCCCCTAGAATGCACCAAGTGTTTCTAAACCTACCCCTAAAGGCCAAGGGAGCTGAGAAGCCAAAGAAAGAGGCTGACAAATCCAGTTTCCCATCAAGAAGCATTTAATAGGGACTTAGGAACAGAAACCATGTCTTAGGTGGCTGCGAGATGTGATGGTGGATCCCTGCGTGTTACTCCCAGACCCAGGGCTTGTATAGCATAAGGAATTTGCCTAAGGACAGGATTTATGGTAAAAATGTGTTTACGGTAACATCAAGGTTGTTTTGACCTAAGAGCAGCACTCACCGTAAGTAGGTGGAAGTAGAAATCTTAGAGGTATTCCTGGAGTGAGTGGTAATCAGAAGTCGACATGGTGGATGGATGAACATCCAAGATGAAGCTGCTTTTGCCTCCACACCAAGCGTCCTGTAGCCTCCTGAACTTCTAGTTCATTTCACTTATCATGATTGTAATCGAATGATGGGTTGTTTAAATTTATTTAATGACTTTCACTTCTGCTAAAATGAAAAAACCTTCATGAGAGAGGAACTAAATCAGGTTTATTCACCACTCAATTCCCAGCACCTAGGTGTTCAATTAATGCTTGCTAATTCAATGAATTTCTAAACTCAGTAGTTTATTTCTCAGTGGAACCTTTTTGAACTCCTCCTTTGTGTTAAAGGTCTTTGGGGAAAAAAATTGCAAATGTATAGTAACAGTCTACTGCACACACTAGCATTCTGAACAGATCTAATTGCAGTGTCAACAATCATACCAATCACCTCTACTAAGTACAGACTTCTTATTAGGTATTTTGGGGTAATAAAAGACGTATATGACAGGGTCCTTGCCCTAAAAATACTTATAATCTAATTTTAAAAACACATCAATGCACATAACACAATTAGTTAATGATACAAGTAAAATCTGTATAAAAATCAACACTGTGGATACCTCACACCCACTAGGATGGCTACTATCAAAACAAACAAACAAAACCCAGAAAATAACAAGTGTTGATGAGGATATGGAGCAATTAGGACCCTTGTGCACTGTATTAGATCTGCTTAAGGCTCATACATTGCAAGTTGTTGATACATTTTGTATCCCGTTAATATAAAAGACCTCCTTCATCTGATCTTTTTTCCTTACGGTTTCTTTGTTAAAGAAACCAGTGGTTTGTCCTGTACAGTTTTCACAGCAGATACAAACACACAGTTTTTGGTGTTCATATCACCACGGCATTGTTTAGTTATCCCTCTGTTCCTGTATTTCTTCTGAATTGACCTAGTGACCTGCTCCTGAGCGTAAGAGTGCTCGTTGCCTCTCCCTGATGTGTCGAGATATAAGTGAGGCTTGTAGAATTTAATCCTCCTCAAGTAGCAGCTTCTCCTTCTCTTATCATCCTTATCAAAAAACTGAAAGTTTATCAGGCTCACTTCCTACATGCCACACACTGTGCTGAGCACGTACACATATTATCTCATTCAACATTTCACAATATTCTTATGAAATATCATAGTACAAATTTAACATTCATTTTAGCTGCCAAGCATCTAAACTCTTTCCTATGTTTGGGGAATTGCCCACCTTATGAATAGGAGGCAGAGTTTGCCTCTTTCTGTGCCAGATAGCACATTTCCAGCCAGAGCAGAGAGACAAAGGGAGCCAGGTTCCTTGTAATTGTTTGAGCCACCAAATTACTCTCACCCAAAGCCAGCCCTGCCTCGGGGCATATGAAATTATAAAGTCTTGGTATCGTTAGAGTCCTTGGCAATCAGAAAAAAAGTCTAACTGATAGGATGGAAAGATGCTTATGAAATAATATGGAGTACACAAAACAGCATAGGATATTACATGTGCAATGTGATTACAAGTGTATAAAAATAAAATTTAAAACAGCTGCATAAAAATATCACAAAAAAGTCATCAGAAAGAGTAATGGTCATGTGGGTGAACTGTGCGAAAATGAGTTAAATTTCATCATAATACTTTATGTAGTGTCTTCCAAATTATAAATAATGCTTTTGAAAATATGCACATATACACCCCCACTCCTACACACACACACACACAAACACACAAACACATTATGTTGTGGGATTCAGGCATGGCCAGGAATAAGGACACTCATGCCCTACATGTGCATTGTATCGGGTGAAGGCAGGACATCTTCTGGGCTGTTCTAATGCATAACTTGATTTGATTTCATTTCCCTATGTGACTACTGAGTGCTTTGCTGAAATTCAAATGTATTGAGGCATCTTTAAATCCATTACCACTGCGGCTCAGTAATTGCCCTGAAAATGGCTGTCACTAAAGAAAAGGCATAGCCATAACCCTTTACGTGGGCTCTGTGCACTGAATTGGGAAAGCAGCTGAAAGTCTGCATGTGGCACAGGAGATGCTGGGTGAGCTGAGAGGAGACCTTCTCTCATGCACAGATGTGCATGCACAGACTGCACCACATTTACAACTCTGCTTCAGATGAGTCGAGGGGAGGAAAAGCTTCACTGCAAATACAGTTGACTGAAGTTCTGAAGAAAGCAAGGGAGCAAGTCATGCAGTAATCTGAGGGAATGGTATTCCCAGCAGAAGGAATCGCAAATGCAAAGTCTTTGAGGTATATTTAAGGAATGGGAAGGAAGCTAGTATAGCTGGATCAGAGTAAGCTAAAGGGAGGGTAGTAGAAGAGGATTATAAAATATTGTGTAATTTTTTTAAATTACCTTTAACAGGTTAAAACTTATTTTATTTTATTTATTGATTGATTGATTTTTAGATGGAGTCTTGCTCTGTTGCCTAGGCTGGAGTGCCATGGCACCATCTCAGCTTACTGCAACCTCTGCGTCCCGTGTTCAAGCAATTCTCCTGCCTCAGTCTTCTGAGTAGCTGGAATACTATAGGCGGACGGATCACCTGAGGTCAAGAGTTCGAGACCAGCCTGACCAACATGATGAAACCTCGTCTGTACTAAAAATACAGAATTAGCCGGGCATGGTGGCACATGCCTGTAATCCCAGCTACTCAGGAGGCTGAGGCAGGAGAATTGCTTGAACCCAGGAGGCAGATGTTGTGGTGAACCAAGATTGCGCCATTGCACTCCAGCCTGGGTGAAAGAGCGAAACTCCTCTAAAAAAAAAAAAAAAAAAAAAAAAATCTTAGAAGGGATTTCTTGACAGAGTGAAACAATTGTTCTCCTAGAAATTTATTCAGGGTGGTTGTTATACCCCCTGGATTTTTGTGGGATTTATTTCCCATCTTTTGTGTCATATTGAGATATCTGGAGTAATTGCTGTCAAGGATTCTGAAGCTTCTGAGATTTCACCCTCCTTGTAAGCTAACAAGTTACTTGTCACAGTTTCATGGAGGTCAGTAGAGGACATGAGTCTACTGAATCAAAGACAAAGGACTTCATTCCTCATAGCAATAATGGTAACCAGAATATCAGCATTTCTTGCACCAGTTCCCCCAGCCCCACTTCCTACAGAGCAACACAAAGAGGATCATGTGACACATGTACGCACATTGGATTCCATTACAGGAACAAAACCCTGAGCTTTGGGAACCTGAGTCTTTTATAATGGGCAGTAAGCATATCTGCCCTTTGCTCCAGAAGCAGGTATCATTATTATTATACTGTACAGTACGCATGCCTAACTTTTGCTTTGGAGGGAGACACTGTGTCTTTCTTCCAAGTCTAGTCACTATACAGACTTCCTTGAAAATATAGTTTAGAACAAAGTCAGTCAGTTCCTCTATTTGCAAGGCCTGTAGAAATATGAAAAAAAAGTTATTTCCCAACAGTTGTTGCTTTCTGTTCATCCAGGAAAAATCAGCATGATATTACCAATGTAGTGGGCCAGCTTGATGTCCTGTGGAATGGAAAGTTGATAAAGTTCCCTGAGGAATAAAATATGACACAGGACTAGAGAGTGGATATAGCTGTGAGATAGGACAGTGAAGGTATGTTTCCGACCTTGCTAGTTGAAAGAAAATGGCTTTTATGGTCCTTGATAACAGGTGTAGAGAAAAAAGCACTTGTCAGATCAATGCCTGTATACACTTGCTAGGGAAGTATTGATTCGATATGGCAATAAAACTACATTTGGAATACTGCCTGCACTTGAAGTCATAGTATAATGAGATTTGCAATAATCACTGTCGTTCTCACAGATTCACCTGTTTTCTGTATAGGTCAAATAGGTGAGTGGAATGGAACATGGTAGGAATCACTATCTTCCATCTTTCAAGTCCCTGATCAGGTGGCATGAATCTTAAAATTCCTCCAGAAATGTAGCTTTGCTGGTAGTTGACTACTTGCTAAGTAGAGGCAGCTTTAGTGGCTGTCTTTTGGTGTTTCCTACCATAGCATCTCCACTTCACAGGTCAAGGAACCCATGTCAGGGTTTTGCCAGTTGCAGAGTATGTGTATCCCAATTTTGCCGTCCAAACTGGGGAAATCACCAAAGGATGGGTCTGACCAAGTCTATGATGAAATGGACTTACATAAAATTGTAATTGATCACCTGACCTTCACAAGCCCCTCTTCTTACGAGTAGTGTTTTTGCTCTAGAAATTAATTTCCATTTAGAGCCCGTGCTCAGTAATCCCTGAACAGTTTGATTATTTACCCTTCCTCAACACAGTAACTCTTGTAAATGGCCCTAGGTTCTTTTGGAGGAGGCTAGGAGGGAGATTTAGTGTAAACTTCTGCCATAAAGCAGGACTTCCTCCAGAAGGCTTGGCCTCTCTTTCGTTCAAGGGGCTCTGTTCGGCCTGGGACTAGGGTAAGGTAAGAGAGGGACTCTTGCACACAACTTAAGCAGGTGATTACTGTTGGGTCACGCAAGAGCATGACCCTGCCTGTGGGCACCTGCATGACCCTGGGAGTGGGCGCCTTCTGAAATTTTACACGCCAGGTGCCTTCTTGCCTCACTCTAGTCCAGGCCCTGAATTGACTGGAGTCTGACAGTTAGACAAGAGGCTGCAACAGTCTATCGTGGTGACTCAATTTAGACTTCTATTCCCCAGATGTAAAGCTTTCTTGCCTATACAGATGAAGACTTCGGTAAGCTGCTGAACTACTTCAGTTTCAAGGACACCACGATCAACACCAAAGACACTACAGGTCAGACTACTCTGGTGGCTGCTTGGGCTCTGCTCCCCATCACCACCTGTCCTCGTCTGAGATTCAGAGCTTCAGCTTGATTCCCTCACCCACCAGGATCCCATCATCCTCAGTGAATTCAGGGAATCCAGTTCCATCACAACAGTTCCAACTGTCATTCTGGCCTAAAGAACATTTCACCACCACCTCCTCTGTGTCTAACCATCAAGGGCCAACAAATAGTCATTTTCACAAGTCCACTACCGGGACAGGCCAGGAAAGACAGATGCAAGGTCTACAAACCATTATATTTTGTGTAAGTGGAATGACTCATCTTTGTCACAGAGTTCCCACTTGTAGAACAAGTCAGGTTTATAGCTCAGCAGTGTACCCATACAGATATTTGACACAAAGAGCACCATCTCATTTACGATTGATGGCAGCTGTGTGTGGCTGGTCTGCCTGCCGCCTGCTACTGTCACTCTGCTTTGCAGAGGCTCCGCCTTTGCATGCAATCCATGCCTGGCTGGGGTAGGGAACACCTTATGTGCCTATGATGACACCCTTTGTCCCAGGACCAGTTGGCAAGACAATAAATTAATACCAACCCATAGTTGGTTTAGAGCCAGGACTAGTCTTGGGTATACCTTGGGGAGCCCATTTATGTAAATCTTCCTACAAAAACTAAAGAAAACAAAAGTAGGAAGAAGGGACATAGGCAGACGTTACACAGGATTTAGAAATAAAGAGCTCCATGAGTTTATTTCAAATTACTTTTCAAAACCACTTTTACACCAAGGAATATGGCAGAAATTTGCACTTTTGCTCTAATCTCACTCCTTTTTGGACGAGGTAAACATTCTCAAGTTTCCTTTCCACATTATAAAGGCTAACTTAGTTCTCCTCTGTGCCAGAAGGTTTGAATCGTTCCAGTGGTCTCTGGGTTCAAGAGTATCTAGGCATCTGTGTAGGTTTATATGGTTATAAATTACTTTTAAGCTACTCATGAATTTAAGCCTTGAGCCCTTTTTAGAAAACTGAAACACTTACTAAATTACCTCATGGTCTCCTCCTGCAATTAAACAACAACTTATAATTAATGCTTTTCTTGCTTTATTTAAAACATGTTTTGTTAAATTGCAAACTTAGAGCATGCACATTTTGCCTACCTACTAGCTTTTACAAATAAGCAGTAGTTTAATTATACAAACAAAGACAATTTTAAGTTAGAAAGAAAATTAATCTTTCCTTTCTTCCTATCTCTTTGAGAGAGGCTATTTTCCTTCTTCTTGCTCCCCTTAATTCATTTCCTTTGAAGCTCTTTTTTCTCTGCCCAGTTGCTTTCATAATAACTCTACTCTTTGGGATTTCAGGAGAAGTTTTAAACAGATAGATAACTTTTACAATACCTGTTTCTCTTTAGCTTATTATGGTTTCTATTTTGGAACCAGACGCTTCTAATATTGCTTGGGGAAATGCGTTTATTATGTGTCGGGCTGTATGCTTAATGCATTACAGGCATGATCTCAGTTGATCCACATAGCAACGCTACTGAGATAGCCACTTTTTAAAATAAAGGATACCTACACTTCAATTCGTTTTGACAAATGCATATCAATATAGCATTTTCATCACCCAAGAATGTTTCCTTGTACCCTTTCTTAGACAATTCCTCGTTCACACACACCCCAAACAGCCCCTGTTCTGATTTTTATCAAAATAGTTTCATTTTGCCTATTCTGGAATGTCATGTGGTATACATTTGTATGTATGTTTGTTTGTTTCCATTTATAACATCTTTCATATTAATCTGTGTTGTTTTTGTGTGAGTTACACCCTGAAGAGCCCATCTAAATGCCAAAGGCTTCTACAAAATGGTGAAGTCTCTTATTTCTTAATTCCTCATTGAATTGATGGTTCAGAGATTGCTATAAAGGATCAGTCAGAAAATGAAGGGCAGACAGCATGGACCTGTTAAACTGACATAAGTTGGTCAGGTGCAGAAGCTCACACCTGTAGTCTCAACACTTTGGGAGGCTAAGGCGGGTGGATCACTTGAGGTCAGGGGTTCGAGACCAGCCTGGCCAACACGGTGAAACCCTGTCTCTACTAAAAATACAAAAATTAGCCAGCCATGTGGAGTGCACCTGTAATCTCAGCTACTCAGGAAGCTGAGGCACAAGAATCGCTTGAACCTGGGAGGTGGAGGTTACAGTGAACCAAGATTGCACCACTGCACTCCAGCCTGGGCAACAGAGCAACATTCTGTCACAATAATAATAATAATAATAATAATCTGATATAAGTCACTGAAAAGGGTGGCTTTTTAAGTAAAAAAATATATTTTCCTCCTCCTTTTTATGTGTAACTCAGATATCTGGATTCCCAGGGACTTTTATTAGATATTATACATTTAATTAAATCACATATAACATGAAATTACAAATGCAATAAAATTTACAATAATTTCCAGACACCACACTTTCGTCTTACTCCCTCTTCACATGGGATAGATTCTGTCCATTTTTATTTGGCCACCTGTTTCTGATGATCCGCACCAGAAGCCAATGCTCTGCACTTCCACGTTAACACCAGTGAATGTTTGGGAGGTGCATGGTGAACACTGCTGGGATGAAGAAGTGCTGGGTATTGCAGGGACACGTGGTACAGCATCTCCTTGTCAAGCTTGATTCCAATTTGTCTAACGACACCATTATAGCACTGCTAGATGACAGGAAAGCTGTGTGCTGTTAGAAGACTCTTATGCCACCATGTTTCTCAAACTGGATACTTATATCTTTAAGGGAACACACAGGAAAGAACAGCTAACAAATCAAGCACTTATCATATGCCAGGTTCTGCTCAGTACACTACAGCATGTATTAACTCACATGTCCTCATGTGAGGAGGTGGATCCTGTTATCACCTCTTTGCACACTCAAGGGGAAAGACCACTGTCTATCTGCCTCTGGTTTCAAGTGATCCTGGGCTCTCCCTTCTGCATTTCTACATAGCAAAGGGAGCTCTTGGTTTTGACACACTGCCTAGTCTGGCTGTATTACTAGGACTCAGGATAAGAGCTATTTGTAGTAGCACTCTAAAACCTTGACCTTCAATGTCCCACAGTAAATTCCTGATTAAGTTTCAAGCAAAGAGTTTGGTTTAAAAAAATCACTCAAAGAATTTATGCTGTGCGTTAGCTTAGTTCAGCTTGGACAGTACATTAATTGTGCCCTTATCACATTTCCCCTCTCCTGTCACAAACTTTGCTGATTGTTCACCTTCTACTCTTGGTTCCTGTACGAACTCCATGAGCCTTGGCACCTCCATGTATCTCGAGTTTCCTCACCTGTAAAATGAGAAAACCTTTGCTCCTCTGTGAGTCGGCTAACACTTCACTGGGATGCAGTCATTTCTTTAAAATGCTGAGAGAGATTAATGTGCCCAGTGAGTGTTAAATGGCAAGTCACTCTGAGCTTGTTGCAATGAGGCACTTCTAACTCTCTGTTAGCGCCCTGGTCCCCTCATGAGAGCCAAAACTCTTGACATTCTCATACGGCCTTCAGCAACTGACTCCTGCTCTTCTCCATGGCCTCATTTTTGGCTCCATCCTCTGAAACAGCATTTGGGCTTTTACAACAGGACCGCCGAGCCTCCAGGTGTTTCCTATGCAAGCCTGTGTGGTCGGAATGCCCTCTGCTCCATCCAACTTTGCCTGACCGCCTCCTGCTCTGCTCACTCAGGTTCAGCTTTGACATCACCTCCTGGGATACTGATATGGTTTGGCTGTGTCCTCACCCAAAACTCATCTTGAATTCCCATGTGTTATGGGAGGGACCTAGTGGGAGGTAATTGAATCATGAGGGCAAGTCTTTCCCTGGCTGTTCTCATGAGAGTGAATAAGTCTCACGAGATCTGATGGTTTTAAAAAGAGGAGTTCCCCTGCACACGCTCTCTCTTTCTCTTTGCCTGCTGCCATCCATGTAAGACGTGACTTGCTCCTCCTTGCCTTCCACCATGATTGTGAGGCTTCCCCAACCACGTGGAACTGTAAGTCCAATTAAACCACTTTCTTTTGTAAATTGCCCTGTCTCCAGTATGTCTTTATCAGCAGCATGAAAACAGACTAATACAGATACCTTCTCTACACCCCAAGTCAGGAACCAGAGCCCCCTCCTGTGTCCTCCCTTTATCACCGCACATCACAGACAGTATCATCATAACCTCTTTGCTTACCTCTATCCCTTCACTTCACTATGCATTCCAATGTTTTTATTATGGAATCTCCTGCGCCTAGTACAGTGCTTGACACATAGCTAGTGCTCGACACATAGCTAGTGCTCAACAACAACAAAAAAATAAATGAGTGAATGTAAGTTTGGGAAAGGGTAGGTTCTTGCTGGTTCTTCCAAGAGAGAAAAAGGCAAGAGCTCCACAAGTGTCCATTTTTGTGAACCTGGAGAATTATTTAGAAAGGAAAGAGGAGGATTAGGCCTGGAGCCAAGAGAACCTGAACCATACCTTGATGGGATTTAATCCTGAGAATCATGTGGATTTTTTTCTGAGTGACAAGGAAGAGTGAGTGGAGATCCATTGTCTAGGTGTTGCTGTGGGTGGGAGATTATTAATTAGAAAATCCATACAGTCACATATGTGAATGTGAAAAATTGTGAGCCTTGCTGCCACCTAAGAATAAGACCATCCCATCATTAATCATGTATTTTCATTTGCACTGGATCCCATCACAAAGGAATTAATGTCTGTGTCAGTCAGGTGGCTCTTAACTCCTTAAGAAGAGTAATAAGGCTTTACTTTTTCACAAACAAGGATGTGACACAGAAACTAATACCATCCAGTAAAGTCCAAACCAACTGCTTCCCACTAGAGAAGCTTCTCCTCTCCAGGAAAGCTTTACCCGGCCAGACCAGACTCTTTCTCCCTGGACCTGTGGCAAATACAGACTGTTCATTTAGTGAATCACTCTCCCTCTTCTGTTCTCTTCTTGAAATATTTTTTTCAACCTTCACGCTTTAATTTCTAACATGTTTATGTTCTGCCTAGCTCCTAGGTGATAAGAGAGTGGATTTAAAATTATAATCCCCCCAGGAGAGCAAACATTGCCCAGTCTTTTGCTTCTTGACCAAGGGAGGTGCTTGATAAAATATTTATTGATCTCACCATTGATTCCTCTCTCAGTCTCAGCACACATGGATCACAATGGACAGTCATTTTTCACCTCACATGTGGCTTTCTAATAGTCCTTTCTTAAAGTGAGTCCATTTGCTCATGTGAAGTGCAGAGACCTGGTCAGGCATGAAGAATACAGCTTTTCCTACTGCCTTTCCAGGCTCTGGCCACGGGCCCTGCCTGAGTGGCCCTCTGTCATCATGCTCTGCCAGCTCACTTCAAAGCAGTCTGGCCTTTTGAACAAAAGGCACAATAGGGCTAACAGAACAACCCTGCAATGTAGTTGAACATAAATGCATACGAAAATGAGATACAGCTTCTCTCACTCACCATGGCATAGTGCTCTGGGGGCCTCTGGTGAGCTTGAAGAAACCCCAAGCCCCTTTCATAGAGCTTTGATGTGCCACTGTAACAAATGCACAGCAGGACATTGCACCCTAGTTCGCATTTAAGCCTTCCTGTTTAATTCGAGCAAAACTCTCCTTACAGGAGAATTAAACAATAACCACATCACAGGGAGATCTTAAAGTAGCAGCAAACATCTGCTGCAAGCGTAGTGACAAGCACATGGCCCTAATGGCCCACAGCCCCCACTGAAGAAGTGCAGATGTCTGTATAAAGGATGAATTTTGTTTATAAGGTGTTTTTGGTATGAACTTTTTCTTTGGCTCTTGTTAAATGGAGAACTTAGCAACCTATTAAAAAGAAGGCATTTTGTCTCCACCCTGTAGAGCCAAATTGCTTCCTTGCTCTTCTGACTTCCTGACTGCTGAAGGAAGTCTTGGTCTATCTCAGGCAGTTAGTAAAGCATTGTCAGAATGGCCAATGGTGCATTAACCAGACCTGTTTTTCCTAGTGGTCAGTGCAGTCTTTAAACACAAAGCTGGGTGTTCAGAGACCTGAACACTAGTACTGCATTGCCACGGTTAGCTTTGTGGTCCCAGGTAAGTCACTACCCTGACTGCATGTGATTTTGCATCTGTAGAACCAGCAGTGGTCCCTTCCAGAGGTATCATCTGGCACTCCTCTCTCATGCATTTCTCTGGGCTAGTAAATTCTTAGCAAATTTCAACCTCACTGACACCCCGGTGAGATGGCCTCTTTTCATTGGGTGGTAATGGAGGGCTCTAACAATTATCTGGGGAACACTGTCAATGCATTATAAATCACCAGAGAGGCTGCATCAGGCTCGAAAGTGGATCTTTGCTAGCTCTGAAAATTCCATTTTTATTTTCTGGCTTAGAGACATTCACAAGATATTTTCCAAATGTACATTTCCCTTGAGCGGTGTGGTCTCTGGGATGTTCAGGTACAACAGAATCAGATGTCACAGAAATGTTAGGTCATTCCAATTCACCGCAGTTCATCTTTGCAATTGTTGGAGGGCATGGCCCAGAAATACAGAAATGAATGAAGCAGAAGAATTTTCAGTCTCATCCTCTCTATCCTTGCTCATGCAGATGCAGTCAGGCGGATGACTCTGTGACCTCTCACCCTGGATACTCTTGATATCCACATCACTAGGGTAAAGGCATCTTCAAATTCTATTGTCTTGAACCAAGGATGAAAATGTTTCAAATCTTCACCCCTTCCTGATTTCAGAGGGATCTTCTAATGGCCTAAGCAATGCCATTAAACAAATAGTCCCCATCAACACGGAAGATGGTGATTTGTGGTCATTTTTCAGTTCATTACAACAAATGCCAAGGCCCACTCCTTGCATTGACAGACACCCAGGAAGAGTCTTCAGGGCCTATAGATGAGATCAAGATGAAAATGACTTTGAGATCAAAATCTTCTCTGCTGCAGTGCACTGGAGGGCTTCTGAGTCCAGCCAGGCAGTGAAGGAAGAGTTCCCCACACAGAACCTGGCTCCTCCTGCCTTTCTGAACAGGGTTTTGATTTGTTGAACAGCTTAGGAAGTAAACGTGGCTTTGCTTAAGACCGCTGGCTTCCAGAGACTGAAACGGTAGATGTAACTTACCCCAAAAGACGAAGAAAAAGAAAGCAAGATAGCACACCCTTGGGTTGGTTTCTGGCAAGCTCTAACCACATCGATGCATAAAACTGTATCTGTGCCTGACTTAGCAAAGTGACAACAGTGTCACAGAATCTGATCTTGTCATTAGCAGCTGCCCCTCTTTCGGAAGAGCAGTCCTTCACCTTTACTGCAAGTTCACAATAAAGTGCCTTCTTCCCTCCCTTTACAGCCACAGCAGGGATGTGAGCTACCAACTCAACTGCACCTAGTATCCCTTGGGTTGAGAGGAGCGCTGACATGTCCTTACTGACCCTTGCTCCAGGCCCACAGCCCACTTTCAGAGGATGATTAAAGCTGAGTGAGAATGAGTCAGGTTCTCTCCAGAAACCAAGGGTCTGAAGTAGCAATTGACTGAATGGGACCGGAAGAGTGATCTGGAAGAGTTAATGAGTATTCAACATTGCGGGGCTCTACTTCCTGGTTCAGCCTTCCAGGCAGGGAGAATGAATCTGACCCAAGATTTGTTGGGTGCTTAAACATGGCATTATTCGAAATAAAAGTTCCCCCTTCATCCTCTTATTGCCAAGGAAGACACTGATTTTTCAAGAAAGAAAAGCTAATATGCTTGCATAAAGTGCAAATAGAATGTGTGACCAATCATTGGACTGACAGAATTTGCCATCATTGTGACAAAAGATTAATTCATTTGGTCAATTAAGCCTGTAACCAATCAAGACAAGAAATTTTTGAAAATCAAACTTTTCACTTTACTAAGTGATATGGTTTGGCTGTGTCCCCACTCAAATCTCAACTGGAATTGTATCTCCCAGAATTCCCATGTGTTGTGAGGGGGGACCCAAGAGGGATAATTGAATCATGGGCGTCAATCTTTCCCATGCTATTCTCATGATAGTGAATAAGTTTCAGAAGATCTGATGGATTTATCAGGGCTTTCTGCTTTTGCTTCTTCCTCATTTTCTCTTGCCACCACTATGTAAGAAGTGCCTTTCACCTCCCACTATGATTCTGAGGCCTCCCCAACCATGGGGAACTATAAGTCCAATTAAACTTCTTTCTCTTCCCAGTCTTGGTATGTTTTTATCAGCAGCATGAAAATTGACTAATACACTGTCATCAGGCACATTTATTCAAAATAATCAAATTACTATTCCTGAATAGACACATGTAAGATTCCTTTGAGAATTAACAAACTCATACCTCAATATTGCCAGTAAAATTCTAAATTCTTGAAGCAAAGGTCCATGTTTTTTGCTGCATTTTTAACCCTCACATACCATAGTGTGAGATGTGTGGTACATTGTCTTAAAATGCTTCTTGCTTCCTGAAAAATTAAGTCATTAATCTAAAGATTTTACCATAATATTTTATACCCAGAAAGAAACCCTAAAACTGTGTCTGGATTTTATTGCAAGAAAAGTAGGCCAGATGCGGTGGCACATGCCTGTAATTGCAGCACTTTGGGAGGCCGACTAAGCCAGGGGGTTAGCTTGTGTCCAGAAGTTTGTGACTAGCTTAGGCAACATAGTGAGACCCTGTCTCTACAAAAATTTCTTTTAAAAAAATTAGCAAGCCATGTTGCTGCACACATATGTACTCCCAGCTACTCAGGAGGCTGAAGCAGGAGGTTGAGGCTCCAGCGAAATGTGTTGGTGCCACTGTACTCCAGCCTGGGTGACAGAGCAAGACCCTGTCTCTATAAAAATAGAGAGAGAGGTAAGTGGCAAGTAATTTTCAATTTTTACTACATCACCCCTCTTTTCCTTCAACTCTGTGAATACACAATAATTCTCCCTTGCTAGTTTCTTATGCCTTTGAAAAACAGTATTATTTTATGATGTAATTGAAACTGCCATGGACTGAATTATATCCCCCCAAAATATTGCAACCTTCACCCTAATGTGATTGTAGTTTGAGATAGGGCCTTTAGGAGGTAATTAAGGTTAAATGAGGTCATAAGGGTAGGTCTCTAATCACACAAGGTCGGTGGCCTTATAAGAGGAAGAGAAAGAGCTCTCCAAGTACACTCAAAGGAAAGACCATCTAAAGACACCATGAGAAGGTGGCAATCTAGAAGCCAGGAAGAGAGCCCTCACCAGAAACCAAACAATGCTGGATTTTGATCATAGATTTTCAGCCTCCAGAACTATGCAAAATAAATGTCTGTTGTTTAAGCCACTCAATCTATGACATTTTATTGTGGAAGCTCAGATAGATTAATACAGGCAATTTTATCGGAAACATTATAAATCTTTCTCTTTTCCCTCAAAAGATAAATAGTTTCAATCATGAAATAGAAACCTTGTGACAAAAAACATACCTCCTCTCCCCTTTGTCATGTTAGGCAGCCCATTAGGGAATGCGAACATGAGTCATCATATTGAGTTTGGTAATGAGTATTTTCTCCTTTGTTTTTCTCTTCCAATGAAACAACATTTCTTGTGGTCTCAACCATTCACAAAAAAATATAAAAGGAGGCCAACTACAAACACAAACCATACAAGCAACTGTAGTCAACAACATCAATCTTTCATTTAAATGTATGCCAACATAATGTTGGAGCAATACATATGGCGATGACCCATTGCTAAGGATACTATTTATAGGAAGTTTCAACACTTTGAGCCTCAAACACTAACACGGCCAAAGCAGCAGCTTTCAAAATCAAGCTCATTGAGTTTTTCTTAAAATAACAGAAAGAAATCCCAAGATGGCAAAAACAGGCACATCTGTCAGTGCAGCAATTCCTTAAAATAAATCTCTTTCTCTCTCTGTCTCTCTCTCTGGATATATATACAAGATATATATACACACTCACACACACACACACACATATATATATATATATATGAAATGTTGTTTCATTGGAACTCTGGAAAACTCATACATACATCATGCCCATGACTATCTATGCTATCCATGAGTAAGGCTGGACCTATCATTGATTACTGTCATCATTAGCTCTATTTGTTAAGATTAATTCTGCACATTTATTCTGTCAATAATTGTGAATACCTACTATGTGCTGGGAAAACTGCTAGAGGCTGCAAGACTTTTGCACAAACAAAAACAGCTACCCATCTTTTGGAGCCTTAATCTTAATCTATTAGTGAAAAGGACATCTTAGTTCATAGGGCTTTAATGATTCTTTTTAAAGATGAGCTATGAAATTTATTCATATCCTCTACTAAAAAAAGTTTTATATAGTCATTAAGGCAGAGATGACAAGGAGATTTCAACTCAAACCAACTTTCTGATGAAATGATTGTGGCTGCTTGGACTATTCCCATGAGGTGCAGAGGGAAAGAGACCAATTTGTGGCAGCTGTCTTGGGAATGGAGGAGGCTGGAAGTCCAAGATCAATGTGTTGACAGGATTGAGTCCTTCTGAGGGCTGTGGGGAAGAATTTGTTCTATGTTTCTCTCCTGGCTTCTGCTGGTTTTCTGGCAATTTTTGTCATCTTTTGGCTTGTAGATGCATCACTCCGATCTCTGTCTTCATCTTCACATGGTCCTCTCTTTGCACATGTGTGTGTCTCTGTGCCCAAATTTCCCCCTTTTTATAAGGACACCAGTTATATTGGATTAGGGCCCACCCTAATGACCTCCTCTGAACTAATGAGGTCTACAACAATCCTATTTTCAGATAAGCTCACATTTTAAGGCACTGAGGGTTAGGAATCCAACATATAAATTTTAAAGGGAGACACCATTTAGTCCATAACAATTGTGTTGTACCATTGTCTCTAAGGTACATTCAGTAAGTAAGGAGATGGAGCAAGGAAAGGTGTTAAAGCTCCACACATGGTCCAGCTGGGGCAAAGGGGAGTTCTCTGTTGTCTCTTTAGATTCTTTGTTGGAATTAATTTCCTTATGGTCTTGAGGTTCCAAAGGTAAGTGCTATCTGAAAACTCAAACGTTTCCCTAGATCTTTTCTTTAGAGATATTATCCACAGAAAGCCTGAACTGTGTAGGTTAGGCCAGCTCTGCTCTCAGCCTTAGAAAGAAACCCTTTCCCACTCCTTTCCTGGGAATGCTCTTCCTAATGTTTGCCTTTAGTTGATCGACAGGACTGTGATGGGGTGGAAAAAGGTGCCAACAGGGCACTGGATGTCCTAGGCAGTGCAAAAGAATAAGGATAAAGTAAATAAAGGTTTAGAGATTGGGAGGAAACAAATATGTCATTACTCACAAGGGACATGATAATGCATGTAGGAAATCCAAAGATAATTTTCACTAAAATATTAGAATTGAAAGAGAATTTAGCAAGGCCGCTGGATATAAAATCAATTGTACATACCCACAGTAATGGAGATGCACCTGAAAGACCTTAAATAACTTTAATAGAAAACAAATAACACACACACACAAAATCAATTGTAGTTCTATATAACTGTAGTAAACAATTAAACTGAAAAAAACCTTAAAAAGATATCATTTACAACAGTATCAAAGCATCGCATACAAAGGAATAAATTTAATGATAGATTTATGTAACTTTTATCAAGGAAAAAACATATAGTCTTAGTTCATTTGTGTTGCTACAAAGGAATACTTGAGACTGAGTAATTTACAAATAAAAGAGGTTTATTTGGCTCACCGTTCTGCAGTCTGTACAAGAAGCACGATGTCAGCATCTGCCTCTGATGAGGGCCTCACGGAGCTGCTGCTCATAGAGCAACGTGAAGGGGAGCCACCCATTACATGGAGAGACAGGGAAGAAGAGAGGGAGAAAAGAGGTGCCAGGTTCTTTTTAACAATCAGTTGTCACAGCAACTGAGTGAGAACTCACTCACTCCTGCTATAGTGGCACCAAGTCATTCACAAAGGATCCACCCCAATGACCCAAACACCTGTCACCAAGGCCCCACCTCCAACACTGGAGATCGAATTTCAACATGAGACTTGGTGAGGCCAAACAAACTACATTCAAATCATAGCATACCTCATTAAGAGAAGTTAATGATAATATAAATAAATGCAGAAGTAAACCAAGTTCAAGAAGTAGAAGACCCAGTTTTGTAAATATGTGGACTTTCTTTTCAAACTAATCTCTAGATTGAATGCAATTCTGGTCAACATTCCAGTAGAATTTTGTGAAGTTTTGCAAGGTGATTGTAAAATTTGTATGAAAATGCAAATGGCAAATAATAGTCAAGGAAATCTTAGAGAAGAACAAAGTGGGATGATTTTCACTGCTGGTTATCATAAATTATTATAGACTACAGTAAGTTAAAAGAGAGTGGTACCATGTGTGTATACACACACACAAACACACATACAGTTGACCCTTGAACAACATGGGTTTGAACTGCACAAACCTATTTAAATGTGGATTTTTTTTTTTTTTTTTGAGAAGGAGTCTTGCTCTGTTGCCAGGCTGGAGTGCAGTGGCACGGTCTTGGCTTACTGCAACCTCCGCCTCCTGGGTTCAAGCGATTCTCCTGCCTCAGCCTCCCAAGTAGCTGGGATTACAGGCATGCACCACCATGCCCAGCTAGTTTTTGTATTTTTAGTAGAGATGGGGTTTCACCATGTTGGCCAGGCTGGTCTTGAACTCCTGACCTCGTGATCTGCCCACCTTGGCCTCCCAAAGTGCTGGGATTACAGGCGTGAGCCACCACACCCGGCCCTTAAATGTGGATTTTTAAAAATAAAAGTTACAAGTATGCCTGCCTCTCCTGCCTCCCCTTCTACCTGCTTCATCTCTTCCTCCTCTGCCACTCCTAAGACAGCAAGACCAACTCTTTATCTTCTTCCTCCTCCTCAGCCTATTCAATATGAAGACAACGAGGATGAAAAACTTTGTAATGATCCATTTCCACTTAATCAATAGTAAATATATCTTCTCTTCCTTGTGATTTTCTTAATAACACTTTCTTTTCTCTGGCTTGCTTCATTATAAGAACACAGTATGTAATACATATACAAAATATATGTCAATGCTCCTAAGAATGAAGTTGCCTCCAAGTAGGAAAACTGAATATTGTTTTGTCTCAAAAGGTTACACATCCAGTGCTTGAGAAATCAGGCCGGTGAGCAGCAGGACTAATAGAGTGGATTTGGGGGACTGTCTGCTGCTCCCAATCAGTAGGCCTTGGTCCAGGAAGTCTTTTTTTATTAGGGGAGAGGTGCTATTTACAGCCCATCCTGCATATCTTCCCTTCAGCAGCTCTCAGGGCTGTTCATTTTTCTTGAACTCTTCATGGTGATGGGCATCCGTGGCCTTCTCTTTAGCAGGACGCTGGTGATTTGGAAGGGACTGCTTAGGCTTCCTGGCGTCATCCACTCCAGGGCCAGGCCTTGGACTCTTCTTTGTTTCTCACTATGAGGGCATTGAGCCCTTGGGATCAAATGAGTGGTACCACACATAATCACAGCCATGTTGGTGCACACGGGCTGTCTCAATGTCTTTCTTCTTATTCCGATACTCTGCTAGCAGCCAGGCTTTAGCTTCCTTGTGGCAATGCATTCTATTTCAGCATCAGTGCAGACGTCCACCTTGGGATGCACCCAGCATCGGGTGGGAAGCATCTCCTTGGCCTTCTTTGAGGAGCAAACGTGTGTTTTCTGAAAGTTCATAGAGGCAGTCCTCTGCACTCTTCAGTTTGATTTTCTGTTCCTGTGGTCCAGGAGCCCTTTCCTCTGCTTTGTCTTTGTCTCCATGTACTTCATGACACTCATGCCCTCCTACCTCGGGTTGGTTTCTTCAGAAAATGACATCCTTGGCTGGAGGTCTTCCTCTTTACTGATCCCATCCATGCCCTTCTCCTCCTCCCCCACATACATACTACCTGTCTTAATCTGAAGGAAATCACCCACTAGAGTGGTCTCCACTTGTACCCCCTCTCCCATCTACAGGGCCATAGCTCTCACATGTCTAGTTTCTTCCTCAAGTCCTGCACCTCCCAGGTCTCTTCCAGCTTGAATCAAAGCTCCTCTCAGTCTTGCTCATCTTCCTGCCAGCCCAGGGCAGGCTTGATGGAACTGGCCTCATGGTCTGGCCTCTGCAGTAAAGACATTTTTAGGTATGCATGATACTGAAAAACAAAAAGAAAAACTCTCCCGCACATGCTTTCTCAAGAAGCTACTGTTTGTACTCTTTGAAAACACAGGAGTAAATCTAGAAAGGCATTAACTTATACACCAGGGGCTTCAACAAGAGAGAGTGAAGCCATCTCCAGGATGATGTGAGAGAGCTCAGAAGATGGTTGTTGTACAACAGGCCCAGAGGGCAACCTCTCCATACAGGGCAAGGTGGCAGAAGGGTGCAGGATGGAGGTCTCCATGCATAAGAAAGAAGCTGGTAGGTTTTCTCTGCTAAAGTATTGAGAGAGAGGTATGCCTCCAGCAGAGACACATATTACATCCAGAAAAACGCAATTTGTCCAAGAAAGAAAATATAATCAGGGTTCAATAAATAGCTCAGCCACAAATATTTATAGGGTCATAATATAAACATTAAATGTAAAGATTACTGGGCAACCTAATTGGGTAGAAGGGAATACGAGTGTGGAAAGAAAAACATGTTGAGAGATATGGGAAGTAAGAGTGTGAAACCATTTCTAAAATAGTAAATGGCAATGATTTCTAAACTATTAAAACTACCAAGAAACAGCAGTGTAAGAAACAGCTAAAGTTAAAAATGTTGCCGGTCAGAAGTGAGAATTGGGAGGGGAGGAGCATGGCAGGAGACTGCTATTTTTCTTTCTAGAATGATTTGATATTTTAACCTAGGAGCAGTTATAACTTTGAAAAATATAAATGCTAGGTACAAGCAGGTACAAGCACTACTAGTATAATTATTTAAGGCATATGTCTATGGAAGAGATACACAACAGTGATCTCGGTTGTGCTAGATTGGAGAGATTACTGGGAAAGTTTACAGCAAGTTGGGAGGAAGTCTGGAAGGGCTCTGTCCATTGATCAAGAAGCTTGGGCCCTTGATCACAAAAGTGATCTTTTCTACCAGAAAGAATCATTAGCATAGAAAGTAAACTTGAAGTAGCCTAAGACTCAGGTAGGAATCTACGTAAGAGAGCCTGCGTTAGGGTCTTTTCCTTAAGGGAGCCCTTTATTTTATTTGGCAAATGGCTGACTGGAAAACTCAGGCTACAGAATTCTTCCTGGGAAGGTTGCTATCTACTTACTAACCCACACCCGAACTAACTAGCAGAAAGCCATCATGCCCGTCCACCCAGGCAGACATCCAGCCATGCAACATTTTTTGTTTTTTTTTTTTTTTGAGATGGAGTCTCGCTCTGTCACCCAGGCTGGAGTGCAGTGGCGCAATCTCGGCTCACTGCAAGCTCCGCCTCCCGGGTTCACGCCATTCTCCTGCCTCAGCCGCCCAAGTAGCTGGGACTACAGGCGCCTGCCACCGCGCCCGGTTAATTTTTTGTATTTTTAGTAGAGACGGGGTTTCACCATGGTCTCGATCTCCTGACCTCGTGATCCGCCCGCCTCGGCCTCCCAAAGTGCTGGGATTACAAGCGTGAGCCACCGCGCCCGGCCCCATGCAACATTTTTGAGCCCCAGCTATTGGGCAGACATTGTGCTGAGTGCTGTGCCCCTGCTAAATGAAATGAAAGGGCAGTCTTGAAACCCCGCTCTAAACTTCCCTCCCCTTCCCACCCTGCCAGTGTCATCTTCTTATAGGATGTAAGACTATGAGCTATGAGATGGTGAGAATTCATATTTCCGTTTACTTTCACCTTCCTAAATATTTACTATTCCTTTACCTGCCTAAGCAATATGATTTTATTTAAAAATGTGTACAGCTGAAGGAGGGATCTAATCTTTTGTCAAAAGAAACCAATTTTCACAGTATCTATTTGGCCGTTTTAGCTTTGTAGTGAATAATAACATAAAAGGAAGTTTCTGTTCAAGATCGTCACTCCAGCACACTCAGCCAGGTGCTGGGCAAGATGACACATTTCCTGGTCTGAAGCTCACAGCCAATCCTCTCACCCAAGTGGAACACCAATACTCCTCCAGGCGCACACACACACACACACACACACACGAGGTCTTATTTTCACTGCTCTACACAGAGCCCTGAGAATCCTTAATTTTAAAGTTGGGAAAAATGTGAAAGGATTCCTTAACTCATTATCTGCGACAAATCCATCTACCTTTTAACTCTTAACAACTGCAAGTATAAAATACTTGAAATGTATGAGATGCTCCATTTAATGGAACAACTCAAAAGTTAAAAAATTAGGTCAAGCAACATGTTTTAATATTTTTAAATGTTGCTTAAAACTTATTGAGACAAGATATGAAGCACATTCTGGGTATTATAAACTCTCACTGACAACTGCGACATGATGGTCAAAAACATTTAAAAAAGAGAAGAAACCATACCTGCTGGTATACAACAATGTCTGCAAGTGAATGTCATGTTTTAAATTTTGTTAACTGAAATTAAACCTGAAAAAAAAAAACCCAAAGGTCTACAAAACCGATACTCATGTCATTTTAAATGATGAGGTGGATTGTTTCCTATGCAGTGAAGATAACAAAGTGAAGATAACAAAAAATCCATACAACTTTCACATCCTCTTTAAAAAAAAAAAAGTTCAGGTTATAGTCACTTTCACAAACAAGACATTTATAAACTATCAATATTATAACCATATAATATATAATATATAACTGTAAAAACGTAAAGTAGATGTTCCTCTTCAAAGACTTTCCTCCCCATCTAATTAGGAATAAACAGCAACTTCTCTTAAAAGCAAAATT
The DNA here is from genome assembly GCF_009828535.3 of Hylobates moloch. Classification (NCBI taxonomy): domain Eukaryota; kingdom Metazoa; phylum Chordata; class Mammalia; order Primates; family Hylobatidae; genus Hylobates; species Hylobates moloch. The sequence goes on along the minus strand of NW_026652293.1, from coordinate 65,497,209 downwards.
TATTCAAAGACCTGTGCTAACATTCTTAAATATCTGCTAGCCGTGATAAAGAAATCAAAGTACTTTATGTTCTTAGCTCCCACAATTTAGCCTAAATATTTGCCCTGGCATGCTTATACTGGTCCACTCAAGCATTAGGTCATAGCCTGCTCCTCTTCCTAATTTGAAGGTGTTTTTACCTTTCTCAGCATTCCACAAGTTACTTCCTCCTTCCTTTGTTCTCCTCTGCCTTTGCTTCCTTTAAAAAGTTCTAAGTTGCTAGCCAATCCGGACAAATACAGAACGTGAAGTCCCGTTCCAGCCAATGGAAACCGGACACAGCAGTAAGGTGAACGCATCAAGTTATAAATGACCCTGGGTCCTTTGTTTGGTGTCCTCTCGAACAAAGTGGCAAAACTGCTGGTGAGTGTACTCTTTCTGCAGAAAGTAAAAATGGCTTTGCTGAAGAAATTAAATTTATGTTCAACTGCTATTTCTTTACGGCACTGAGGAACAAGCACTTCTAACATAACTATATAATATATAATATGTAACTATTGATATCAGTTTATCAATATCAACACCTTTTAATCAAGTTCATTTCTAGATAAATGTGGATACATCAACAGGGCCTCCCTTGGGTATTCGGTGCTCATCCTTTGAGAGATTCATTTTAATGAGAGATTCCCAAGCTGTTTGACAAAACAAGGTTAATTAACAGGGCAGCTGTTCTTCTGACACCCAATAACATTGATAACAAGAGAAGGAGCCTTATTTGGTCAAAAGAGTCTACAGGCCTGACTGGGGCCTGGGTTCTGGTTTGTCTTCATGAACATAGTTGTTTATTATTTTCTGATTCAGTTTCCCATTCGTTTTCCCTCATACAATCTATAAGAAAGTTCCTCAAGGGAATAAACATTATTTTATTGATCTTTATTTTTTTCTTTGATAGCTACCAAATTGCCTACACCATTGCAAGTGTGTGTTCAAAAATATTTCTATTTGAATTAATGAATTGAGTAAAGTCAATCTCCCTGGCAATTACATGAATATAAAAATCCACCCCCACCTAGGTTCCGTTGGAGGACATTTGGAAGTTCCATTGTCTTTTACTAATTAAGTTCTCTGTTGATTTCTACCCTTCCTGATTCCATGTCACACTCCTTCTCTGTTGATTTATTTTTTTGCCCCTCCTGGCTCTGCATCCATTCTTTCTTTTGAATATTGCCTTAAAGCTATGACTCTCAGCACCCAGTAATAGCTCACATTATGTAAGAGGATATTGTAAAAGTCTCTAAAAATTTCCAGAACAATAACAATTTAAATTCCCATCCATTAAAAACTAAATAAATAAACCATATTTAATTTGGGTGGAGGGAATTGGAGAGGAAGTCAGGGAATCAAATAAACAACAGGATGTTGTAATTTCCAGAAAGCTGGGAAATGTCTGCCACAGAGGATCAGAAAAAGCCCATGTACTTGTATTAGTCCTGGGCGCAATCATCTGTAGCAGACCCTCACAGGAATAAATCTTGTTAAAACAATACTTTGCAAGGGGTGCTGCTTACCTGGTTTTGTCCATTCTGGGTACTGGAATCACGACAGTCACAGTCCCAAAGTGGCCTCATGGGTCAGGCGGTCATTTAACAATACTCGGAAAGGTTCCTAAATTTGGTAATTCTGAAGTCAACAAAAGGTTCCTGAGAAACAACTGAACATTTTTATGCCTAGAAATTTAGAAACTATTCATTCTACTCTTATTCTACTAGTGGTGACACTCAAGAAGTACATCAGAAGCTCAGAAACTAGCGTTTTCCTCTTTTCAACATCTGCAATAAAACATTTTCTATCTCCTCTGCAGGTTGTTTTTGTTTGTTTGTTTTGAGATGGAGTCTTGCTCTGTCGCCCAGGCTGGAGTGCAGTGGTGCCATCTCGGCTCATGCAGTTGTTATTTTTTGAGGTGTCTCTCTTCCCTAAACTGGTAACTACTGTCCTCCCACCCCTGCTACCATGCATCCAGGAATGGGGCCACTGCAGCCGTTTACATGACCTTGCTATCTGGCTGGAGCTACCTGGACGTGGAAAGTCCTTTTCTGGGTTTAGCCGCATTCCCTGCCCTGTATTTCACTCTATTTATCTGAATTTAATCTGAGGAATATAATACAATCAATCAAAATTATATAAAATTTTAGGCTGCTTTGCAACATCTCTTTCAATGATTATTTGATGTTTGCATCAATCATAACACAATAAAAGGAATTGGTTGGGCTTAATAATTCACTTTCAGTAGCATAGGTTGAATCTCCTTAATCCGAAACTCCGAAATCCAAAATGCTCCCAAATCTGAAACTTCTTGAGTACCACCATGATGCCCGAAGGAAATGCTATTGTAGCATTTCAGATTTCAGATTTTCAGATTAAAGATGCTCAACCAGTAAGTATAATGCAAATATTCCAAAATCTGAAAAAAAAAAAAATCCAAAGTCCGAAAGACTTCTGGTCCCAAGCCTCTAGGATAAGGGATGCCACACCTGTATTATGTTTAACATAGTTCTCTCTCTCTTTTTTAGGTCATTTAAATTTACTCATCAATTGGCCAATGTATCTCTTTCTAGAGATGACTGTTTTAAGGAGAGATTGAAGGTGATGTACTTTCTGGGTCCTTGCATAGTTTGAGAATGTCTTTCAGTTAACATCACACATAAGTGACACTTTGGCTGGATATGGTATTCCATTGTCGGTTCACTGTTTTGGAACACAACACGGTGCTGAAGAGAAGTCTGTTCATTCTTCGTTCGGTAGCTTTTTTATTCTCTATATTTCTGTAGGCATCCCTGCCTGAACATCTACATAATTTTGAGTTTATTCTTGAAATTCAAATTCTTCTCCCAGCTACGATTAAATATTGATCTCTTTAAAAAATTTTTCTCTGGTGCTCAAACTGACACTACTGTTTAAACTTTCTTCCAATTATTATTTCTTACATCTACTCTCTTATCTTCCAGGATTCTCTATATTGCTTATATTTTACTATTCGGTTTTCAAACATATTTTGTGTGGATGTGTTTGCTTTAAATTGTAGCGTATTGAGAGAAAGTCTGAAGTATAGTAATGCCAACAGATTAGAGTAAGATTTTGCCATTGAAAAGACAGTTTGTTATTCACAGTTCCCAGGAGGAGGGACACACCACACACCATAGGGAAGCACCAAGGTGGATCAGGAGGGCCAGGGAGATGGGGGAACTGCGGGCCAGAGCTTTTATTATTATTTCTGCAGGAAGGAATGGGTGAGGCAGAACATGCAGGCTTAGGCTTTACTTGTTTGAAAAATTTCAGCAGGCTCTAAGGCATAGGAAATGTCCTCAGTGTCTGATGTCTTGCCCTGGGGTAATAGGGCAGGTGGGTGGATAGTGACCCGAGAGTGGGCTTTGTATTGGTTGATTTGCATATGAACGGTGTGCTCACAGGTGAGTTGTTTACCATCTTTAGGAATTAGTTAACCTGGAGGGACAGTCCCTCTAGAGCAGGGGTGTCCAGTCTTTTGGCTTCCTTGGGCCACACTGGAAGAAGTAGAATTGTCTTGGACCACACATAAAACACACTAACACTAACGATAACTGATGAGCTTAACCAAAAAAAAAAAATTGCAAAATCTCCTAATGGTTTAAGAAAGATTACAAATTTGTGTTGGTAGATTTGTAGATGTAAAGTTCTCCTCGATCATCTTGAGGACCTGAATTTGACAATTTCCAAATTGTTCTTGTGTTTTTTATAGTAAGTAGTGTTTTAGGAGACCTTTGTTCTAACTGCTGGGAATGTGCTTCTTAGCATTAATCACATTATCATTTAGCAGATCTGGTGGTTTTCTGTTTGGTCTTCCTTCTGGAGGGAGGTCTGCACGTATGTCAGTCCCAGCCTGTATCTGGATGGCTCACGGTTCAAATCTTCAGGCTCACATAAAAGGAGAAAGGAGAGAACAGATACGTTTTAGGTAACTTTCCTTTGCCAGGTCAGAGACTCACAAATGGGAGAGATGGAAGTAACTAGAATTTGAGCTATTTGTTGCAGGAAATGTCACCATGGAAGTGGCTATCCTTTTGGTCTAGCAGTCAGGAATTCGCTGGAACAGTGTTCCTTCCATTTCCCCGTGTCACCCTCATTAAATCCAGCCATAACGTACCCCAGCTTTCCAGCTAGCATTGGCTGAGAACAAGAGCCACTCTCGGGAGTGGAGGGGGTAGGGACAAGGGTGGACTCAGGGAGACTGGTTGAAAGTCCACTGCAGCAATGCAGGCCAGAGGGAGTGGGAGCGACCGGATTCTGGGTAGATTTTGAAGCAGAATGGAAAGGATTTGCTGATGGTTGGGATGTGGAATATGGACTCTAGAATTTTTTCATTTTTTACATGAGCAACTAGAAAGAATGAGGTTGATACGAGAACTGAGATGTGAAGGACTGTGCAAAGAACATGTCTGTGGTAAAAATGGAGAGTTCGGCTCTGGACATGCAAAATTTGAGATCCTACAGAATGTCAGAGGAGACGTTAAGTGTGTGAGCATGCAATTTGGAAGGCAGGTCTAGATATTAGTACGGAAGTCTTCCTCCTGTAGGTGTCTTTAAAGCCATGGGACAGGGGGTGAACACGGAAAGATCAAAGACCTCCTAAGAAGCTAGTGTTTGGAAACTAGAAAGAGGAAGAGAAACCCGCAAATGAGACTGAGGCTGAGAAGGAGTGGCTCATCAAGTATTATAGGAGACGCCGAGTGCGAAAAAACACACTTGAAGTGTTTTGTCTATTCTCTTACTCAAAAATAATCAACACAGAAAACTTCTGTGACCCAATATGTGAGGACTTCTTCCTACCAGCAAGCATGCAATCAATTCTGCAGCAGTTATCAGCGCGTTGTCCTCCAATCCAACTCCATTCTGATGATAAATACCTAGAGGTAGCATCAGATCCCTCAGGTTGAGGGCTCTGTCCACAAGCCTGCCCCCCGTTTCCAATGCCCATGGAAAGCCCCAGTTGGGGTGGGGCTGAGTCACCCATCTAATACTGCCGTGGTCTTTCAGGTGACCAGCACCCATCCTGAAGCTACCTAGGGGCTGCCAGCCATTAGTCAACTCATGAGCATACAAAAAGATACCACTTTGGAGACTCCAGGGATTTTAGGATTCATGTGCCAGGAAGTGGGCCAAAGACCAAATATACACTTCACAATGGCACAGAGACCAAAAGAGCAGGTGTCCTAGAGGCCCAGAGAAGAAAGTCTTTTGAGGAGGCAGCAGTCATCAAGACTGGGACGCTGACCCCGGGATTTAGCAATGCACAGATCCGGGTATCTGGACAAGAGTAGACTGAGAAGACCGGGAAGAATGAAGGCCTAGTCAGGGCGGGTTTATGGAACGATGGGAGGAGATGCAGTGGAATGAGCAGCTGTCAGTCATAACTACCACTTCAGAAATGTACCTGAGGGAAACAAAGAAAAGACACAGCAGTGGGAAGAGATGGCGGGATCTGGAGGGTTTTGCCGATATCGTTGTACTGTCATTATAGCTGTTAGGAAGAGAGCTCTTGCTGCCCATTTATTCTCTAGGGAGGGAGAAGCCAATGACAGGAAAGATTGAAGGATGTTTTCTTGGAAACAGAGAGGCAGGCGAAGTGGGGGATTTCGTAGTGGGATTTGTGGGACTTCTTCTGATGCTTCTTTTTATCTCAGGGAAATACAGAATAAGGACAAGAGCTGAGAGTGAGGAAGGGAAGGCTCTCTCTGTGTGTCCCATGAGGCCTACCCTACTCTGCCAGCCCTGGGAAGCCTAACATTGCCGTGGTCCCTCCTCCTTCAGGACTGTTTCTTTGCTTCTCCCTTTACTGAAAATCAAGTCTTTATGGGTTGAATCTTTACCACTTGGTAATTTCCAGAAACTTCCCTTCTTGCTACTGCCCTTTGCAAATTGCTGCCATCTACTTTATGAATTAACAGGATTTATGCTCGATGTGGCAGATTTCTTTCTTTCTGTCCTGTGCTGTCAAAGCATGTCTTTAGAGGAAGACTTCATTCAACTCAATAACCCAAGTCAGCAAGTTTTCACGGAGTGCCATGGGCCCCACACTTCTAGCCCAGAGTCTCAGCTAACAGCAGGTGCCCCCACCCAGCACCATCACGTTTTTTATGCAGCACAGGTAAATGTCCCCAGGAGCAGCAACTCTCACTGACATTCTCTCCTGCACTTTACCACTCAACTAATGCATGCCCAGGTCACCTGGGTGTCAGGAACAGTCAAAGTAGCCCCCCATTGTGCTTGGAGGGCCATTGCCTTTGATGCAAAAAAAAAAAATAAAAGGAGGGAAAGAAAAATAAAGTTGGATGACTGCTCCCCATTTTGCTCCTGGTTGGTTATATTGCAGGGTAGAAGGCTTCATTTTATATTTTAAAGAAAAATAAAACTTTAACTGCTTCCTATATTAAAACCTCTATGACAAATTTAGTCACAGACTTAAAAAGCACCATTTAAAAAAACAGAATATAGAGATGTGATCCATGTCGGAACCTACTTACCACTGCTGGCTACCATCCAGAAAACATGAAACAGTGTCCAAATTACATTTTTAGAAAAGGCTATCCTTGATAATATATAATATATCCTTTTATTCATTATTGAGACCCAAAGGTTAAGGCATTTGAGAATGTTTCTTTTGAGTAATAGAGCAAGGGGGATGGAGAGAAAGAAAGAGAGAGGAGAAAACATAAGTTAATCTGTTTGGGGCAAAAACTTTTTAGAAGCTCTGCAAAGAAAAAATAAGAAGACAATAAAATAGCTGTTGGAAAAGAAATTCATTTTGATTGATTAGAAATTACTTAATTTGCTAATAAAATAGCTACACTGTAGCTGCCATTATGAATGATACTATTAAAAGGAAATACTTAACTTGTAGGCACTATTATTACCAGTTAAAGGTTTTTGCTTTTTTTTTTTTTTTAAGTCAAATAACAAAAGCATGGAAGGAGCAAATTAAAGTACCAGAAGAAGGAAAATCCAATTTGTAACTAAATTTTCCACAGGATGATTCTTTTCCCACCCCCTTACTTCTTCTTCTTCTTTTTTTTTTTTTTTTTTTTAGTATGTTTCTTCCATCCAGGTTTGTTCCAAATAAAATTCTGGTTTTTATCCATTTAAATGCAGATTCCTGAAAAGCAAATAATGTGACATTAACAAAGAAGAAGAAACCCTCGCCCCGAAATTACCTAGTGAAATTGTCTTTGCTCAGGTGTGCAGGGTATTGGAGGTGTAATAACACTGAATAGAACAACTCCATCATACCTCTCCATGGCTGCTTTAGTGAGAATTGGTTGGATGTTAACTTGGGACTTTACCACGGCAAAGCAAAACCCTGTCAACAAGCACAAGCAGTGTGCAGTTCCCAGACACACACCTTGTGCCATTCAGCGCTGGGTTTTCGTCGCCCCTGCAAGAATCTGCCACGCCTGGGGTAGATGTTGGGTGGAGACGTGGAGGTGATTGACAAGTCTCTAATTCCCAGAATTTCACAGTGAAGAAGGGAAGATCAATGTGTGTGCAAATAACCATAAACAGGGATACAAATTTTAAGGGAAATGAGAGTGCGATGAGGGAGAGAGAGATTGTGATGGGCCCCACCGGTGGAGGAAGCAGAATTTGAAAAGAGCTTTGAGATGTTAGAGGGTCTTCGACAAGCACAGGTGCTCAAGATGGAAATGTAGCCCTTCTGTGATAACCACATTTTCTAACCCTGAGCAGGTGTATATGTGGGGGAAGGGTGCCTAAGGATCTGTCAACTGAAAAATGATGACGTTCATAAATCAAGCAATTTATTTCTCATAAAGGGCTGCACCCTGCAGGGTGACCACCCTGACAGGCTGGGAAGCAGAGCCTCCAGCCAGGCCAGCACGGGCCAGCCTGACAGTGTGAGGAAGGGACGAAGGGAACAGAAATTTATGCTGAGTGGGATGCCCAAATATACGTATTTAGTAAGCTCTAGGAAGAGTCATGAATATCTATGGGAGGAGAAACATGCACGTGAGCGTTTTGAGCTTCATGCCCCTTCATGGGTCCCAGATACAAAAAATAGCAGCATTAACATGACCTGAGGGAGGAGTTGGCCCTCTGATGTCAAAAAGCAAAGCAGAGAGCACGAAAACATATACTGTTGTGCGTTCTTCATAGACTAGCCAGAACCATTCCCTGGTCAGTGGTCTCTTATCAGTCAAAAAAGGAGAGGTAGCATCTGGCAGTTTGTCAATATCAGTGGTGGAGTCTTTGGAAAGGGCTTGTTTCTGTCAAGCCCTTGGAGAAGAAAGCCTAATTGTGGTTAGTAAGGGAGCAGGTAAAACAAGGTGTGTCTGAGCCTCCATCCACCATGGCAGAGAACTCAGTTTTCAAGGTTACTCTGGGGTTCTCTTGGCTAGGAGATAGTCCATTTGGTCATTTGGGGGGCTTCAAATTTTATTTTTAGTTCACAGATTACTTGATTTAGTAGCCCAATTATATCAAAATTATATCCCTGTCTCCTCTCTGTGGCCCTTGAGCCAGTAGCTATATGGCTGCAGCTATTCCAGACGTCATATCTAGACCCAACAGCTGATGAAAAAGAGCTACGGTCTCCTCTGGAAGTGCTTTCTTAGGAGAGAGAAACCCCTGGAGATCTTTATCTCATTTCTTATTGTTGAGGCTGGGGTCACATGTCCACTCCTGAATCAACCCTGGCAACAGGAAATGACATAATTGCCCTCAAACCCAACTGGCTCTTCTGTGGAGCTAGTGGTAGGATCTGCACCTCCTGAGGCAGGAGGCTGAGCAGGGAATGGATAGACACCTGAGCACAATTGAGGCTCTGACCGCAAGGAAGAAAGAGAAAACTCGTGTTTTGTTTGCAACGAGTAGTATCTACTAATAGGCAAATTATGACCATTTGGCTTGGAAATAGGAATATCCATTCTGTCATTGAGATCAGTGGTTCCCAAATTCAGCTTCCTCTGATTCAATTGAAGACTCATGACGAAGATGCTGACTCAGCAGGTCTGAGAGTAACTGAGCACAGGCTCGGCTGCTCGCTGCTTCCAAAGCCAAGAACAAGGATGAAGTGAAGTGAAAGGAAAGTGACTTTAGTTCCAAAGCTAGCACTGGGAGTAGGGAAATGGCCAAGGCTCATGCGCTAAAGGAACCACTTCAAAAGTTTGGGCTGAGTGCAGGGGTTTAAAAAGGGAACTTTGATATGGGAGGCATGCAGGAGTTGTGTGGGGGTGTAGGGGATGTATGTCTTGTTTCAATGCCTACCTTGAGTATGGTCCACCTGGAGCATAGGCTGGTGCCATCTCAATAATGGACAGCCTTTAGAGTGTCCAATCTTCAAGTGGGGGAGAATTCCACAATGGGGCTTTTACACCTGATTTGTTTCCAATTTGCCCCTGGAATTTCTTAACAAGCATATAGTTAGATAAATGTGCATGGTATGAGTTTAACAAGCATACAGTTAGATAAATGTGCACGGGGTAAAAGGGTGTATGGTGGGAAAGGGAAGAGAGGGGAATTTCAAAGTAAATTTCAAGGCTATGTTTTAAAACTAAGGGAAGAAAAGGTTTCTGTAATTTGCTTCCAGGTTTCATCTTGAGACTAGGGAGAAAGGAGAAAAAGAAGAAGAAAGAAGTTTTAGAATGTGTTTTGAAGCTAACCTTCTGGATTGCATGAGCAGGGCTCAGAAGTCTGCTGCCTGGGTCCATGCTCACTCGTGGGCTTTGTATGCTAACAGAATGATGTGGTGGAATGACTCAGCTCTCTTCACTGCCACTGCTAACTGCAACGTGAACTCACTCAGCACACAACATGCAAGAGCTGGTCTGTGCAGATACTGCACAGGTGCTGGGGCTGAAGCAGAGGCACTAATGGGCCTGGGTTTTCAGGGAAACGTATGCCCACTGAGAAGTCATTAGCCTCAGTAAAATAGGATTCTACTAGAAGAGATTTATCAGTCAAGAATGGGTTTGAAAGCAAGTATCAAAAAGCCTGACACCAGTGCTTTGAACACAGATGGATAGTCCTTATTTTACTTACCCCATAAATGTGGAAGGAGGACATTCAAAGCTGGTGCAGCTAGTTGTAAGTGCCATCAAGCACCTGGGGCACACTGACATCCAAGTGATCCCATGTAGCTGAGGAAGCATGGTCTCCCAGCAGGGCAGTGCCCAGAGAGACAGAGTACAGTCCTTACCTGCCACTGTCCCCAGGGCAGGGCAGTGGGATCCCTTCCACAGTGGCTATGTCCAGGTCACAGCCCACTTCTTATCAACTTCTAAAGGAGCTTGATACCTTGATATTCTACAAACAGCAAAATGGCCAGGAAGGTAGGACATCTCACCATGGACTAAAATATATGTAGCTTACTCTAGTATAATATAATATGAATATCAGCATGCATATATATGTATTTAGGACTATGTATAGTTCAGTCATTATACATATATATGTATTCAGACTATGAGTTCAGTCATTAATTTTATTGTGGTTTTAGAGGTTTAAGTTACAGAAGCTCTCAAGCTATTAATTATATACTTCTATGTAGATGTCTGGACACACACAATAAATCACAACATGATTTTAGAATAAAGTCTACCTCCTTCTATAGTAGTAAGGAACGGATTCAATTGCAAGCACAGCAAAACTCCAAATAAAAATAACTTAAATTTAAGATAGAATTTTTTTTCTCTCTCTCTCACTCAAACCTGGAAATAGTCCAGATCTGATATGTTTCCTCTACTTCCTAAAATCCTCAGGGACCCAGACTTGTTCTATTTTGCCACTTCATCAGCTCTGGGCCTTGATCCCAAAGCCACTGCATAGTCCAATGTGGCTGCTCCAGCTCCAGTCATCGCATCACCCGCTCATTTCAGACAGCAAGAGCAAGGAAAGGGGAATAAGGTAATGCCCTTGTAAACCAAAAGTAACATTCTAAGCCCACCAACCAACTGATGGATCCCTCTCTCAGCTAAGGGCATTCCAAAGTAAACCTGAAAAGGTAGTTCAGGCCATGATAGACAGTGGGAGTCAGGCATGCATCATTATACTCTCCTCCCTTTGGAATTCAGGCAGAACTGACCAGCATTATCATCAAAAGATATCTTAAGACTGACAAAACAGACTCTTTGTGGCAATAAGATACCAAATTCCAACCTAACTCTAGTATAACATCATACGACAGATAGAACAGGCCCTGAAAGAAATCAAAGTATTTTACCCCAAAATATATTTCTTTGACATATTTTGCAAGGGCCCTGCAAAGCTGTTGCTTGTGAAGAAAATGTACATTCTGTAGAGAATCTCCTTCCCTTTCCAGGTCTTTTCCCTAATCCAGGAGAGAATTAACCAAGAGTCTGGCACCTTTTAGATCTGATAAGAGCACTGAAGCCTGCTACCTGGAGGCTTCATCATAAGAACCTTGATCTCCACACCCTCTTATCTTAACCCAGACACTCCTTTCTATTGCTTCCAGATCTTTAGATAATAACTTAACTCTTCCAACCAATTGCGAATCAGAAAATCTTTAAATCCATCTATGACCAGGAAGTCTCCCCCACCCCCCAACCTCCTTCCCATTTCGAGCCAAGGTACACCTTACATGTATTGATTGATGTTTGCCTGTAACTTCTGTTCTCTTAAATGGTACAATCAAGCTGTAAACCAACCACCTTGGGCACATGTTCTCAGGACCTCCTGGGGCTGTGTCACGGGTCATGGTCCTCACATTTGGCTGAGAATAAATCTCTTCAAATATTTTACAGAGTTGGACTCTTTACACTGGTACCCCAGCATTTTAAGGACCCTTTCCAGAAGTTTCCCACTACTCTTGTTATAGCCCATTGGCTGAAATCTAATCATATAACCACACTAAGCTGTATGGGACAGGAGAGAATTAAGTCTTTAGTCTGGATGAAACCGCCATTGCAAAATTATATCTGAGGCAATGAAGAAGAGATCTGACCTAACCAACTCCATCTTGCTTCTAACCTCCAAGCTGCCCTTATTCATTCCTGGGTGTAGACTCAACTAACTTTGGGAGGAATTTAGTTTATAGTTTATAGTGTAAAACAAAGAAGATAACAGCCCTTTCCCAAAATAAACTCCCTTCTTGGCTCGGGACTAAACTGCCTTTGTAGGACTAACAAATTGGCCAAAAGATTATGGTCTAGGACTCATGCAGTTGGAGGCTACGAGATTCTGACCCTTCTCAAATTGTTCCTGGGGATAACATCACTATTGTAAAGCCTCAGATCAGTGCTTGAGATACTTTGCAGACCCTGCACTTAGTGGATCAGCTGGCACCACTCAGGTCAATAAACGGGCTCATCTGATCTTGTGGGACCCTCCCAGGAACTGACTTAGTGTAAGACAGCTTCGACTACCTATGATTTCATCTCTGACCTGACCAATCAGCACTCCTTACTCACTGGCTGCCCCCTACCCACCAAGTTATTCTAGAAACCGCCAATCCCCGAATGCTCAGGGAGACTGATACGAGTAACAATAAAATTCCCGTCTCCCATACAGCCAGCTCTGTATGAATTACTCTGTCTCTATTGCAATTCCTCTCTCTTGATAAATCAGCTCTGTCTAGGCAGCGGGCAAGGTGAGCCTGTTGGGCGGTTACATGGGTAGCCATATAGGCCAGGCTAAAATAGACAAGGACAGCTAGCAGGCTCAGCCTCCCCTCCTTGCCAAGGAATCCCTGAGACCTCAAGCAAGATGTGAGAAAGTCCAGTCCAGTCCTTTCAAGATCCTATTTCTCCTCATCCCGGGTCTCTGTCCCAGTGAATCTCCTCTGTGTTCTCTGGGACAAACCTGTCCTTCCAAGTAGGCACTGAAATGATATTTTCCTATATTTTCCAGAGAGAGGGGTGTGGGGGCTGTGGTATTTTTAAGTGACATGTTGCAGCCCCTACTTCACCATTAGAGGCATGCAGATTATAATGGATGGGCTGAGCTGGCTTGAAGGACCCTGGGAAGGGCAGACGCTGGTGACTTCTATTCCTAAATTAGCAGTGTAAAGTCAGTGCAATCCTGGCATTTAAGAGGATTTGCCTTGCTCGGTGCATCTCCCTAAAGTGAAAGCTGCAGGTGCTTATTACCAGGACTGGGCTTCCTGCTTTCGTTCTGTGCATTCTTTCTCTTTGCATAGTTTTAACAGTTGAGAAAGTGACATGGCCTGCTCTGGCATTTGACAGAAAGATTGCAGATTCTAGGTCAGAGCACTTGAAAAGGGCTCTCCCACTTTGCTGAAGCCTTGGGCTGTGACACTTGGCTGGCCCATATAATGAAATATCCCTTAACATTCTGTGAGTTTGATTTTTAATTAGTACCTGTGCCTTATGTATCAATTATATGACCTCCTCCCGGCCCTCCCTTAGCTTTCTAGAATTAGCAGGGCAGACCTGGAATTCCACAGGGAACTAAAAAGGACACTGTCACAAATAAGGAAATAGACCAAATTTCTAAGTTTAGCAGCGACTTCGTCTTCACACAGAGATTCCCAGAACGCCAAGCCTGGGTGCCAGTTTCTGCAGCCGGTGTCCTCTCCTTTGAAGTTCGTGTACTACGCACAGCAAGGCTGGCAGCTCACACTATTTGTAGATGGGTGATAGAAACATTACCTATCCCTGCTTCCTTCTTGCTTTCCAACCACCAAATGGGGTGGGCTAGACCTCAGGGAGGCAGCTCCAGGAATTTCACCCCTGGCTCAGTTTCCAGAAATAGTTGTGGTGAGCACCCTAACCCCTCAGGGGCTGCATTCTAAATGGCTCCTAATATGCATGCCCTGGGGCATAGATTCAGTCTCCTCCAGGCTGGAGGGGAGTGGAGAGTTCTGAATCCTAGCTCCTGTAAAGTAATATAAAGTTCTGTAAGAAAACCCTTTTCCCTCTCTATAATTTTTACCAGCAAAGAAAAAATACCCTAGTCATTCCATAAAGCCTAGATTTCCCCAAGAGATTTAAACTCTGTTTTTGTTGTTGTTGTTTCAGAGCACAGTTATTATGTTACTGCATTTCTGTATAGAAATACGGATCTATTTCTTCCATTTCCCAGGCTTATATGTTGATTCCCTGAAAACCATATCAAACAACTTTTACTTCAACTCTTGCCACCAGAACTATTTCTTGGTATGTTAATCAGATTTTCTGAACCCTAAATCACGACTCATTATCTAATGCATGTTCAGACAATAAATGACTTAAATTACGACTGACCTTGAAAATCTGGTACATTTAGTTGACAAATCCCTAGGTCCAGCTAGCCAAGCCCGTGTTTTTGGGTCGTCTGCCCTGTGGCATGAATAATAGCAACATATATGTGCTTTCTATGTTTCAGGTATTGGGCTAAATGCTTCAAAGACACTCCTCAGAAGGGCTTTGACAGAAATGCTGTTCCTGGCTTGGGAGATGCAGTGCAGAATGGCTTCTCACATGCCATGGCCCATTCCCTTGCTTTCCTCCACCATAATGGAGGAGCAAGGAGAGCAGCCTTCCCATCCTTCCTTGCAGCTGTGGATGACCATGTGACAGATTCTGACCAATGAGATACAAGCTGAAGTTTCTTCTCCTCTGGAGGAGATAACAAAGCCTTATTCAGAAGGATTGGTCTTGTCTGCCTTCTACCTGCCTGGAACTCAGACACAAAGCCCAGAGGAGCAGTATGAGGATGAAAGTTCTTTAGGAAAGGAATTTAGAAAGAACCTGAGTCCTTGAGCCCTCTGCTGAGCCATTCTACCAGCCCAGGACTTTAGACCCCCAGACGCCTGGTTGTGTGAGATGAATATCATCCTTTTTAGTTAAGCTTGGGTTAGTTGAATGCTCCGTAACTTACAGCCATGTACTAGCAAATGCATAGCTCTTTGTCATGTAAGTGTCACAGGATCCTTCGGGTGTTGCCTTTCCAACCAGAAACCTCTGTGGCCTTTACCCAGGTTTTGCTTGGGCCCACTGGACTCGTTCTTCCCACTTAGCCTGGCAGGCTGCACCCAGCTCATGCTACCGGCCCAGATCCCATGCCTGCCAAGGGTGAGCCAGGTGGCACGGTGCTGCAAGGGGTGCGTGAGTGAGTGATCACAGGGTCTGGCCACTGTGCACAGCCAGGCACGCTGGCTGCGGCAGGGAAGGCAGCTCCAGGTGCAGGTGCCTGACACCCTGAGAGGCTGCAGCTGGACCAGGTGTACCACAAGCAGCTTCCACTGCAGGTACTGGGGAACAGAGTGGCACCCACAAGCTTGGAGATGCCAGGAACTGCAGAGCCCCAAAGAGGGTATTACAGCCCTGGCTCTGGGAGCTCCTAGCTCTGGGCTCCCCAAGGGGCTGCAGCTCTTCTCTCCTTCTCTCCTTTTTGCCCACAACATGGCGAGCAGGGGGCGTGTTTCAGCCTTGTTGTGTTGTTGCATTACAGCTCTCTCAGTCCCGCCATTCAGCAGGTCATGAGTTCTTGTCTGACATCCAAGAAGAATGAGGTGTGCAGAGAACTGTAGTGTGAGCAAGGTGAAGAGGTGTTTTATTGAGTGACAGTACAGCTCTAGGGTGACCCAAAGTGGGTAGCTCCTATCTGCAGGCAGCTCATTCCGACAAGTGTGCAGCCCTCAGCAAGGAGGAGAACTGGAGTGGGTAACTCCTTTCCTCAGGCAAGTCGTCCTGATGAGTATGCGGTCCTCGGCAGATCAGCAGAGAGGAGACCCACAGTGGGGAGCTCCTACCTGCAGGCCGGTTGTCCCGACATCTCCCTGAGTCTGACTGAGTCCAGCTGAGTCCAAGGGTTTTTATGGGTTCAGAAGGGAGAAAGTGCATGCTGATTGGTCTCTGGGTGGCCCAGAAAAAGCACCAGAGGTTTTCATTCCTGGCTGTGGACTCCACATGGAATTGGCAGCCCAGCCCCCAGGCTTCAGGCCCTCCCTGTTTGAAGGTGGGCTTCACCAGGGACCTGCCCTTTTCTGCCCAGAAACCTGTCTGCCTCCTGCCACCATCTACATGTCACCCATGGTGCCCAGGCTGTTCATGCTGAGGAGTGCCTGCAGGCCCACACCAAACCACCCTCAGCACCCCCTCGGCCTCCCTCCTGTGCTCCTCAGTGCCCAAAGTCCAGAGGGGGCAGAGGCAGCCGGGAGCTGGTGTATCAGCACTACCTCAAGTGCACACACACCTTGTGTGTGTGTATCAGCACTACCTTGTGCGTGGTCTGGTCAGTGGTGACAGCACCAAGGCTCGGCCACAACTTTGCTCCAAAATTGGAGTGGGCGCCGGGAGCGGGGAGAGGCCAGGCAGCAGGAGCAGGCACTTCCAAGCCTGCGGGAGCAGGGGGCCTTCCCAGGTCCCCCAGAGCACAAGGATGCCCAGGTCCACAGCTGCAGCTGGGAGGCTGCAGCTACACCCAGGAGGGTGAAGCTCCCACCCCTTCAACTCAGAAAAGGGTGTGGCTCCCGCCTGTTGCTGGCTCTGGACCGCTCCATGGAGTACGCAGCCCTAGCTGTGCCTCCTCCATTGCAACCAGCGTCTTCACAGCGGCCACCCCAGATGGGCCACCCCTGCCATCATAAGGAGTCTAGGGCAACATAGGTTATGTCAGATAGGTTATGTCACTTGTTCAGTGCCACTCAGCCCACCAGTGGTAATGCTAGTGTACACTGAAGAAAATGACTTAGGTGAGTCTCAATCAATTTAGAGGTTCATTTTGCCAAGGTTGAGAATGCGAGGAAATGGAGACACAAGCTGCACACAGTAGGACCTATGGCCTGCATTTTTTCCAAAGAGGAGTTTCAGGGCTTTAATATTCAAAGGGTAAAAAGTTGGCAGGAGAGGAAGGGAGGAAAGACAAAAAAGAGGGAGAGGATGGTCACATTCTTGTGAGATTTCGATTAGTGCTCACTGAATCTGGGTGTTGCATGTGAAAAGGAGAGGGTAGAGAAATAGTCAATTATGCATTTGTCTCGTGCTCAGTAAATCTGTACTTTACATAGGGTAAAGTAAACAGAGCAGAAGTAGAAGTTAAATATGAATTTGTCTTGGAGAGGGTGGTGTGGGAGATGATTTCTAGTCTCCTCTTGTCCCATGTCCATGAAGATAAGCTATTAACTCACACTGTGAAGGTGAGGGAGGCCACCTGGAGAGACATGTGTCTTTTTATCTTGTAGCTGTCTATTTAGGAACAAAAGACAGTTTTTTTGTGTGACTCAGCTTCCAAGCTTTCCTTTTCCCTTTGGTGTATTTTCTTTTCACACTGACATCTGGGTGTGTCCAACTCCAGCATCTGCGCCTGAACAGCATGCTCTCTGCCTCTGTAAGAACTAGAAATCTGGAGGTATCAGGGGCTCAGAACGCTTCTGCAGTCACTTCACCTATTCTCTCTCAGTTTCCCAGGTAGTCCTGTAAGTTCAGCTTCCCGTAAAGAAATCTGGTCCAGAATCTCATCAGGGTTGGCTGGGCATACCTCCCTGTCTGTGTGAGCCTGGGAAGGCACATGCCCCAGTCCCAGCTAGGCCTAGGTGGGGCAGTCTCCCTGGTGTCTTCACCAGCCCTGTGGCATACACTTGTGTATGGCCTTCATGTAAATGTCTCTCTTCTAAAGGAGAACCCAGTTTTAGGTTCCCTTAAAAGAATTCTTAGCATGTTTCTAAAAACCCTTCAGGAATCCAGAGGGCAGCTGAACCCTTACTGATGCTCTTTCTATGCCCCTGAAGTGGGCTGGCATATCCAGACCCACAGGGCCTTGTCTTTCTGGGCCTCATTAGGTAACTGGGCTGAGAGGCCCAACCCTCGGGGCTTCCTAACCTGTGAAGCTGGTCACCCAGTATTTACAGCAGCAGAGTGGTGAGGCACCAGTTCGCAGTGTTACAGAGCCTTCACTATGTGGACTCTCTGGAGAATATTTCAAAGCGTAATAGTAAGAGGAAATGCTCTTCTCCAGAGAAATTGGCTAAATTTTATCTCATGAACGCTGAGACTCATGAAATAGGTTATTGATGGGGTTCAGGACATGCTACCCCAGAATACAGCACCTTGGCATTTGAGGAAACAGCAGAAGCAGGAAAGTCCCTCTCACTGTCCCTCAACCCTTCTTCCCTGATGGATGTCATAAAACCTAGGAAAGCCCCTCTTCGACTTTCTCCTGCCCTTCTCCCCTGAAGCAGGTCAGAAGACTCTCATTTGAGAAGTGCCTTCCTATACACAGAGAAAAGGAACATCCTTGTTTGTGAAGACACAGGGCCAGAGATGAGTCGGAACAGATAGGCCTTGCTAAGTTGTCCCTAGTTACCATCATTAGGTCATCTCCTTTGTCCAATTATACTTCTCCACAACAGTTCATTCTTTTTCAAAACTAAATATAAAAATAGACAAGTTCACCTGTTTCTTTGGATCTTCACTTCTGAAGGTTTTAATGTCATGAAAAACTTAAATACATTTGTATGCTTTTCTATTGTTAATCTGTCTTTTGTTACAGCCATGAACCTGACAATGGAAGAGGAAAAGAAATCTTTCTTCCCAGACGTTATATATTCCTGATGTGACCTGCCTTAGAAAAACAAAACAAAACAAAACAAAAAAAACCCGGTACCCAATTAGTATTTCACTTTAACGATTCTTTCTGCCCTATTTTCCTTTTATTATAATTTATTTGTAAAATTATGTTATACATGTATTGTTGGAGGCCACCTGAAATCGCCTTTTCATGGGGAGGAGAATGGTATGCAAATAAATAAAAATTCACTCACCCAAGGACTTCACTGACTGCTCCTATCAGATGCTCCTTTTTCCATTGCCAACTTTCCTCAAGCTTGGGTTGGTCCCCCGGGACCACCCAAAATCTAACGGGTAGTGACAGCTTGTCCATCGCTCATACAGACTAAAAAAACCAACATCAGCTGAGAGTCCTCCTAGAAGAAGACATACAAGGCCTCCTGTCAAAAAGAAAGATGGACACAAGGTTTCTCAAATGTAATTAACTGTTTTGACAGGCAATTATTTTCCTCAATCTAACGGAAACATTCAGAGCCTGGCAGTCAGGGTTCCCAGGTCAGCATTTTTTCTTTTATCAGTGGGATGCCTTTCTGACACCTGGTGTCTCCAGCCACTGGGGTGAGGCGATTAGAATGGAGCTGGCAAGTTGTACCAGACAGGATTGCTGCAGTCTGAACCCTGAAGAGGCCAGCAGCATCACCACCCTTGCCAGGTAGCCCTGCCATTGAAGTGCATTTTCAGAATGTATGCTTGTGACCCTGAGATTTTAATAGTGGATCTATATGTTAAATAGGGAAAAATAAAGAATAGAGATCTTGATCCAGTTATCGTTATTATTTCAAGAGTATCTCAACTTTCCGTTGATAATGGGAACCCAGTTCTTCCCACTATAATGATATTGCAGGCATTCTCTCTGCTTTTTTTCTTCCATGTGGTGGTTATTTAGGGACAAATGCTTTTAATTGTATTTTAAGATGCAATTTGTACTTCAGATTGATAAAACTCATCTTCAAGATGAAATATTGCTGAGAAACACTCCTTTTTCTTGGGCCAAAGTTATTTTTACTTTCAATATTATGGTGGATTGTGCAAATGGTCATCAAGTCTTCTCCTCCCTGTTATCCATACCCTTGCACATAGCTTTGTAGCTCCTCCCATCCATAGGTGAAGTCTTCATCCATCCCTATGTCTGGGTTGTCTGTGTGACCTTCTTTGGCCAATGGAACAGTAGAAAATGGGATGTAAGCAGAAACTGGGGAAGCACGTGTCCACTGGAACTTGTCCTATTGCTGTACTTGGAACCTTCCTGCACCACGTGAGTCAGCCCAAGCTAGCCTACTGGATGAGGGTTGTCATGAATGTAGTCCCTTCATTCCTGTTGCTGGTCTATGGCAGCCCATGTGCAGAAACACAGCCTACAAGCTGAATGGTAGCAGACTACAGACATGTAAAGTGAGCCCAGCCAAGGTCAGCGAACAACCAGCCAGCTGAGCCCAACCCAAATTGGTAATCCACATTATGAGCTGATAGATGGCTATTGTTTAAACTACTAAGTTTTGGCATAGTTTATTACTTAGAAAAAATTAACTGATTAAGATATCTGGCCTTGTACATGGAAAGGAAAATTCCGGCATGAATTTCTTAACCCCATGCTAAAGGATAGTCAGATAAGCCCTTGTCATTCAGGGGCTTATCTGATAGCACAGTGACTTAGAAGAGTTTTCATATTGGCTTTCAGTTCTGAACAAGTGCATACAATCTTTTGGGCTGTGTTTACATTTTCTTTGGTGCAAAATTACATGTGACTACAGTCTTCTTTAGTTCACATTAGTCCAAGAACTTATGGCAGAGACTGCTAATTTTCCCCCAGTATCCATTCTTCCCTTTGCAAAGACTGGAGCCAGACTGTCTGGTGATTCAAATCTCATTTCATTACTTATTACCTATGTAAACTTGGGCAAGTTATTCATGTCTCTGTGTCTGCCTTTCCTCATTTGTTAAATAGGAATAATAATGTATCTCCCTTGTAACACTGTTGTGATGATTAAAGGAGATAAAACAGAAAAAGCTAGCTATTTCACAGTAATTGATGTCTAAAAAATGCAATG
This sequence comes from Hylobates moloch, assembly GCF_009828535.3. Lineage (NCBI taxonomy): Eukaryota > Metazoa > Chordata > Mammalia > Primates > Hylobatidae > Hylobates > Hylobates moloch. The sequence goes on along the minus strand of NW_026652293.1, from coordinate 65,476,607 downwards.
ATGTGAAACACAGGCCCGTGTTTTTGCAAGGTTAATGAAATGACAGGGGTGAGCATGTGCAGAGAGCTGGCTGAGATTCCAAGTGACAGGGCTGTACAATATAAATTCCTTCCAGTCCTGGCCACAATTTAGCATTATGTGATGCCATCTGATAGCTCTATATCTTACATTTTAATGGGGACATTTGGGGTCCTGTGGATGGCTACATTTTTCAGGGTAGTAGCAGCAATTTAGAATCTTCTACTTAATTGGTGACTGTGTCATCAGCCTGATCCAGAGATATTGAGCAGGGATTATTTATTTATTTATTTATTTATTTATTTATTTGAGACAGAGTCTTGCTCTATCGCCCAGACTGGAGTGCGATCTCAACTGACTGCGACCTCCACCTTCCGGGTTCAAGCAATTCTCCTGTCTCAGCTTCCTGAGTAGCTGGGATTACAGGCACATGCCACAACCCCCGGCTAATTTTTTTGTATGTTTAGTAGAGATGGGGTTTCTCCGTGTTAGCCCGGATGGTCTTGATCTCCTGACCTCGTGATCCGCCCACCTCAGCCTCCCAAAGTGCTGGGATTACAGGCATGAGCCACCGCGCCCTGCCGAGCAGGGATAATTTTAAGAATGCCAGGATTTGACCTCTGATCCCCGACTTCCAGAAATGGGGCTGGCTACTATTTCCCTACTTAATCTCTACCCCCTTCATGCCCTTACGAAAAAGGACAGATTCCTTTCTGCCCCCTTCACATATTCTAGTCTAGGATCTAATGGTGAACTACCTTCACCCATGCTGATGAAGACTATCACCTTGAGAAATGGAAGACGAAGAAGATAAGAGGAGCTTGGGTTCCTGTGGAGCCTCGCAGAGCAAAGTGGAACTTTGCACCACCTACCAGTTTGGACTTTTACATGAGAGAAGTAAATCTCTATCTTATTTAAGCCGTCGTTATTTTCATCTTTGTCAGCCAAACCAATATCCTAACACAGTACTGCTCTTATAACTAACGTCAGTTTTTTGAGTAAGTAGGGAGGCTAGAGGCATTAGCTTTCTATTGCTGCTGTACTAATTTACCATACCTTAGTGGCTTAAAATAACTCACATTTATTATCTTTCAACTCTGGAGGGCAGAACTCCTAAAATCAAGGCATTGACAGAGCTATGTTTCTCCTGGGACTTTAGGGGAGGAATCTGTTCCCTTGCCTTTTCCAGCTTGCAGAGGCTGCTCACATTCCTTGGCTCATGGCCCCTTCTCCCATTGGTAAAGCCAGCAATGCCAGGTTGGGTACTCTCATCACATCACTCCAACCTTACTCCCATCATCACAGATCCCTCTGACCCTCCTCTTTTGCCTTCTTCTTCCATTTATATGAACTCTTGTGACTACATTGGGCCCACTCAGATAGTACAGAATAATCCCCCCATCTCAGCGTCATCAGATCCATAATTTTAGCTACATCTGCAGCCTTCATTCTCCTTTGCCATATCACCTAACAGATTCACTGATTCCAGGACGGGACATCTTTGGGGACCAGTATTCTGTCTATCACTCTGAACAAACCATGCCCTTGTTCTAAGAATCGCTTCTTCCTCATGTGCACTGAAGCCTGGAATTTTAATGTTGGAGAGCTATTCCTTCTTGTCAAAGTACTCTGAGGGAGATACCAACTGAGCCTTCAAGACCCTTCAATTATTTAGCTCCTGTAATTCTGACTTTCATATTCTAAGGTAAATGAAAGAGAATTACAACCCACACAAGTAAGTATAGATGAACTCGTGTCTTCCTCCAAGATTCATAACCCTTCAGCCCCGGGACTTGTAAAGCTTATTTTTGTTTGTTGAGACTGTTGCAAACTATTTACAGACTATGAGTCTTCAGCTCTCTTGAGCTAGTATTAGGATTCAGATCACATAACTGTCCACAGAAAGACACAAATTGAACCATGTTGCTTCTATTGAAATCCTAAGAATTCTAACTGCATTAAAAAAAAAACTTTGTTTTAATATTTTTTTCTTAATTTCATGATAGGTATTAACTGCATCTTAAAACCCATAGTGTTTGCAAGTAAGACTGTTATTGTGAAAGAAGCATGCACTTTTGGGGCTAAAAGATCTGAGTTGAAATCCCATCTCTATGATTCATTATTTGTGCAATCTTTTTCCAGTTATTTAAGCCTTCTCAACCTCAGTTTCTTCATCTGTAACATGTGTTTTGTACATACATTGTAGGGTGGTTCTGAGGACTATAGATAATATTTTAAAAACACTTCTAGTAGTTCATGTTTAGTAAGTAGTCATGATTATCTATCCTCCAAGTATATATGTGCGCTCAACAGAGTAGGACCATCTCCCAAGCTGGCATCTGTGAGGAATACAAAAGGTACAAAAGACACTTGCCATGTGAGGCAGTTGGGGCATTGTGATAAGAATTCTCGATTAAAGCAAAAAAAAAAAAAAAAAAGGGAGGCATATGATCTTGATCATTTTTTTTTCTGGGCTTTAATGTCCTAATCTAAAAAATAACAACTAGATTAGATAAGCCACAATGTTTCCTCCAGCAACGACTTTCCGTTGTGCTAAGAAGCACCCTCACTGTTGGTACGTATGACTAACCCATGAAATAAATAGGAATTTAACCAATTGAAAATACTAGCTATGTAGGAAACCTCAAAGGCACAGGCCAAGAATGAAAAGTTGATCCGTCTAGTGCTAACCTCATAGCTGGAGCTGAGGACCTTGCAAATGACTTAACTGTCATTCAACCACATCACTTTTAGTGCCTCCTTTGGACTTGCACTGTATCCTGGGGCCAAAAGGCACTGTGAACTGGAACAAAATGGTAGGCAGCTGACTTGAAGAGAAATTGCACACAAAACACATAGGAGGCCGTCGCTTCAGCCACAAAAGTGCACCAAAGGGAAGCATTTAGTACTATCAACTGAGTGTGAAGCTAAATTATAGCCACTGGAATGCCATCAGTACTGAGTTAGTCATCCAACACTAATGAAAATCTTCCATTTGTTCACAATATTTTCTGATATCTTTTGCTTTTTATCCTTCTCTTTGGGAAATAATAGGACATTTTCAACTTGAGTGCTGTTGTATTTGAGGCTTTATTTTAATGTACAATTTTCTACCAGATCACAGCAAGAATAAATTATATGTCAACCAATGATTTCATAACAAAGCTAATTTCCATCTGACGAAAGGAACAAAAGGTGCCAATGTAGTCAAGAACATCCTCTTATGCAGAGTGACCGGCTCAAGTACAAAGCTTAGGAGGATCAAGCCCAGAAACAGCTACAAGAGACAGGCTGTGAATTTGAGGCCGCCTATGGTGACAGGAAGGGCCAGGAAGAGGAACCTGGGGAGGGTGACTGACATTTCTTTGTGTAAGTACTAATGGGAGAGCCAGCAAACTCAAACTCCATGGAAAATAAGAGTCCATGCCTGATATACACACATACAGAAGAGGTTGTCATACATGTGGGATTTCAACAGCTTGAGAATGCAGAGCGCTTAGTTGATAGAGATGCACAATAAACGTTAGCTGGCAAATAGTCTCTGTTTATTGAGTCAACCCAGTTGTGCTGTCTCTCAGTGTCCCATCAGGAGTCCCTGGAATCAGAAATTACCTGCCCAGCTGGGCGCGGTGGCTCACGCCTGTAATCCCAGCACTTTGGGAGGCTGAGGCAGGCAGATTACTTGAGGTCAGGAGTTCAAGATCAGCCTGGCCAACATGGTGAAACCCCGTCTCTACTAAAAATATAAAAATTAGCTGGGCATGGCCGGGCACGGTGGCTCACGCCTGTAATCCCAGCACTTTGGGAGGCTGAGGTGGGTGTATCACGAGGTCAGGAGATGGAGACCATCCTGGCTAACACGGTGAAACCCCGTCCCTACTAAAAATACAAAAAATTAGCCGGGTGTGGTGGCGGGCGCCTGTAATCCCAGCTACTCAGGAGGCTGAGACACAACACAAGAATTGCTTGAACCAGGGGACAGAAGTTGCAGTGAGCCGAGATGGCACCACTCCACTCCAGCCTGGGCGACAGAGCAAGACTCTATCTCAAAAAAAAAAAGAAAAAAAGAAAGAAAAAAAGAAATTTCCTGCCTAATATCTGGAGAAAAATTGTGGAAAACAGGGAAACATTGCTTTTCGGACTTTTGGCTAAGATCAAGTGGAAAATAGGCAAACAAAGCAGCTTTTCTGATTTTCCTTCTACATTTCATTCTATATCTCTTATGGCAACCAAGGATGGAGAGTTGACCAGAAACTATTTCTGAAGGGAAGATTAGCCTAAGAATTAAGTATAGAAACAACCTATATTTTCTTGGCTCTGGGCTTCTGCCTCTTCTATGACCCAAGTTATCCTTTTTCAATTTTATTAAAGTGTTTCCAAAAGGATGTTTAGAAGCAGCTTAGCATATTTTAGAGTTTACATTGAAATTAATCACATCTTTTCTTTTCGAGTTAGCAATGCCATTAGATTGTTGTAGGAGCAGAAAGCTTATAGCTTGCCCAAGGTTGTCATGAATCAACCAAATTGGCCTTTTTACTTCTAGCTTCTTCTTTCTCAGGTCCAACGGGGTACATTTTACAATGAAGTAATCATCTTTTTTGAGGCTATGTTTCTATTGAAACTTTAGATTATCTATGTGATTATAATTGTTCAAAAACTCTTAAAGAAAGATACACTTGGATAAGAGTGAAATCACGTTTTGAAGATTTCCTTTGCACAGAGTCAATCACCAATAAATGTTTATTCAATGAAATAAAATTAGAAAGGAAAGCAAGAGAAAGCAAAGAAAATAAAGAAGAAGGAAGGAAAAGAGAGGGAAGGATAAAGGGAGGGAGAAAAGAATAGAGGGAAGGAGGGAAGAACTAAGGAAACTGGGGAATTATCTCCCTAAATATAACCATTTCTAATTACTGTTTAAAGTCATTTTAAGTAGCTTTAGTACCAAAGCCTCGTTCACTCCTTACCTGCAGCTATCCAAAAAGAAAACACTGATTTTCCCTGCATGCTTTCCTTATTCACCTCCCTTCTTATCCTGTGCTCTTGATTATTATGGGCTGGGGCATGGGGAGAAGGCCATGCAAGTAGGGTTGCCAGATAAAATATAAGACACTGAGTTCAAATTGAATTTCTGATCAACAACAAATACTTTTTTAGATAAGGTGACCCCAAATATTATATGGGGGCACATTTATACTAAAAAAGTATCTGCCATTTTTTTTTTTTTTTTTCTGAGACAGAGTCTTGCTATGTCGCCCAGGCTGGAGTGCAGTGGCATGATCTTGGCTCACTGCAACCTCCGCCTCCTGGATTCAAATGATTCTCCTGCCTCAGCCTCCCGAGTAGCTGGGATTACAGACACGTGCCACCATTCCCAGCTAATTTTTTGTATTCTTAGTAGAGACGGGGTTTCACCATGTTGGTCAGGCTGGTATTGAACTCCTGGCCTCAGGATCCACCCACCTTGGCCTCCCAAAGTGCTGGGATTACAGGTATGAGCCATTGTTTCTGGCCTCTGCCGTTTATTGGAAATTCAAACTGAACTGGGCATCCTGTATTTGGATTTGCTGTCTGGCAGCTCTGCTTTCAGGCTTTGCACTTCATGCGGCTGCAGTCAGGGTCACCCCTGAGATTCTCATCTGGAGCTGTTGGGCGACCACCCAGCCCTCAGACTCTGAAGGGGCTCCCCACATCCCTGAGGCTCTGCAACCCTGACAAATTTTCTTCCAATCTGGGGAAAGAACATTTCCTTTCTACCACTATGCTTTTCCTGCAGAATTTCCTGCCCTTTAAAATTAGCATTTGTATACAAGTTGCATCTCATTAAATTACATAATGATACACATAAATCATCACGGCTGGACTTTTTTTTAATGCCTTGCTCTTTGTTTCTCCCCCCCCATAATCTGAATTGGAACACACAAATAAAGGTGTTTTGGCCCTTAAAGAAATATAGAGTGTCTCCTTTCTGGTGTCTTTCCACTTGGAGGTGCCTAGCAGCTCTCTGCTCTACCCGGCAGCAGCCTCTAGGATGGTTTCCACACAGCCCAAAACACCCGTAGTTGCACAACCTCAAAACGAGAGGAGAGAGTATCATACTCAGAGGCCCCCATGCTCTTAACTCCCGTGTGGAGGGCTGGGCCAGAGCCTGCAAGACAACCAGGCTCATCACTTTGCTGTCCTAGAGGGAAGGAATTATTGAGACATTTCATTGCTTTTTGCCAACTTAATGTCTACATAACCTACTCATTAAAAGTGACAAGATTGAAACAGTCAATAATTTGGTAATATTTATGAATCAAGAACTACACGCACATGCACATGCGCACACCCACAGACATATATGTATGACTTGCTTCTGAGATGGTTCTTTCAATAGACAAAGAGATGATAAGAACTTGAGGAAGCCACACAGCACCCTGCAGAGGGACACTCACTTGGGTGTGGGCGATATCCAGAAAGTTACAGTCACAGGCACGTAGGGAATTCTTGACAATAAAAATTAGAGACGATTACATGAAATGGGTTTGCAAATGGTGATGCAGAAAAAAGCAGTTATCCTTGAGCTCTATCGTAGCAAGTCCTGAGTCAGCCTGGAGAGAATCAGAAAAGTAGACGGAGCCCATCTGAGATGTCCCTGGAGCCAATCCCCTGAGTGAACTACTAACAAGAGAAGTGCTAGGAGGCAGAGAAGGAGGCTGTGCGGAAGAAAGAGCAGCACAACCTCCACAGTGGGGAGCCAGGCTAGACCACAGCGAGGGGTGTGCAGAGGGCATGGCTTCACTGCGCTTTGCCCCACCAGCCACACAGGATAGGTGGCCTTTGCTATAGTCACCAAACTTTGGCTGGTGCAAGACAAACCAAGGTGCTAGAGGGAAGAGAGTGACACCTGTAGAGTGATCCCAGGCTTGGGAGGCCAACCCACGTCCACCTTTTGGATCTACTACTTCCTAGCACTTAATGAAATATTCAGGCTAGTTGAAGGGAACTGGTGAAATAAAAGTGACAGACAACAAACAAATAAAACCTGTTGGCATCCGTTTGGTCAGAGGAGCCAGGCTTCCAAACATAAGAATGATTTCGAGGAGAAAGAGCATCCAGAGAGAGAGAGAGAAGCTGGTAAACAGAGCTCTGTGATTGCAAGCTGTTTGTCCTGGGACAACGTTGCTTAACTTGCAAAGCCTCGGAATCCTCACTTGCCAACAAGCTGATGAGGCTGACAACCTGCTTACTGGGAAGACTGAGTGAGGTCATGAAAGTAAAGCCCTTAGCTTAGTGCCTGGCCTCTAGGAAACTCTGAACAAAGGGGATTATGATTATGATTGTTACATAACCTAGCTGGGACAGGGCCCTTTGTTTTCCATCTCCATGCAGGTAATTTAGTACTCTACAGGAAACTATCAGATAAAGCGTTGTGCAAGTTACACATTGATTCATTGAGCTGAAAATGGGGCTGAAGTCCAGCCAACCCACCCCTCTACCAGAGTTTGTCATCTTCCCAGAGGGGCATCATTTTCTGGGTTAGTGGAGGCCCTGGAATGAGGGCAGCCTTGACCACTGCATAATGCTTTTTTGGGAGAGGAATATGTTTTTACCCCCAAGCCCAGCCAAGGTTCTCTAGAGTAAAGATGACTGTGAGTGCTTATCCTCTTCCTGGGTGCTTCTGGCTTTATCAGTCTCCCTGGCATGGCTGTGACCTCCTATTACACCCTCAGGATCACAAATACCCAGGTGACTACAATGGAGGTAATTCAAAGTGGTCAATCTCCAAGCAGAGGACATGACAGCAGGAACCCACCACAGACTGAGTTCAGAATGGAGGGCACTCCTTGAATCTGTCTCTCTTTCTCTTTTCCATGTTAGGTTCTTTTTCTTTTCTTTTTTAGAGACAGTCTCACTCTGTCACCCAGGCTGGAGTGCAATGGCACAATCAAGGCTCACTGCAGCCTTGAACTCCTGGGCTCAAGCAATCCTCCTGTATCAGCCTCCTGAGTAGCTTGAATTACAGCTCACCACCATGCCTGGCTAATTTTTTTAATTTTTGGTAGAGACTGAGGTCTCGCTATGTTGCTCAGACTGGTCTCAAACTCCTGGTCTGAAGCAGTCCTCCCATCTCAGCCTTCTAAAACCCTAGGATTACAGGCATGAACCACCAAGCCCAGGCAACTACGTCTTTTTTTTTCTACAGCCCTTTCTTTCAAGTCCCTGAGGCTGGTGGCTTCAGCCCTTCCCTCAGCAAATTCCACTCTTTCCTAAAAGCTGGGGGGATTCTGAAGCTCACTGCAAAGCCCTGAGCCCCAGGCTTGATGCACATAATTCTCTCCCCTTTCAGGCACTCTGTACTAGGAGAGGGAGAGGGGGAGGAAGAAGGGCTCTAGTTTCAGGAGTTGGAGCAAAGGTACCAATTCTCTTCAAATCTGCCTCCTGACGAGCAAGTCTGGAGGCTGATTTTCTTACCAGTCTAAGAAGCAAGCACACGCCGCCAAGGACTGCATTAATTCTCTCTGGGAGACAGCACAATCTAATTTCACAGTGGGGAAAGAATGCTTCTGTAATTCTTGTAGATGAGACCTTGCCCCTTGTGAAACAAAGACCCCCACATTATTGGGCTAAGAAGCACTTGACTCTTTCCCAGAACTGGCTTCCACTCCGAGAGAGTGCATTAGCTGAAATGACTTTCTATCTATTTGCCATCCTGGCTGAGTGGCTCTGGGCTCATAAGAGATTATATGTTTTTAATTCCATAATATTCTCCCTATTTGATGAGTTTTTAATTTTTTTAAATCAAGCTTATTCTACTGCTATGATTAACAACAGTCTGTTGCTAGCCTACAGTCTATATACTGAGATTGCCCAGAAAAAATTAAAATTCTTCTTTGCCCAACGGTATTATAGTGATCATCCCAGGTAAGAGGTCTTAGGTTCCATTTGTAAAATAGAGCAGAGAACTGCCTCCTTTCCATCTTTCACGACATCAATTCATGAGGGTGAGTAGATGGAGATTTAGGGGATCCTTAGAAGGTAATGGAAATGTAAAGAATTATGGTTATTAAGCTAAAACAGGCATGAAGAACATGTACTCCACTCATGTGATGTTATTAATGACACAGTGGTAGAGCAGTGGCTGGGCCAATGTATGTGCTCACAGATGAATCAGGTCTGATTTTATAACCATTTTGCAGAGATACCTGGAATGCAGTGTATGTTGGGTGAGGAGAGGAAGCCTCCTCAGGGGTTAGAGGGTGTCACTGTGGTAGACTGCTACTTCAGGGATTCCAGTGAGCCCACATTCCAATAATCTTGCCTCTATAGAGCTTCCTCCCACCCAGACTGTCACTATCTTTGGCCAATGGGTGTCAGGAAGCACATAACAAGCCAAGCCTTGAGTTCACCTATTCTGCTGTAAGGAAGCCTGGATCATCATGTGGAGAAGCCTACGTGGAGAAACACCCCAGCCTTTGGCCATGGCCCCACCTCAGCTCCCAGAGGGTGGCTGCTGGCTCATGCTGGGCTGGGGCCATGCGTCTCTATCCCAGTACCCTAGTGGATATCACATGGGGCAGGCCTGCCTGGTCAACTCGTACAGTCATGAGAAATGGAAGTAGTTGTTTTAGGGTGGGTTTGTTTGTTTGTTTGTTTTTTCTGAAGCTATAGATGACTGAAGCACTCTTCTAATTCAATTGAATTGAATTAATTCTATTCAATTACTATTTCTTGAGTGTTTACTTTGTGCAAGGCATGACTCTAGGAACTGCATGCCAACTCCCAGCAGAGGTGCCAGGCAATGAAGAACAGACAAAAATAGGGAAAGATGGAGGGCTCAGATGGAGTACTACCTAAGTCCCTGGCCCATCCAAAGGAGCAGATACAATGACCAGCTGAAGCCTCGAAGATAAAGATCTGCAGCTACAAATGGGCCATTTCTTGGGCATCAAACTAGAAGTAGAAGCAGTTTTAAAGTGGGAGCAAAGCCCAAGGCAGGGTGTTAACACCAGAATTTAGGGATAATTTTAAGGAAACTTGATGAGGCTGACAGGAGAGTCAGTCAAGATGCACACCCCTAGTGAGGCAATGTGAGCTCAGCATTGACCAGGACATCTGTGGAGCCTAAAGCTGCTCGGACACAAGTTTTAGCTTCCTTTTGACTATTGCTGTGCTGGTGCAGCTGCCACTGGTCAACGTTCCAGTTGCTAGTGGGTGCAGCTTAGGGAGAAGTAGAAAAGTGTGGAGTGACCCCTCAACATTGAGGGAACTCAAGGCAGAAAGATGCTGAATTGTCCATCGTTCAAAAGGGCATTAATTATACTACTTAAGGATCTGTAGGGAAACCCACTATATAAGAAGAGCTGGGTGTGGTTCCCGTTCATTCATTTCAATCAATCAGCATGTATTATTGGAAGCCCACTATATGCTAGGTGCTTGTTCTAGGCTCTGGGCATACAGTGGCAAAAAGAAGATGCATTCTCTTCTTCCCATAGACCTTACATTCTGTGGGAAAGGCAGATAATAAACTTTCAATCAAGTATCTAATGTAATGTCAGACAGTGAATGTGCTTGTAGAGACAAATGAAGCAGGGTAAACAGGTAGACGGTAACAAGGAACTATTTGAGGTTGGACAGAAGGCTTTTCCAAAGTGCTGACATTTGAGCAGACAGAGAGTCAGCCATACAAATATGAGGGGGTGACGGGTAGGAAGGAAGAAACAGTAAGGCAAAGGTCCTGAGGACAGCGTGACTTTGTGTGTCCTTGAAGAATAGCAAAGAGGCCAGAGTGGATGGTGTGGAGTGGGCAAGAAGATGACATGTGGGATCCGGGGTAGAAAAGACAATCAGCCCATGTAAGTCCTGGTAAGGATTTGGAGGGAAAAATCAGTGTATCAGAAGGCATTGCAGAATACCAAATAAAGGAGAGACATGCCTTGTTCTATTTTTTAAAAGAAATGCTTTGGCTGCTGTCAGATACTAGACTATAATGGGGTGGGAGGAGGCAGAAATGAAAGCAAACAGATCGTCAGGTGCTGTTTGACCTGTTCGATGGCTTGGACTAACAGGTGGTGGAAAGGGTGGTATATTTTAGATGGAGATGACAACACATGCTGATGGGTTGGATATTGGGGATAAAAGGCGGGCATGCAAGAAGAGAGGGGAATTAAGACCATTTGATCAAGACGCCAAGGGTTTAGGCCTAAGTGTCTGATGGTGTCATCCACTGGAATGAAGAAGATTGGCTGGGAAGAAAGAGATGGGACATCAATCATTCAGTGTTTCATGGGTCAAGTTTGAGATGTCTATTCAACATCCAAGTGGAAGTTTGAATGAACACTTAGATGCAAGATTCTGGAACTCTAGAAAAGTCTTTGCCAGAGAAATAACTTTGACATTCCTGAGTGAATAGATGGTATTTACAGCTATGATGAAGAAAGAGGACTTAGAGTGTAGAAAGAAAAGAGAAACAGACCTAAGACTGTGATATTCCCAGGTCAGGAAAATGAGAAGGAACCTGCAAAGGGTCTGAGAAGTAGCTACCAGTGAGGTGGGAGGAGAACCAAGATCAAGCAGCCTCCCAGGACTAAAGTTGAGAGAAGTGGGTGGTTGCTGTGTTCAACAGCACTGAGACGCAGAGAAAAACAAGATTGGGAAACGTGGAGGTCATTGGCCGTCTTGATATGAGGGTTTCATTGAAGTGATGGGTCTGGGAAGTCTGGCTGGAGTGGGTTCAGGGGAAAAGTGAACTTCTCCTCAAGGGCATTAACTATCAGAGAGAGCAGAGAAATGAACCAATAACTGGGGTACAATGACATAATTTTACTTAAGAGGGAAGATATTTCAGGAAATTTGTATAATAGGAATAATCTATCAGAGAAGCAGCAATAATCAAGAAACAGGAAGGGAAACTTAGGGAACAAATGGAGGAGTTGTCTTTTTAGATAAAAGCATACACCATTCACTCAAGTAACTTAACCTCCTCATGCCTCAGTTTCCTTACCTGAGAAGTAGAAATGATCATTGTGTCTATGACACAGGGTTATGATAAGGATTAAGTGCATTAATGCATATAAAACACTTAGAACTGTACGTGGACTAGGAAGCAATCAATAAATGTTAGCTCTTTTTCTTCTTATTGTCATCCATTGTAACAATACAGTGAAGATATGTGTCCTATGGAAACACAGGATACATGTGGATTTGGTGATGAGTGGATGAAGACATTTTCTCCTGTAAGCTTCTACTTTCTTAATGTTAAAGCAAGATCATCATGGAAAGGAGGGGTGGCACGGCCAGGAGAGTGTAGTAGGATCTCGGAGCATGAGGAAGACCTCCTGGGGCTCTGTGTTCATAATGTTAAAACAACATTCATCAGCACGCCCTTGTGTTTTTTTTGCAGCTAAAGTCAGATGCTCAGATGCAGGGGTTGGGGAAGTGGAGAGGCAGAATTAACTACATTTGAGGTTTTGACTAGTAAGTGTGACAGGGGAAGAGAAATTATAATAATGGACCATGAAATCTAAACTAGATGGGAAGGAAGTGACGCTATTAGGAGAGATCTGGAAAGACAGTGGTCTGAAGGACCAAAGGATCAGAGGTCCCAGCAGAGCAAATAATTTTTGGAGTGAGAACCTAGGACAGGTGAGCCCAAAAGTGAGAGAGGCTCTGGTTAGAGAATGAAATGTTGGAAATCAAGGTTTTAGAGCTGATCTGGTCTGAGTAATGACAAGCCAGACTATGACCATGAGATGGGAGGCTGGGATGGGGCAGAATTAAGGAGGGGAAGGATCTGAGGGACTCGGGATTCGGGATGCTTGTCAATGTGAATGTCGATGTTGCCAAGAAGCAGACAGGAATTGAGGGAGAGCAAAGGCAGTGGGATAGGTGTAAGATCATTAACGCGTTAGGGTGCATGGCTGCAAGTTGAATGACTGAAAAGAGGAAGAGTAGCGGCAGACAGCATAATCAGATGGCATTTTCTTCCAGGATCTGGGTTGTTTCCTGTTTTGTTTTGTTTGCTTTTGTTTTCTAGTGGAGAGAAGAAATGGTCTGTAAGGAGCAATGAGGAACAAAGAAGGTACTTGTGTCACTCCAGGTCCAAGTGCATGGAGTATGGGAGAAACAAAGCAAGCCATAGCTTAAGAGGGCTGAAGGGGAAGCGGAGTCCTCTGGGGGTGCTGTGTTTCAGTCGCAGCAAGAAACAGGAGAGAGATGGCGATGCAATATTGTTAACTATGGGCATCTATAGTGAGCAATATACTGAACACCAGAACTTATTCCTCTTATCTAACTGTAACTTTGTACCCATTAACAAATCTCTCCCCATCCTTCCTTTTAATGTTCTCATCATAAGAAAATGATAAATGTTTAAGGTGATGAATATGCTGAATACTCTGATTTGATCATCACACAATTTATACATGTATGGAAAATGACACTATACTCCATAGTATAATTATTATATGCCAATTATAAACAAAATAAAGACTAAAAAAGAAGAAAGCAATGGGAGAGAGCTTTTATTGAAGCAGTTAAGAATATAGAGGATTTAGGCCAGGTGCGGTGGCTCACGCTTGTAATCCCAGCACTTTGGGAGGCTGAGACGGGCGGATCATGAGGTCAGGAGATTGAGACCATCCTGGCTAACACGGTGAAACCCCATCTCTACTAAAAATACAAAAAAAAAAAAAATTAGCTGGGCATAGTGGTGGGTGCCTGTAGTCCCAGCTACTCGGGAGGCTGAGGCAGGAGAATGGCATGAACCTGGGAGGCAGAGCTTGCAGTGAGCAGAGATTTCACCACTGCACTCCAGCCTGGGCGACAGAGTGAGACTCCGTCTCAAAAAAAAAAAAAAAAAAAAAAAAAAAAATAGAGGATTTAAACTGATAATAAACCAATACTTTTATAGAGTTCAACGCAGAGGTTTAGAGGATTGAAGAGGGCTGGGAACTTGGGTCAGATTAAGGGATGTGCAAAGAAGCCATATGGAGACAAAAGTCTAAGTGTTGTTGGAAGACCCTGGAGGCTTGGACTTTGGGTGGAAATGAGGTTAACAGGGACATAGGACATTAGGAGAAAGTTGCAGCTGGTTTCTTAGGGAGGGAATGGAAAGGTCCTCTGGAGCCTGCCATTTGCCTGTTTAAAGCACCTAACAAGATACTCTGCAAATCTGCCCAAGCATCCTGGAGCTCAAGCATGTAAGTATCGGCTGCAATTACCAGGTGACCAGGGGAAGAACCAAACAGAGCCAAAGAGAATCACTAGAGACAAGAGAGTTTGAAGTGAAATGTGGGTCGGCAGAAGCTGAAATCAAATTATCACTCAGGTAGTTGGTGCAACACCTTGTTACTAAATGTCCACTTAGTCCATTCATTTTGGGCCATCAGACCCTGGGCACAAAAGTACTGGCTGATGTCAGCTGGAAGTCCAGGAGACAGGAGAATTCTCTGATGAAGAGAGCTGTTAAACTGACTGTGGCTGAGGCCCCTCCTACTCATTCATTCATTCAACAGTCATGGAAAAAATGAGCCATCTTTGTTAAGGTATCCTTTGGAGTTAAGTTTGCACAATGGTCTTGTAATGGGCAGAGCATTCATTAAAGTTTATGGCAATGACATCCCAGGATGTAACAGTTAAGTTTTGTCTGAAGTAAAGTATAAAGGAAAATTACTATCAGAAACTAGGCATTAGGGCCAAACTCTTCTACATTCCCCCAGTCTTCAGTTCTTGATCAGGCATAACACACATCCCTGTTAAGGCTGGAGAGAGATTCTAATTGCCAGGATTCTGCACCACAATGCCAGTTTGGAGACAAGCTGCCCCAGATTGTGTAGAATTGACAAGCTACAGCCTGCTTGCCATTTGGGAACCCAAGGTGCCAGATCCTTCCCTGGAGCTCCCTGGACTCTGGGGACAAGGGAGGATGACTATTTCCAGGGGCTCCCACATGGCTGGTCAGGAAGGAATTCTAATGACTGACCAGGCTTGACTCTCAGGCTTTAGGACCCAGATGGAGCTGGACCTCCAGGTGAAAACATCATTTCAGGCCCTTGGTCCAGGCTGTGGTAGGTGGATGCTGCATATGGAGCCCTTCTCAGATGGAGAAAATATGTTTATCCAGTAAAAAAAAGTAGGAAAGTTTAGGGTGTGTTTGGAAGAAAGGCAGGGAGCATAGTTATGTAGCCCACTAGGTCTATGAAGGATGATATAAGTCTGGACTTGATTCCAACAGCTTGGACCATGTGACATTTCTATTTGTAATTATTACACTCTCTGATTTTCTTCCTGGTGTGAGAGGAGTCCAGGTAAGCACTGGGAGGAAAAGTGTTAAGTAGGTTCAGTTTCAGCTGTGAAGTTAATTTTCAGGTCCACTGAACAGATCTCACAACAGTGCTGTTTCTTTAGTAGTGCGGTGTGCTTGGAACTGAACTAAATCACCCTTGGTGCCATGTTCACACCCATTCTGAACCAGGGCAGAGTGGGATTCCTCTTTTTATCCATGGTGAGGTCTGAATGGCAGTAGGTTCTTGGCTTTTTCGCAGAGCCAGGATGACATAGACTCAGGAACTATCATTAGATGGGGGGAGAAATGGCAGAGAATGTAGAAATGTAGGGAAAGGCAAAAGGAGAAGAAGTAAGTGACTCTAAAGGTTTTCAAGCTATTTTTAGCAGCAGAATTCTTTTTCCCCAGTGAAATCTTAGGCAGAAGCTCTCTTAGTACATCTGCATTGCTACGAAGGAATATCTGAGCTGGGTAATTTATAAAGAAAAGAGGTTTGTTTGGCTCACGGTTCAGTATGCTGTACAGGTAGCATGGTACCAGCATCCACTTCTGGGGAGGACTTCAGGCTGCTTCCACTCATGGTGGAAAGCAAAGGGGAGGCATGTGCAGAGATCACATGATGAGAGAGAGAGGAAGTGAGAGAGAAGTAGGGGGGAAGGTGCCAGGCTCTTTTTAACAAGCAGCTCTCATAGGAACTAATAGAGTGAGAACTCACTCATGACCTTGGGGATGGCACCAAGTCATTCAGGAAGGATCTGCCCCTATGGACCCAAACATTTCCCACCAGGCCCCACTTCCAGCATGGTGGATCAAATTTCAACATGATCCTTGGAGGAGACAAATATCCAAACTATATTAAGAACCCAGTACTGGGTGGATGAAAACAGTAGCTCTGCCCCCTCCCCCAGCCCAGTAAACCCCTACTGTCACGCAGGCAGCAGCCTCATAGGGGTCTCAGTCCACCCATGGCATTGTCAACACCGCACTGATTTTCCTCTTAGTGACCAGAGGAAAACTTTTAGAATTTTAAGTTTTAAAATCCTATGATTTTTTCAGCCTCAAACCAAAAGGAAATTGACACATGCTATAACGTGGAGGAACCTTGAGGACATTATGCGAAGTGAAATAAGCCAGTCATAAAAAGACAAATCCAGTATGATTCTACTAATATGAGGTCTAGAGTAGTCAGGTTCATAGAGACAGAAAGTAGAACGGTGGTCTGCGGGAGGGGGAATGGGGAGTTGGTGTTAAATGGGTATGAGTTTCTGTTCAGGATGATGAATGAGTTCTGGAGATGGATGGTACTGATGGTCGCACCACAGTGTGAATGTACTTAATGCCACTGAACTGTACACCAAAAAATAATTAATGTGGCAAATTCTATGGCATGTATATTTTCCCATCGTAGAATAAGGAAAAATTCTACAATTAAGAGCTGGTGAAAAATACACAGGAGAAACAGCCACAGTATCACTTGAGGTTTTCCTTCCGGTGACATTTTCAAAACTGAAACTGACGCCCCAGGCAATCATCTTTTTGCTGAAGACGCCCAGCCTCCTCTAAAGCTTCCAGCATAGCCTGGTTGAAAACAAAAACAATGTGTGAAGAGACCCACGAACACCACAGTTCATCCATTTGTTCTCTGTATCCTGCCCTTGCGGCTCCTCCTCCTGAACCAAGCCATACCCAGACTCAACAAGTTGCCCATTTACTGATCCCTGGGATTAACCTCCATGTTTTCATCTTAACTTGGCTTCAAGACACTTTCAAAAGAGGTAGGAAGAAAGTGACTGAAGGGGGGAGTATATGAAAAATATATGCTTGAGTTCCCCAAAAAACACTACCTGAGGCCAGAGTTAACATGCAGCTGTCGTATTAGGCATTCTCCTACCAGGATGCAGGAAAGAGCAAAGGGAAAGATGGGGAGCCACTAGCAGGATGCACTACCAACCAACCTCTACTGACTGCTCGGTCACACGAGGCCATCTTTTCAGAGGCTATAAGGCTAAATATGTCTCAGAGCAATGAGTCCAGAAGACAGAAAGGGGGGAAGAATTCATCCTTTGGCTATTGTTTCCTGTTGGTCATAAATTGTTCTGCAGAGTGTCCCCGACACTTTAGGTTGAGCATGTGTGGTCACCTTGTGGGTCATGCAACATCTCATGTCTCAGCATCAACTGGGAAGGAGACACAGAGCATTGGCTCCAGGCACGAGTGAGCCATGGTGGGGCTGTGCTGACTGGAGTTGGTCACAGCCTGTGCAGAGCTGGTCACCACATGGTGACTGGTCCAGAAAGAGGCCAAAGACACAATTCAGCAACAGAGTTACTTTTCCCCAGTGAAATCTTACGCAGAAGCTGTCTTAGTACCTTTGCATGGCTATGAAGGAATGTCTGAGGCTGGGTAACTTATAAAGAAAAGAGGTTTGTTTGGCTCACGGTTCTGCAGGTAGAAGACACCAGAGGTGGGTGAAACCAAGGCATCCGAAGTGACATGGGAAAGGTGTGTGGTACACACTGGGGAAAATCGACTACATAAAGAGCAAGTTCACACTCAAAGAAGTTCCAGGCCCCAAACCGCCATGAAGATCAGAGGAGGGAGAGGTCAGTTAGGCCTGGATGATGATGAGGGGAGGTTTCCAGAAGAGGAAAGAGAAGGCGTCCAGCCTGCATTGTGTGCCAGACTTATTACAGATGTCAAGGGATTTGAAGTGGGCCCCAAAGCATGGAGAGAATTTTGGCAGATTGTCCTCTTTATTAAAGCAAACGTGCATGTAATTTTGTTGTCAGTATTCATTTGTTTTGTGAAAGCCTTTTTTCTTAAAATATAAGCCACAATAAAACTCAGCTGAGCCCAGATTGACTTATCAGGTATTCCAATGTAGTGAAATCTGAATTACATATGAACATGGTGCTCGGTCATCAGGATGCAGGGGAGCCCAGGGGACCAGGAGGTTGATGGCGGTGACCGAGCCAGGTGGAGCTGGGCTAGGAAGGAATCACCGGGGAGACGGATGATGATCTGTGTCCAAACAGGGAAGGATGGGGATTGGCAAGGGGAAGCTTGGGGAACAGCCATTTGACCTGGAGAAAATGACCCTGAAAAGAGGTGATGCTACAAATCCTCTTCTGCCAAGGGTATCTAATCGTTTTCTCTTAAAAATGACTCTTCAGGGAATCTTCAGGTAGAGTGATTGGTAACCTAGAAACCAGATGAATAACAATATTTCAGGCCAAGCAACTTTATTTTAGTGTTATGCTTGTCCTTGTTAGCACCCAACGTGCCTGTCAATGGCTCCCAGCCCCTCTTTCTCCAGCTCAGGGAGACTCCAGGGAGCTTATGAGCTAGAAGCAAACCAAATTGACTAACCATTTGAATTTCTCAAAGGAACTCCAAGCCTAAACCCAGGCCAGATCCGTTCCACAGAACATTAAGGGAATTAGGCACACCAACATTATGTATGCACCGTCCTTAGTGACAAGTGAGACTCCAGGGTCCAGGGAACCAGCCACGTCTAGGCCCAAGAGAGTGAGAGGAGCGACCACTGAGTTTGTCTCTGGACAAAGTTGTGAAGAAGGCAGGGCTCATTCTAGTGATCCCTTGACCACTTTGCTGAGCCTCCTCCTAGCCTGACCAACCACCCCTACATAGCAGGGACTTTCCTGTATTTAGCACTGAAAGTTCTGCATTCCAGGAACCCCTCAGATCCAGGAAAACCGGGACAGTTGGCCACCCTACCTCCTCCTGAATTCCAGAAGCCCTCCTTCTGTGAGCTCAGAAACGTGCCCTCCCCAGGTGTCTCAGGGCCCCTGCCGGGCAGAGCTTTTCCCTTGGACATTTCCACAATGCCTACCTCTATCAAAACACACCTGTCTTCTATGCCATTTAAAAAAGATGCCCCCAAATCCAATAAAAACGTGGTTCAAAACTCCTAATACCAACAACGCTGGGGAAATCATAATAATGTAAATGGGTAGAGTGGTCAAAGTTGTTTCATAAAAGCATCTTATGTTGTGTTCTTTCAGCATTCTCTGTTTGCATTTTAAGCTGTGTGACTGCTTGTCACTTCCTACACGGTGATGTCTTCCTCATCTTCAGTGCAATAAACAGTGCATGTGCAGGGACACAGAGCAGACGTGTGAGCTCCATGTTGGGGAGATGGCAGAGAGGAGTGGGAACTACCCCAGTGGAGAATTCCATTCTGTGGAAAGGAGCTCCTGCAGCCCAGCACCTGCCATTGTTGCATGTAGGAGCATGCACCCAGGGTGACCACATTTGCTGATTCTTTGAGGTCAGCTGGAATTTGAAAATGTTATGTGAAATCTGCTTTAAGTGGTAATGCACAATTGAATATATATATATTTTAAAAATATACAGTGTGGCTCAACTCTATGGGGAAAACCAAAAAATGTCCATGGGTCACACTTAGGTCACAGGCTGCCCGTTTGTACAATGTGGATTAAACTCCACAGCAATTATTATAATTTTCCTCTCTCCCCAATCCCTGAATTGTGAATCTGACATCTTGACATTTTAAGTCCTGCCTACGGACACCTGCTGGTTTTCAGAAAGGGTCCCCGCGGCAATCTTGAGGAGGCAAAGCTACAGACCTCATGCTACCTCGGGCTCTCCCCACATTGCTGCTTCTGCCAGGCGTGGTCCAGCTCATGCCTACATCCCTGGAGCAAGCCTCCTCTTTCATCCCTCCATTCCTTCAATAGCTGTCAAAGGAACAAAAGAATGAGCAATGAGCTAACCACCTTGTCAGGCTGGAGATGCTGTCACTAACCATCCCATCTCCCCATTTCCTAATGATTCTCAACAGCCATGCCATGGAGTGGGGCCCAGCCTACTTGAGATGAGAACCATCCTCCTCTTACTGAACAGGCGGCAGCATGCTTCTAGGGTAATGGCCCAGAGAGCTGCCTCAACAGGCACAAACAGAGACACTATTTGAGGATACAGCTATTAATGTAGGGTGGGGGAGGCAGTCTTATTTGCATATTTAAAAATTTTGGCTTAGGCTAGGAAAAGAGGAAGGGGGCAAAAAGAAAACTGCACTTAAATACGGTCAAAAGAATTCCTTGTTGAAATGATCTACAGTTAATGAAGAAGGCACTGGGTCCTCTAGCAAAAATAGTAGTAATAATAATAACAAAACCTCAGTTTGGGATTGCTCAGCTAATGGGCCAACATGATAGGCTAAACACCTGCAGATGCTTTGTAAAAATAATAATTAAAAACTCATTTCAAAGATATTATCATAATAGAAAGGATTATCTTATTTGGTTGTGTTGACTGGGATCTGTGTTTTATTAGTGGGAGCCAGCAGTTACATCACAATATTTAATGAGTTAGATCTGAGAAGCAGGGATCCGATCCCTGTGGTTGTTAATCCATTCCTATATCTGCACATCACTTTTGCTCTTAAGAGGCTAAAACCTTCTGCCAACATTATCTTACTGGTCTGGAAAAGATGACCCTGTTGTGTGGTCAGCTGTCATGGAAGACAGAGCCCTTCCTTTACGTATCTAGAGAGACAAGGCACAGAGACTCTCATTCCAGTGGCAAGATCCAGCAGGCACAGAGAACAGCCTGGGTATCTTCTTGGAGGTTCACAGTCCACTCAGTCCTGCAGACTGCCATTCTAGGAGCAGCGGCCTGCTTATTCTCAAGAATAGACTGGGCGACTGCCTGTCATTTTGTCAGGCTTCCCCTTCAATGTAGGCTTCCTTTATCAATCTCCATTGAACACATCAGCTTCTCTCCATAGAAGTTATTACACAAAATTCATTCCTGACAAACTTGATCCTCTCTTGGTATTTTTTAAATGCTATATAATTCTCTCACTTGCAAACAGCCTAATGTATCTGTCGTATCTGTGACAGGTGATGGCCTGAGGGGATCAAATATTCCAAGATCTATTGAATTCAGTGAATGTTTCTGCATGAATAGTTTTGCATTTTATGCCACAATGACTGGAAAATTGAGCAACTGATAAATTGGACATCAGATGAATAACAATATATTGGGTCAAGCAACCCCAATTTTATGTTGGTGTCTCTCACTAACACCCAGTTTGGGAATGAACCAGGAAGGCCTTGGGCTCTGCTTTAATCTGGAATAGGTCTTGAAAATGAACATGGTTTTATTTCTGGTCTAGTGTGCAGGCTCAAGTGTGCATGTGCATATACACCATGCACACACCCCAGACATGACACATATGCACAAACAGCATACTCATACCATACAACACATATATCACATACAAACACAACACACCCCCCCCCACACACACACAAACAAAAACAATGCACACACACCACATGCATGGACTAAAACTACTGTCCACAGAGAGGAACTGCTTGCTCTCTTTCCAGGAAAGACATATGTCCTCTTTTAAGGCATTTCAATTGATTAAAGTCCACCCAAGATAATCTCCCTAATTTAAAGTCAACTGATTAAGGACTTTATTTATGTCTGTGAAGTCTCTTCACAGAAACACCTAGGAGAAAATGTGTGCATGCTACAGAATGCCTGCGGCTTCCCTTCCACCTTTTATGAGAGAGTATCTGGTATAGCCCACCCCTCCCACATACTGGGAAATTCTGGGGAATGGACCCTAGCCTAGCTGAATTGACAAACCACAAAGCCATCATAACAGCATAACACATACACATACACACACACACACACACACACACACACACACACACACCCCACACACAATGAAACAAGAAATAGCACAGGCAATGAGACAACCAAATAAATGGAGGCTAGAATAGATGAATATGTATGTGCACACATGTGCATTTGTGATCTAGTTTCCTCTGGCCCTTGATGGACCAGCGGTCCCCTCAGTCTGTGACTGAGATGAAGGACAGAAAGAAGTACTGTTGCTCTGGCCAGTCTCAAAAGACAAAAGATGCCCCCTGAATTCCAGCTTGACCATATGAGATCCTTGCTTATCAGTAGCAGATGGCGTTGTCATTTTGTACAACAACAATCAATGAAATACATAGCCAACTATGTTGAAAATGTCCACAATGGTCCCACTGGGCATGGTCTGACCGACCAAGCATGAATTTTTCAAGAAAACTGAGTCTCTTTTTGGTTGGAGCATGTTCACTTTGGGCCAGGGGCAGTGGCTCATGCCTGTAATCCCAGCACTTTGGGAGGCCGAGGCGGGTGGATCACGAGGTCAGGAGTTCAAGACCAGCCTGGCCAAGATGGCGAAACCCCGTCTCTACTAAAAATACCAAAATTAGCCAGGCATGGTGGCAGGCGCCTATAATCCTAGCTACTCAGGAGGCTGAGGCAGAGAACTGCTTGAACCCGGGAGGCGGAGATTGCAGTAAGCCGAGATCGCGCCACAGCACTCCAGCCTGGGCAACAGAGAGAGACTCCGTCTCAAAAAAGAAAAAGAGCATGTTCACCTTGATTTTTCTGTCAGGCCAGGGTTGGACTGTTTTTCTTCTGTTAATAGGACTCTGCTGTTGATACCAAGCGTTGTTGAAACTCAGCTCATGCTGAAACTCACATCTAAAGACCAACACTGACTTTCAGGTATTTCATAGTGCATGGCTCCGATTGCATGATTGAACGCCACTGCATTCTTTGAATGAGTAACGCTATCAGGTCATGGATCTCAAATAAAACAGCCAAAAAAGGTGGGGGGTAGAGGAAAGAAATCATGGCTTCTTGGGATAATTATTTCTTTGCACGCATTGAGTATTCTTAGTGAGAAAGTGTGGTGGGCATTACTGCTGTGCCTACTCTGGAGTTTTTGAAGCTCACCCTAACCTAATTAAGTGTCTGTTTGCCCTTAGGCCTGGCACGTTCACTAGATGAGGCAATAGCTGCAACACTGCCAGAAGTCACAGGAAAGGCGAAATATTTGCTGGTTGCTGCTATTTACAGCCTTGCCAGAATCAACAATGATGGTCTTAGGCATTATGGGCTCATTTTTAAAATGTATCGTGAGAGATGCTGGTATGCTCCTCCTGAGAAGCACACATCAATTCTCATGGCCCCAAAGCAGTGGGATGGGCTTGTTAAAGAGTTCAATGAGAGAAGGTGTTGGAAACCGATCTATTCCAACTCAGTTAAACAGGGAAGTGTGGAGAGGTTGCATGTTTGGTCCTATTTAGGTAAAGTAGACAAAGCAATGCCCTCTGCCTTCAGTGTACACAAGTGCCACCTGTAAGAATTCATTTAAATGCAGGTTTCTGGGGCACACCCAGAGATTTTGACTTAAGTTTTGGGGGACATAGGAATATACTTTTTTATTTTTGAGACGGGGTCTCACTCTGTTGCCAACCTCCGCCTCCCGGGTTCAAGTGATTCTCCTGCCTCAGCCTCCCGAGTAGCTAGGACTACAGGTGTGTGCCAGCTAATTTTTGTATTTTCAGTAGAGATGGGGTTTCTCCATGTTGTTCAGGATGGTCTCGATCTCTTGACCTGAGGATCTGCCTGCCTTGGCCTCCCAAAGTGCTGGAATTACAAGCGTGAGCCACTGTGCCCAGCCAGAATATACATTTTTATAAGTATTTTGCAATGTGATTCCAACGAAGGTGGTTTTAAGAGGCACTAGTGTAAAAAAGAGAGTTTAGAATCTTGAACAGAATCTTAAAAAGCTGTTTTAATTTTATATATAGTTTTAAAATTTAGCGAGAGGGGGCAGGACCCATTGAAGCAAGCTACAAAATCCCATTGAAAGACACAAAACCAGAGCCAAAATGAACTGGGAAGTTTACCTTGTGCCCAGTGGGAGAACTTGCCATTGAAAAACAATCTCCCTTAATGAATTTGTATTTTCAAGGTAATCTCAATCAGAATGCCAATGCATTTGGTGTTTTCTGGAACTAGTTTGGAGGGGTGGGGAACATACCTTACCAGATAAAACTATAATAATCCTAATCAAAATAGTAAGGGGTTGACAAAGAAATGGACGATTAGATCAATGAACTAGAACAGAAAGACAAGAAAGAATACCAAGAATATACAATTAATGTGACATTATTTTCAGTGAGAAAAAAGATGCTTAATTGTTTATCTGTCAGGAATAAAATACAGTAGATTTCAATTTCACTCCATGTGCAAAAACAAACCTAAGATAAATGAAAGACCTAAATGCAGCAATTGACCAACAAAAGTATCAGAAAATGTAGGCAAATATTTGTATAACCTTGGGATGAGTAAAACATTCTTACACATGACAGGAAATTCAAGATTTATAAAGAAAATACAGGACATATATGACTATATGAATTTAAAATATTCTGTATAATAAAAGATATCATAGATAAAGCCAAAAATCAAATAGTAGGAAAAATTATTGAACACACATACAGCAACCAAATAGTTAATATTCTTCATAGTCAAAGCCTTCTAAATATTGATGCAAAAAGGACAAATAATGCAATAAAAAATTGGCAAACTTTAAAAAACTACAAGGTAAAATTTAAAATTTGTAATAATGTCTGTCACTGTTAAGGTTGTAGAAAAATTAGTACCTGCTTACATTGGTGAAGGAGGTACAAACTTTGGCATCTTGGCAGTATTTGTGTATGTTATAGAAATAACAGTGCCAAAAGACAAAAGGAAAAGAGCTAGATGCTTATTGCAACTTTATATATTGAGTTTCAAGAAAGAAAGAGGGAATAGGGGGACAGGGAAGAAAGTGAGAACTACAAATAAAATCTTAAGCTGCTCAACCAACTGGACAGACCCTCTCTTGGCCAAGGGGACCCCAGAAAAACCTTAAAAACATCATGGGGTGGGAGGTCAGACAGGCCTCATTAAGCACCTTTCCTTTTGCAGTTTAGCCACAACTGCTCAGCATCAATGTTAAAATAGAGATCATAGGACTGATGGAACGAACTCTCTGTGGCATACCTTCCTGTCTCGCCTTTCCTCCTTGGCAGTGCTTGCTCATGGCCTCTACCGGAGGCTACGCTTCCCAGCCTGTCAGGACTCTGCAGGCTCTAAGCCTTTATAAATAATGAAGTCTCCTTTCTAAATATATACATTGTGTGATTTTCCGGTTGACAGAAGGAATGAAAAAAAGGAGGGAAGGTAAAATGTACATACACACACACAAGGAAAGAAAAAGAAAAAGAAACAACCAGAATATTCCTCAAGAAGAAAATGGCTAATTATGTTACATCCAAATAATGGCTGTTGTGCAGCTTCTGAAAATAGAGCTGTATACATTAACCAAGAGGAAAATCCATGATATATGTTTAGTGAAAAAAGAACACTTCCATATTGTGCATGTGGAATACGTTACACTTTGGGCAAAAGAGGCAGAAAAAGAGAGAGGGAGGGAGGGAGGGAAAGAGACAGGAATAGAGGGAGATTTATATACATACCATTGTGAAAGAATGAAATTGAAGGGAAACAGGTGGGATTAATAACCTTTTACTTGGTTAACTTTAGATGATAGGCCCCATGTATTAAGATACTTTTGTCAAATTATAACATGGTTAAACAAGGCTGACCAGGATGGAGAGGGGCCTGGAAGCCATGGTGCCTTCTCCATAAGATGTGTGAGAATGGAGAGAGAGAATACAAGGAAAACACATAATAAACACTCAATCTTATATAGGCTTCAAGTAACTACAAGTTTTGCCTGGAGAAGAGATGATAATTGGAGCTTCAAACATGAGAAGAGACAGTATTAGAGTCTGTCCTCTGTCAATGTTGAGCGGTGGCTGCTGGAAAGTAGGTTGCAGGTGGAAAAAAGAGAGGATTTCCAAACCCATGGAGAGCTCCTACTATGTGCTTCAGTCTCCCTAATAGTCTTCCTCCAGGCTGTAGCCTGGGAGGTAGGACCAGCCTGTTTCTAGGGCTCCTTCCAAGTCAAGTGTCACATTCAGGGTACAAGTCAAAATTAGTTGGCGAATTGGAAAGTGGATCAAAGATTCCTCCCATACTTACTCATTCCGCTTGTAATCAACCAGGGTCAAGAAAGGAGGATTAGAAGGATTCATCAGTGATTTCATGACAAGATTTTGTGACACTTCAAATGGCTATCTTTACTGATGGTGACCTAGTTAGCACATACTGTACTGTGGTAGATGTCAAAACCTCAATCTTACATGCACGGGTTTTATTATCAAAAGTCCAAAAGGATTTTGTTAATTGAGTGAGTTTGCAAGCAAAAGGTTCATGAAAGCATAGCCTTAGATAGAGTCTGGGGGATGTTTATCTCCCACGGTAGGAAAGCACTAGAGAAGCAGGTGGTTACAGGTGGTTGACATGTGTCTGTGTCGCATGGATCTGCCTTATCTTCTCTAGAAGCTGGAAAACATAACACAATGACGTAGAGTGGGAAGAGTGGCAATTTTTAGAATCAGTTCAAGTGCTGGCTCTGCAATAGGTTAGTGAGTCACAATGAGTGAGTTATCTACCTCTCTAAGCCTCAGTTTCCTTATCTGCAAAACAGGAGTGATGCTAGATTATAAAGAAAAAAGGATACAACAAACACATCCAATCCCCAGGCTGTAAAATAGGCACTTACTAACATTAGTTTCTTCCTACTCTCTTTTTTGATAGCACGTTTCTGCCCACCAATATTTTCTCAGGAAATCAAAGTGGAAGATTGCAGTTGCTCTGTCTGACCCCAATCTACTCTCTCCTGGGTGCTTGTTGTTGTCCTTGTGTGAGCCGGGCTTCTTCAGGGAAGCAGTGATGCAGTGCAAAAGGAACACATGCGTGCATTGCTGATGTACATTCTGTGGGAGAGACAGACGTGAGGCTATCTTTGGATTTCCATGGCTTTTATAATTGGGGTAGTCATACATCATTTACACTCACATAAAGATCCTGTTTTTAGTTTAGAAAGGATTGTTTTAACATTTTTTTTCCATCATTACACAAGTAAAGCATATTTTTGGTTGAAAAATTCTAAACTACCAAAAAGCTGATAGGAGGAAATGAAATCCGTCTATAATTATACCACCTAGGGAGAACTGCTTTTAATGTTTAGGTAGGCATCGTTTGAGATCTATATGTATAGATACAAATATAGATAGACACTTAAATAGTTATCTAGGTATATAAATGGGTATATAATAATATCTTCAGTAGCTCAAAATAGATAAATAGTATATTACAGTATCTAATAGGTAATTTAAATAGATATATAATAAGAAATATATTTTATTTAAGATATAAATAGGTATCTAATAGTTTTATTATACCTAACTAGGTATATAAAGATGTCTGCTATAGAAATATACATGTACTATTTGAAATGCATGCTGATTTAAAATTACTGCAAAAAGAAAGTGCAGACAACTTTGCCTCTGGGAAAATGTAATCTTAATGATACATGCACCTATTCTCTCTCCATTCAATGCCTAAAGTGGGTGATGACTGCAAATAAGGACATAAGGGAAATATCACTGTATGGTCTTTCAGAGGCCCAAGGAAGTAGGATTCCAAGCAACAATTTATGGTCTTCTTTTTTTTTTTGAGACAGAGTCTCAGCCTGTCGCCCAGGCTGGAGTACAATGGCATGATCTCAGCTCACGACAATCTCTGCCTCCCGGGTTCAAACGATTCTCCTGCCTCTGCTTCCCTAGTAGCAGGGATTATAGGCACCGGCCACCATGCCCAGCTAATTTGTGTATTTTTAGTAGAGATGGGGTTTCACCATGTTGGCCAGGCTAGTCTTGAACTCCTGACCTCGTGACCTGCCTGCCTCGGCCTCCCAAAGTGTTGGGATTACAGGCGTGAGCCACCGCGCCCGGCACAGTTGATGGTCTTCTTATTGCTGGTCTGTAAGCAACGACTTCCTTCCTGGCCCTCTAGACTCTCTTGAAGAAAGAGCAAAATTTCAGTGTTCCCTATGCGTGTTTGAGAGCATACGACAGCCCAAGAGGAGATGTGAAGAATACCATGGAGAGTGCCAGGGGCCCATCTGCCTCCAAGCATGTTGAGATGGTTGACAGCAAGGAATAAGCATTTACAAGACAGATAGACAAATAAAATACCATGACAACATGGAATAAGTCTGGATAGAGATGCTGTCATTGATAAATAAGACTGCCTGGTTCATGGAGTCTCTCAGAGCCTAACCACAAAGATGGACCTTAGAGATCAGAATAATTAAGTGTCTGTTTTTTGTGACTAATGATAAGATGGCATATGGGCATATATCCTGTGGGATGAATATTTTATATACTTAACCTTATTAAAACAGCTTGGGTGAGTAGATTTCTTCAGGCAGTTTTAAAGCATTATGCTATCTCCAGGAAAGCAAATGTCTTCTGGCTATTGTGTGAGCAGATGGGAAGTGCTGAGAAAATCTGGAGATCAGACTCTTTGGCAACCATAGCACCCTATTAAATTGGTTTATACAATGATGGATACCCACAATAAACTAACAAGGTGGTTTCTGAAGTTGCCAGAATTTTCTCTTTTTTTGTATTTCAATTATAAAAAGAGTAAAAGTAATCTGTACATTTGTCTTTGGGTATATACTATAAAAGTGAGAGAAAAGATAAGGGAACTCAAAGACTTTCTTAAGCCTAAGGCCACCTTTGCCCGGATTACAAGCATCCCTTTCACGGCCCTTTCCTACCTAGCCATTCTGCTAGCTTATACTCAAGGAGGTTGTGGTGTATTCAGCATCCAACTTCAGAAACCAGTCGATCATTTAATTCTTATTAATTATAAGAAGAACAGAACCATGCCATTCTGTACCTTCTTAAAGATAGAAACTGCTTTAGAACAAAATGTATCCATGTTTAGTACTTAATTCAGGCAGATTTCTAATGTTTAACTATCTAACTGGAGGTCAAAGATATCAAAAGTTGCTAATAAGATCTAACATAATCAATACCATTCTATTCCATTACAAAGCCAAACTTTGATGGAAGTCAAAGCCCTGTTCAAGACATTTCACTGAGCATACAACTCCAACAACTTCAAATCAGTTCATTGATTGTTCTACATTTAAATCAAGCCGTTAATTTAACTTGACTGATCCTTCCAAGTGATCATTTATATTGAAATGAGCTACTTGGGAGGGTGATGCAAACACAGCTTAAAAGCCTTCACAAATAGTAGAGTTGTGTTGGTGGTGGTGGTGTTGGTTGGTTGGTTTCATTTTGTTTTGTTTTTGAGACAGGGTTTCACTCTGTCACCCAGGCTGAGTGCAGTGGCACAATCACAGCGCACTGCAGCCTCGACCTCCTGGGCTTGACCAATCCTCCCACCTCAGCCTCCCAAGTAGCTAGGACTACAGGCACACACCGCCACGCCTGGCTAAATTTTTGTATTTTAGTAGAGACAGGGTTTCAACATGTTTCCCAGGATAGTCTCGAACTCCTGAGCTCAGGCAATCCTCCCGCCTCGGCCTCCCAAAGTGCTAGGATTACAGGCCGGAGCCACCACACTCAGCCTTTTTTTTTTTTTTTTTGACATGGCCTCACTCTGGTTGCCCAGGCTGGAGTGCAATGGCACAATCTCGACTCACTGTAGCCTCAACCGCCTGGGCTCAGGTGATTATCCCACCCTAACCCCTCGAGTAGCTGTGATTACAGGCATACACTACCACACTTGGTTAATTTTTTGTATTTTTAGTAGAGTCGGGGTTTATCTATGTTGCCCAGGGCGGTCTCAAACTCCTAGACTCATGCAACCTGCCCACCTCAGCCTACCAGAGTGCTGAAATTACTGGTGTGAGCCACTACGCACGGCCTAGTAGTTTTTAGAGGCCCCAGGGTTGCTTCCTAAATGATTGTGGCCTTACTACATTTTATATACAACTTAACAAAGCATGAACTCTCAGTTCTATTCCAGCTTCACAGAGCACCAAGAAGGAAACTGTTGCTTAAATATTTGCAAACGAAAGTTTAAAAGACCATACAGTATTGTTAAAATCCAATTCTCACTATTTCTGAGAGCTGAACCTCTGACACTTCTACAGGTATGGCCAATGAGAAGAATCTGCATTCAGTGTGGAGGGAACAGGATTCTTGTGCTACTGGAAATCTTAAACATTAAACAATTATAAATTAAACAGAGATTAGGCTTTTAGAATAACATTCTCACATAGAAAATTCCTTGATGGCCATCTAGGTATATTCCCTGGCTTGTTTAAGCAAAATCAACCTTGCACCATTCTGCACCGACACCAACTCTGCCCAGCAGTCACCAATCATCATTAGAACAAGGCTTAACAGTCAGTGATTTCACACATTCTTCTGTTATCCTTGAGCATCCCTGGGCATTCTCAGTGGATAGCCATGAGAAACAAAAAATCAATTTGCCACTGTATAAACTGCCAGATAAGAATCATGACAGTTTACCCAGCCTGTTTGTGAAGATGCCCACAAACCCTATAGAGATTCTGCCAGCCAGCTTAGGCCGCAGGTCTCCATCCTGCCTTTGCGATTGCTCTCTCCCCCACGGCTGGAACCAGGTAATTCTCACTGCAGGCTCAGCAATGTGCTTTGTCCCTGGAATCAATTTTGGCCTGAGGCAGGAGGCATTAGGCCAGTTCCAAAGGTGATATTCAAAGGATATACACATATACACACACACACATATATATATATATACACACACACACTCATACATACATGACACACCCATACACGCACATACGTTTGTTGGTGCCGTTGCTGCTACTTTGACCTGATGTGGTAACTCCATTTCTCTAATCAAGCTTCCCTCCTGGGCCTTACTTCTAGGTTCTGGTCTAGGATCCCAGAACACTGCTGATTCTGGGTTTCTACTTATATCATCTCTGTCCCCTTTCTGGGACAAGAGCCCTGCAGCCTGTAGACAGATGTCTGCTATACTGACTATCATTCAAAAGGACTGTGTACTGCACACTCCAGAGCACCCTCCCTTTGTGAGAACTTTTATTGGAAGACATTATTATGTCTTTCTGTCGCCATTTTGAACCCTTTGCTCACACTGAGCATGGATGGCTGTATTGACTGGACACTTTGCTTTCCCATCATACCGCCATTTCACAGCACTTTCAGCTGGTCCCTCTCACCTGGGTGCTTAGGTGGGTCTGATTCCAGGAGTTGGCCATTTCCCACTTTCCAGAAACATTTTAGAAATTACTGAAAACTCACTGGGAGTAAGAGTTGCCAGGTTTACTAAATAAAAGTACAGGATGCCTAGTTAAATTTGAATTTCAGATAAACAATGAATAAGGTTTTAATATAAGTATATCCCATACAATTATAAAATGCTCTTCATTGTTTATGTGAAATACAAATTCACCCAGGTGTCCTGTGATTAACTTGGCAGCTCTATTTGAAATGCCATGTTGAGTTCACAGATGACTTTTGAAGATTGCAGCCTCTGGGGTCTATTTTCTTACTAAAAGCTTAACGCTTGGGGCCGTTCGCTCCACTACCTTGCTCACACCTCCTCCAGGAAGAACAGAGTTGGCTCTGCCCAGCAGCCACCTGTATGCTGCGGAGAAATCTTGCTCTTCAAAGCTTTTCTTGCTATTGGGTATGTGGAGTTCTTTGAAGTTGATAAGACTCAAGTTCTTTGTCTGGAAGAACCACTGTCCACTGTATTTCCAAGTTTCTTAAGGATTCCCTCTGCTCAAGGAATTCTAACAGTATCCAGGGTCCTGTGCTGTCTTTCTGGGCTTCAGGGTGTTGGGAAAAGCAGTGCTTAGCTCTCTTTCTCACTTTGGACAGAATGTGAACATTCCTCGGTCACTCAGTCTGAAACCTCCCTTGCCCTTCTCTCTTGTGTTTAATCTTCCCTGGCCCCTTTTCCACAGACCTCATCTCTATTCAGTTCCAGTCAGTCCCACAGGCAATTGCATTTGTGGTTCTCCTTCTCCCAAGTCTTTCTCTAATTCTCAGCTCTTTCTGAAATTGCAATTACCTGGGGAGGTTTGAGAAAATAGCTGTGCCTGGTCCATATCCCCAAAGATACTATTTAATTGGTGTAGAGTAGCCGCAGGCATTGATAGCTGCAAAGGCTCACCAGGTGATTCGACTACCATTCAGTGGAGGCTGGCCCCTGCTTCAGGGCTTTCCCTCAGGACTGAGGACTCCCTGGTGCAGCTGCAGTCCAGGTGAGGGGGCAGCAGGCTGACTCGGTGCATTCAGGGGACACATTCACCCCACAACATCATTATCCTTCCCCAGTGCCATTGCAAGTCATTTCCTACAATACTGTCACATGTCGTTAAATCCTTCCCAACAGAACAAAAGCAGAAAATTATAAAATTACAGTCCTTTGGGATTTTTTTCTGTAAATCTCATTGTAATTTGGGTACGATTGTTTGAATTTTTTGTATGAGCTAAACAATCCATGTCTCCATCCCCAGTTTAAGACTGGGCTTGCATATTCAGTACAGAACATGAAACACATAATTGTATAGTAATCATTTTATTCTCAACTATATTCAATTACATTAAGATAAAATCTTCATAGCTCAATTCACAGTCCCCGATTGTACTTATCCTCTATTTTGCCCTCCTTCCCTCACTCCGATGCTCTTTTTCTGCCATTTTCAAACATTTCCCTTCAAAATGGTTTGAAAGAAAGTTTCTGGAGTGATAACCTGCTCCTGCCCCAACTGTTCTCTTGAGTCTATTTGCTAACTATGATTTAAAATCATTCTCTTTCTCCTTATCTGCTGGATTCTTTTTTTTTTTTTTTTCAGTTAAAAAGGGTCCACCCCTTCTGTCTCTGAGGGTGAAGGATTTCTGGGTAGTTGGCTTTTGTATAATATTGCTCTTCTTTACCAAATATTGGGTAGATGGTTGTGGAGGAAGGGAGCAGGGAAGAAGGAAGGAAGGAAGGAAGGAAGGAAGGAAGGAAGGAAGGAAGGAAGGGCAGGGAAGGGAGGGAGAAATGAATGGAGGAAGAAAGGAAGGGAGGGAGAAAGAAAGAAGGAAAGAAAGAAAAGCTCACTTAGCAAAACCGGAAAATAAGTAATATGCAGTAAAATAAAATTCAGTTCTTAATGATTTCTTACACTTTGATTGTCCTAGAATTTTAGCATTCTCCAGAAATGTATTTTCATTGAGATAAATAGAACTATCCATGTCCCATAGTGGAAAGGTTAGAAACCTTCGTTCATCTCACTAGGGAAAGTAATGGGTCTTCAGATAAATTAGGCAAAGCTAAAATCCTTACACACCTCACATAGTCTTTGCCATACAAGTGTGAATTCAAATCAGAAGTGCTTGTCATTATACACCCTCATTTACAGGTCAATATATGGCACATAATAGATACTCAGTGTTTCTGAAGAAAAGAAGAAAAACTAATTGTATCTTGCCATTGCTGTTTCTTCTAATTCACCTGCTTAATGCTCAAAAACATTCCTCCAAGGATTGTCATTTTCTTACCTCCAACATTTTAACTTAAATTCTTAGAGTGTTTCTTGGATTCTCCATGCAGTGTATCTTCCCCTCTGATCTTTCTTTAGAGAATGCTTTCTGCACCATTGCATATAATCCTGTTAACCAAGGATTTCTGCTCTTTTCCACCCAAGTGCAAGATATGATGTATTTTCCCGAGAATTTAGAATTAGAGAGGGGAAAAGTCATCCAGTTATTCTGCCCACTCCAACCCCTACATCCCATCCCAAGATCTTGAAGCAAAGTTTATTTTATGCTAGCTCTGGTGAGCTAGCTGGCCCATGGTCTAACCTGTTGCTCTTAATTTTTTATTTATTTATTTTTTTGAGACAGAGTCTTGCTCTGTTGCCCAGGCTGGAGTGCAGTGGCACATGATCTTGGCTCACTGCAACCTCCGCCTCCTGGGTTCAAGCGATTCTCCTGCCTCAGCCTCCCAAGTAGCTGAGATTATAGGCACATGCCACCATACCTGGCTGATTTTTGTATTTTTAGTAGAGATAGGGTTTCACCATATTGGCCAGGCTGCTCTTGAACTCCTGACCTCAAGTGATCCACCCACCTCGGCCTCCCAGAGTGCTAGGATTACAGGCGTGAGCCACTGCGCCTGGCCCTGTTGCTCTTAATTAAAAAGGAACTGTTGTTTTTGATAGCTCCCTTAGGTTTGAACTTCCCTACACTGTTTCAAATATTCGGTTCCTTTGGAACGCTCTGGAGCACTCTTCTTATGGACTGCCTCTCCTCCTAGCAAAACATCTGAGCCACTACTCTGTGCTGGCAGGAGATAGCCTCTGGTCTTCTCAGCTTTCCTCTCCTGATGTTGAATCTCTGCTTTACGATCAAGTTGAGATGAGGAAAAAAGGACCCCAGTATTTTCAGCCTTCCCTGATATGGGGAGAGCCTCCATTTCCTGAGGACTGGCTAGATAGAGGAAGGCAGACCCTGACCTCTCAGGGGAATGAGAATTTAGGCTTTCACCAGGAATGGGAATGTGGCCTCTTCAACTTGAGGTTGGAGGGAATGAGAAATGGTAGCAGCCTGGCCCTTCCAGTGAGATACAGTGATGCCTGGCTGGAGCTAAGAGTATAGGAGGCCCTGCCTTGGTCCCAACCTGCCTGGAGTGCAGCTTCTGCCAAACCCACCAAGCTGAGAGGAGGTGAAGGGAGAGGGAGGGAGCAGGTGGTTGTGGCTCAGATACC
Organism: Hylobates moloch; assembly: GCF_009828535.3. Classification (NCBI taxonomy): domain Eukaryota; kingdom Metazoa; phylum Chordata; class Mammalia; order Primates; family Hylobatidae; genus Hylobates; species Hylobates moloch. The sequence goes on along the minus strand of NW_026652293.1, from coordinate 65,441,760 downwards.
ACAAACACACTTTTCTTCCTGAGTTTTAGTAGACTTTCTGGGATAATTATTTGTCATTTGCTGTTTATACCATTAGGAAAATTTTCAGAGATTTTACAGTTGTTTGTTTTTTCTCGTTTTCAATAGTTTTGTTTTTTCTTCACTGGGGACTGGGCCCAAGTTGCTTCTTACGCTGCCGTCTGGGAAGTATATCTTCCTGTTGAGATGTTTCCTAAGAAGCTTGATTAAGGGCTTATCCTGTATCTGTAAAGGTCACAGGTTTGGGAGCCTAATGCATCGGGGTTTGATTCCAAACTCTGCCACTGACTAGATGTGTGACTATGGGGAGTCACTTATACTCTCTAAGCCTTGGTTCGTCATATATAAATGGTGCTAATACGAATAGTTATTTCAAAGAGATATCCAATAACAGAATCAAGTGCTGAATACAGTCCTGGCACAGCCTGAGCCCTTAATACATGTCGCTGTTATTTGTTTAAATCTTACAGGAAATGAGGAGCCACTGAAAGAGTTTAAACCAGACGGTGTTATGAGGAGATCCACATTTTAGAATGATCCCTCTCCCGGGCAGGTCAAGTGATTAGGAAACTTGCAGTGGCGCAGAGGAAAAATAATGAAGGACCACAACGAAGCACAAAAGCTGGGAAGCGATGAGTGGAAACTGCAAAAGGAGCAGTGGGGAGGGAGTGTTGATGGGCTTTGGTGCCCAGATAGATGCAGGGAGTGAGAGCGAGGAAAAGGAAGTGTGAGAGATCTGCCTTAGGTGTGGATAAAGACTTCAGAATTCTTTTTTTTTATTTTTTTTTATTTTTTTTTTTTTTTTATTATTTATTTATTATGACTATTATTTTGAGATGGAGTCTTGCTCTGTTGTGCAGGCTGGAGTGCAGTGGTGGGATCTTGGCTCACTGCAACCTCCGCCTCCTGGGTTCATGCAATTCTCCTACCTCAGCCTCCTGAGGAGATGGGACTACAGGCGCACGTCACCACGTCTGGCTATTTTTTTTTTTTTTTTT
>NW_026652293.1:65377719-65436743 GCF_009828535.3 Hylobates moloch | reverse complement strand
TATCTTACTTCTCCAAGACTTCTGGTGTGGACTTTCCACACCTTCTGTGGTCTCTTCACTTCCCCCATCTTTTCCATTTATTTTCTTCTTCATCCCCTCACAGAAAAGCCTGATGGCATGTTTCCTTATTTAAATAGTTTGTTCCTTAAATATAGAGTGCAGGGTAAGATGTAGGAATATGTAAAGAAAGTCACCAAGGGGATGGTACAATTTCAGAGACTCCAGGACTTCTCTACCCCATCAGTGCTTGGCACTGCCTAATTGGAGAGTCTTGTTTCATTTCAGAAAGCTGTGGGATCTGCCTAAAATGCAAATACCCCTGGGGAAATTGTTGTTTTGAGTCTTATAAGTCATTTCTATATTGAAGTGAATGAGTTTATTTAAACCTTTTCTAAGAACAGATTTTGAGTGGGAAAGATAGAAAAATTGTGAGCAGTAGGTAACTGAAATTATTGAGGGAGGAGGTGGAAAAGGGAGGTTGAGGATACCACCATTATGAAGGAGAAGCAAGTCAGCTTTTCACACTAGACTGAATTTCCTGTACTTTCAAACTATACTGCTAAGTTCCTTTAAAATGCTCTCAGAAATTACATTAACAATTAAAATTATCTTAATGATAAGTGATCAAGTTGCACTGAATATGACACTTGGGATAGAATGACACTAGGGTTATATGAAAGGATTTGAAATTCTTCCCTATGTATTCAGTGCCTCTGATGTATTTCTTTCCTGCAAACCCTTCCCACCCCAATTTTAAGGGTGAGAATTCTTGGCTTTCTGAGTACAAAGTACTGAATACTAAGTCAGTGGATTCAAAATTGAGATTAAAGAAGAACATAAATGAGATTTTTAGAATGATCAAAGAAGCACTGAAATTTAGAGACAGAACAGAAACTAAGTGCTTATTTTGTAGATGAGGCAGAAATTGTCATACAGGCATGGCAGAAAATAAGGAATGTGCCGTTTTAACAAATGATCTAACCGAACCTCAGCCTATATCCTCATCTACAAAATAAGCACTTAGTTTCTGTTCTGTCTCTAAATTTCAGTGCTTCTTTGATCATTCTAAAAATCTCATTTATGTTCTTCTTTAATCTCAATTTTGAATCCACTGACTTAGTATTCAGTACTTTGTACTCAGAAAGCCAAGAATTCTCACCCTTAAAATTGGGGTGGGAAGGGTTTGCAGGAAAGAAATACATCAGAGGCACTGAATACATAGGGAAGAATTTCAAATCCTTTCATATAACCCTAGTGTCATTCTATCCCAAGTGTCATATTCAGTGCAACTTGATCACTTATCATTAAGATAATTTTAATTGTTAATGTAATTTCTGAGAGCATTTTAAAGGAACTTAGCAGTATAGTTTGAAAGTACAGGAAATTCAGTCTAGTGTGAAAAGCTGACTTGCTTCTCCTTCATAATGGTGGTATCCTCAACCTCCCTTTTCCACCTCCTCCCTCAATAATTTCAGTTACCTACTGCTCACAATTTTTCTATCTTTCCCACTCAAAATCTGTTCTTAGAAAAGGTTTAAATAAACTCATTCACTTCAATATAGAAATGACTTATAAGACTCAAAACAACAATTTCCCCAGGGGTATTTGCATTTTAGGCAGATCCCACAGCTTTCTGAAATGAAACAAGACTCTCCAATTAGGCAGTGCCAAGCACTGATGGGGTAGAGAAGTCCTGGAGTCTCTGAAATTGTACCATCCCCTTGGTGACTTTCTTTACATATTCCTACATCTTACCCTGCACTCTATATTTAAGGAACAAACTATTTAAATAAGGAAACATGCCATCAGGCTTTTCTGTGAGGGGATGAAGAAGAAAATAAATGGAAAAGATGGGGGAAGTGAAGAGACCACAGAAGGTGTGGAAAGTCCACACCAGAAGTCTTGGAGAAGTAAGATACCAAGTGACGAAGAAAAAGGAGAGGAATACAGGGAAATTAGTTGAAAATGGTTTCAACCCCCCATGAGCTTGCAGTATGCCAGAAGATATTCTAGTGATATTATTTCAATATATATCTGTTTATCCAGAATGGCTGTGAATGAGGCACTCTGGTGATTCCCTTCTCATTTTCTGCTTCGATTGGAGTTAGCATTTACTTTCTAAGAGGGAATGAAGCCATGCTTGTCTTAGTCACCATTATAACCCCAGCACTTAGCATAAGGCCTGGCATACGGTAAGTACTCAATAAATGCCTGTTAAAGAAATGAGTGAATAATTTAGCTGTTGTCAAAAACTTGTAACACAATAAAGGTATCTTGAAAGAAATAGTTTTCTTTCATTATTGTTCTTACATCTTTTGGGATGTTCTTCAGGTTTTTCAAGGGTTTTAATCCCACTATTAAAATGATTGTTATTGTAAATGTACAGGCCAGAGATTTAGAAAATTGAGCTAAATCAAAATTATGCCAGGTTTAGGCTGAGGCATTAACATTAAACTTCCAGACTACAGAATCTATAAGACTTCTGCATGTAATTGACAGTTGTCTGGTATTGCTATATGAGAGATACCGAATTTAACCTCAGGCACACCCCACTCTTGACCCTAGGGATCTTCACTTTTCCAGTTGATTTATAAACTGCAAGGCACGCAGTGGCATGGGGATACTATTCAAATATACAGACAAACAAAGAGAGCAACTTTTCTTTTTGTACACTTGGCACATGCCGAACAGTACTAGGCTCTTATGGATAAACAGTGAGAAAGAAAAAGTCCCTGCTTTTAAGGGTCTCAAAGTTAAGACACTCTTATGACCTCCTAAGTTCAGAAAAGAAAGATTACATTGTCTATTCTTCTGCTGTATATCTATGAAATTAGAGACTTGGCCTGGATTAAATTGTAAGGTCACTTCTAATTATGGCACATACAAATAAATCTTTGGGAGTGATGTAAGTAGGAATGGCCAAATAAGAACATCTGAAAATCTGTTCCTCGATCAAAGAAATAAGGACTGTAGGAAAAAAATAAAATTATTATTTTCAGAACCTTGGAAATAATCAAAGGCTTGCAACAATCTGAGGAGAATTTATTCAAGAAAAACAGTTACATCTTAGTAAAAACAACAACCTTTGGGGTGTTGTAGCTTGCTCAATTCTCAGAACCCTCTCCCCAGCCCTCTATCCATAAAAACCAACAAATGGTCAATCAAAATATTCATGAAAACCAGAAGACCAGTAGCCACTGGAGAGGGAACAATGGGCTTCTATCTCAAGAAGAAATAGGAAATCTAAATAGATCTAGAACAAGTAAAGATAGTGAGTTACCAGCAAAAAATACTTTCCAAAAGAAGAAAAGCCCAATTTCAGATGGCTTCACTGGTAAATTTTAAAAATGTTTAGAATAGATATAACAACAATCCTTCAAAAACGCTTCCAAAATTTACAAAAGTAGGGAGCTCTTTCTGAGTCATTCTCTGAAGCAAGAAGTATCCTGATAACAAAGCTAATAAAGCCATCACAAGAAAACTACAAACCAATACCTTTTATGAATACAGAGGCAAAAATTAGCCACAAAATATAAGTAAACCAAAGCTAACAACATATGAAGATTATACAAATAATTACACACCCTAAGCAAATACAATTTATCCAAGGCAGGCAAGGCTGGTTTGATATACAAAGATTAGTTAATATAATGCACCACATTAATATAATAAAATAATAGCTACATGATCATCTCCATAGAAATAGAAATATCTTTTGACAAAATACAATGGCTTATAATAATGAAAATACCCAAAAACTAGGTGTAAAAGAGAACATCCTCAACGTGATAGAAGGTATCTATGAAAAATATAGCTAACATCATACTAAGTGGTGAAACACTGAATGCTTTCCTCCTGTGATTATCAAGAAGGCAAGGATGCCTGTTCTTGCCATTTCTATTCAAACATTATACTGGAGGTTCTATCCAGGACAATTAGGCAAGAAAATGAAATAAAAGACATCATGATTGCAAAGAAAGAAGTAAAACTATCTTTACTTGATAATGAAATATTTTATATACATATATATATACACATACATATATACACACATATATATACAACTAATTTTATATATACATACATATGTATACATATATATATACACACACACATACAACTAATTCTAAGGAACTTTTAAAAATCCAAACTATTTGAACTAATAAGTGAGTTCTGTAAGGATGCAGATATATAATCAATACATAAAAATCTATTGTATTTCTAAATGTCAGCAATGAACAATCCAAAAATGAAACTAAGTAAATGATTTTGTTTTATAATACCCCTCAAGGAGAATAAAATGTTTTGGGATAGATTTTTTAAATGAGATGCAAAACTTGTACACTGAAAACTTCAAAACATCATTGAAATAAATTAAAAATCTAAATAAATGGGAAGACATTTTCATGTTCATGAATTGGAAGATTTGATATAGTTAAGATGGCAATGCTCTCCAAATCCAACTATAAATTCAAAGTAATTTTTAAAAAATCCCAGCTGCATTCTTTGCAGAAATTGACAAGATGATCCTAAATTTCATGTGGAAATAGAAGGAACCAACAATAACTAAAGCACTATTGAAAAAGAACAAAGTTGGATGACCCACATTTTCTGATTCAAACTTACTACAAAGTTATAATAATCGAGGTAGTATGTTAATGACATAAAAATAGATATATAGATAAATGAAATTGAATTGAGATCCTGTAGAGAAAAACTTACATTTATGGTCAGTTGATTTTAGACAATGATGCCAAGGAAGTTCAATGGGGGAAAGAATAGTCTTTTCAACAAATAGTACTGGGACAACTGGATAGTCACATCCAAAACTATGAAGCTGGACTCCTTCCTTACAGCATACACAGAAAATAACTCAAAATGAATCTTAACTCTAAATGTAAGAGCTAAGCCTATAAAACCCTTAGAAGAAAACAGAACTAAATCTTAGTGAAGTTGGATTGGGTAACATTTTCCTAGATATAACACCAAATGTAGAAGTTATGGAGTGGGTGTGGTGGCTCACGTCTGTAATCCCAGCACTTTGGGAGGCCCAGGCGGGCAGATCACGAGGTCAGGAGATCGAGACCATCCTGGCTAACACGGTGAAACCCCGTCTCTACTAAAAAATACAAAAAATTAGCCAGGCGTGGCGGCAGGTGCCTGTAGTCCCAGCTACTCGGGAGGCTGAGGCAGGAGAATGACGTGAACCCAGGAGGCGGAGCTTGCAGTGAGCCGAGATAGTGCCACTGCACTCCAGCCTGGGTGACAGAGTGAGATTCCATCTAAAAAAAAAAAAAAAAAAAAAGGTTATGAAAAAGCTGGATAAATTATATTTATCAAAATGAAAAACTTTTGTGTTTCAAAGGATACCATCAAGAAAGTGAGGAGACACCCTCGAAATGAGGGAAAATATTTCCTCTATATATATATATAATATGTATTTATTTTCTTTGGCTATCTTCACATTTTTCCTCTTTATTTTTTGTTGTCAGCAATTTGAATAAGACACGTCTAGGAGTGTGTGTGTATGTGTGTGTGTGTTGTATTTATATTGCTTGATTTTCTCTATGTTTCTTGGATTTGGGATTTAGTATCTTTCAATGATTTGGAAAATTATCAGCCATTATCTCTTCATTATCTCTTCAAATATATCTTCTTTCCTCTTCTCTGTTTTTTCCCCCTGGGATTCCAATTACATGAATATTAGACTATTCAACATTATCCTATAGCTCTTGGATGTGCCATTTTTTTATTTTACGTTTTTAGTTGGCAATATTTCTAATGGCCTATCTTAAATATACTAATTATCTCCTTATCTGTGTCAAGTTTATGATTAGCCCATTAAAGACATTCTTCATCTCTGTTACTCTATTTTTACTTCTAAAATTTTTATGTCCTGCTTTCTTATAATTTCCATTGCTCTACTGAAATTCCTCATGTCTTTGTGCATGATGTCTACCTTATTAATTACTACATTGATCATTGTTGTTTTCAACTCTGTCTGACAGTTTCAATATCACGTTCATTTCTAAGTCTGGTTCTGTTGATCGATTTGCCTCTTGTTGGTAAATTGTTGGCCAGACTGATATTGAATTCCTGGTCTCAAGCAATCCGCCCACCTCGGTCTCCCAAAGTGCTGGGATTACAGGAATGAGCTACTGGGCCTGGCCACATCCTGTTGCTGCTAGTCTTTAGAGTGAAGGTTGAGACAATCTAGTCAGTCGTTGAGCTGGATTTGAGATTTGTTGCTATGATCACTATCAATGAACCACAGGCATTATTTTCTAGTATTATTTTATGTTTAAGAATTATTCTCTACATTCTCATTTCACTGTCATCTTTAAGCTTTACCTGTGTAACTGAACCTCAGAGAGGTTTTTTTTTTCTTTTTCTTTCTTTTTTTTTTTTTTTGAGACGGAGTCTGGCTCTGTCGCCCAGGCTGGACTGCAGTGGCCCAATCTCGGCTCACTGCAAGCTCCGCCTCCCGGGTTCACGCCATTCTCCTGCCTCAGCCTCCCTGGTAGCTGGGACTACAGGCGCCCGCCACCATGCCCGGCTAATTTTTCTGTATTTTTAGTAGAGACAGGGTTTCATCGTGTTAGCCAGGATGGTCTCGATCTCCTGACCTCCTGATCTGCCCGCCTCGTCCTCCCAAAGTGCTGGGATTACAGGCTTGAGCCACTGCGCCCGGCCTCAGAGAGGGTTTTGTTCCATGCTCTTGCTCCTTTCCCAGTGGTAGATTTGCTGTTATTTGTTACTTGACATTTGCTAGCCATGGAGTAGGGGGATGTTTTCTGTTGTTTTGATTCATCCACAGTCTTAGATAAGCCCTGTGTCACCGGGTCTCAGTGGTGGAAATTCAAATGATCCTGGCCTATTTCCTATGGCAGCCAAACTCTGTCTTGTATGTTTGACATATCTTATGTGAGTTTCCTGCACCATCCTCCGTGGTAAGAGATTTCTAATGATCAGAACCTACAATAGAGTGTTGTTCCCTCTCCCTCATGTGTCAAGGGCTTTTGTCCCTTGGTTTGCTTCAGCTGAGATGTGTCTTCCACTCTGTCCTGGGAACAAGATTGTCGTCTTTTCCCCAATAGCTTAAGGCTTTTGTTCCATAGGAGAGATGGAGAAAATGAGTCTGGGAAAAGGGACACTTCATGCCTTCCAACAATGGTGGCCACCCCCCTCTTCCAAGTGTGTACCACTGAGGGAAGCCTTCTCGGGTTTCTGGGTCTGCCCTGAATCTTTCCTGTGAGCACATGGTGAGGTTCATGGAGAAGAGTCTGTGAGAGGGTGCCAACTCCCCTTGTATCTGAGACTCCCAGGGATTCTGTACTGCTGTGTGAGCTTATACTCAACCTTCAGCAATTTATTAAAACTTTTGGCTGAAATCTTCTGAACTATGTCAGGGTAGTGTCTCCTTTCTCTCTCACAGGTAAGCCAGGGTTATGATGGCTCCTTAGAAGTGCTTGTTTTTCCTTAGATTTCAGGTATTTGGTTGCCCTATGACCTCAGATCTCTGAAAAATTCAAGAAAATTATGATTTGGGAGGTTATCTAACTCTTTCTTGTTATTAGAAAAAGAGAGGCTCTCTTTCCAGGTTTTTACATCCTCAGCAGAAGCCAGAGGCCCATGACACGCTTCTCTAAGCCTCCTCAAATGCTTTTGGAATAAAACATGATACAAAATAAATAAAGAGATAAACAAAATAAAACAACACTGCAACCAAAGATACAAGTAATATAGGATAATCTTGGTTAAAAAGTAACAAAATAGAGGCCTTTTTCTAAAAACATTAAATAGGAACTGCAAGGTAGTAAAAAGTACAAACCATGAAAAAACTTTTAAAAATTCAGATGAATTTTACCTTTTGATTTAAAAATGTATAAAACTACATATTTCTAGAGTATGCTTTCCTATCAATATGCAAAAGACGACAATTACCAGCCAGGAGCTGCAATATTAGGCTGAAGGGTCTGGCCTCCAGGGCTACAGATTGGGAGATATAAAATAGATTTATCTTCAACACAACTCCTTTTCTCTGCAGTTCTCTGGCCTTTGAAACTCAAGGTTAAGTCAAAATTAATTTCCTTTAAATTGCTTAAAGTTGCTTTTTGACTGCTCTGAATGTTAAAATGGGGCAATGGGCTAATATATAGTGAATGTCTACAAGATGCTAGACTAGGTTTTCCAACTTCAGTGTATAGCAGAATCACATGGGGATCTTGATACAAATACAGAGAACCTTAGCTGATCTCAGTGCAAGTGGGCCTCTGTATTCCTTATTAATTTATAGATGATTATGACACATATCAAAGTTGAAGAACCACTGTGCTAGGCACTTAATATACATCCTCCTATCTAATCCATTATTTTACTAAAGTAAATAGTGTTACACTTATTTTGTTGATGGGGAAACTAAGGCTCAGAGGGACTAAATACCCAGCCCAAAATCACGAAGCAAATTAGTGGCAGGCCCAGTACTAAAACCCAGATGTGTCCACCTCTAAACTCAGGTGCCTTTAGCTCCACCTCACAAGGATCCACTATCTCTCTCCACTTTTTCAAGAACGGTAGCAAAGGGCAATGTATGTCCCGTGAGCCTAGATAGCAAACCAACACCATGTACCAGTTTATAGAGATTATTTTGTTTTGCCTTTTTAAAAATACAAACACAGTGGATTACAAAGGTCTTCTTTCCTAGAGGATCCATTAATTGAAACTCCATTGCATTGCTCTCCACAAGTCTTTGAGAAAGCTGAAGAATTTTCAGAAACACATAATTAAGACCCAGAGGGGAGGCCAAGATTTAAAAAGAACTTCCAAAGGACCAAGTAACTGCCAACAAAGCTTCTCAAGGGAATGCTCTCAGACAAATGAGGCATGAATATAGGTGGGTTTTTTAAACTACCAGGAAGGAAGAGGGATAAGAGATCCCTGTGAGTATAAACAATGTCAATTAAGGCCAAGAAAAGAAAAGAATATATTACTGTCAGCCAGAGTCTAGGGAAGTAAGATGCCTTTTCCTGGTGTGTCAGGAGAGAAATGAATACCAGAGAGGATCATTCGAAACCTATTAAGAAATGAAGGGAGAATTAGATCAACAGTCCTATTGGGAAGCTCAGACAGCAAAACAGTTTTCTGTCTGCCAGTGGGAAGAGCAACAGAAACTAGAACAACTTACAAACATCTTTATCCAAGAGACTTGGACTGGAAGGAATTGTAAAAATAAGATGAATCTGTGTCATTGAGAAAAAAATTGGGAAGATGAAAAGCTTGGTGGGATTAATATTTAACCTTAAAATTCAATTCAATTCTGTCCTAGATTAGAAGGCCCATGACATATTTTCTGCCAAAATAATAATAATAATAACTTTCTTTTGAGCTTTGTGTCATATGTTGGCATTAATCTGAATTATCAAAACAACCCATTGGGTATTTAACTGATTCCCACACCTAGAGTCCCCAGTAAGTTTCCTAAAAGTGCTCTGAGTTTTGTGTGTTGAGGGATATACAAGTATAACAAAGGCTCTGGCAGGTTTGAAAGGAGAATTTTCACAGTGTATCTGAGGTCACTGCACCTTTCCTCCATATGACTAACCCCATCTCCCTGGTCTGAATGCCGGGAATTTCCCACTTTAAGCAATCCCAGCACTTTGGGAGGCCAAGGCAGATGGATCACTTGAGGTCAGGAGTTCAAGACCAGCCTAGCCAATATGGTGAAACCCAGTCTCTACTAAAGATACAAAAATTAGCCAGGTATGGTGGTGCGTGCTTGTAATCCCAGCTACTCGGGAGGCTGAGGCAGGAGAATAGTTTGATCCCAGGAAGCAGAGGCTACAGTGAGCCGAGATGGTGCCATTGCACTCCAGCCTGGGCATCACAGCGAGACTCCATCTCAAAAAACAAAACAAAACAAAACAACAAACAAACAAACAAAACAAAAAAGAAAAGTTGCACTTCAATATGTCTTCAAAAAGTATCCTGTTTATTGTGTCTCATTTGATTATAGCAATTGGTTATTTATTTTCAGATCAATGCTTTCCAAACTGCATTTACATTAGCCAGTTATAAAGTCAATTTAGTATGTCCCAGCCAGCATTAAAAAATAAAATAGAATACAAAAAACATTCATATCATTCCTTACTCAATAGTGAATGTATTGCTTTGTGACATACTTGTGTATGTGGGCATGTGTGTGTGTACACTGAGTCACAATATAACTTTTTTTTTTATTTAAAAATTTTTTTGAGATAGGGTTTCTGTTACCCAGGCTAGAGTGCATTGGCACAATCATAGCTCACTGCAGCCTTGACCTCCTGGGCTCAAGCGATCCTCCCACCTCAGCCTCCTGAGTAGCTAGGACCACAGGCACAAGCCACCATTCCTGGCTTTCTTTTTTTTTTTTTTTTTAATTTTTTGTAGAGACAGGGTCTTACTATGTTGCCAGGGCTGGTCTCAAACTCCTTGCCTCAGGTGATACTCCCACCTCAGCCTCTCAAAGTGCTGGGATTACAGATGTGAGAAAGATATGATGCCCTGCCATATATCTCTTACTTGGACAGGAAGTTTGAAAGCCAGTACTCTATATCATGCTCCAAGAGGCTTCTCCATGGCTGTGCTATCTCTAGCTTCTCTCTCTTCTAACCTGTCCTGCACCTGACTGTAAAACTAATCTTTTTTACAACTATACTTTTATTATGTGACTTTTATCCAGCCATTCTTTCCTTCATTCAACACATATTCAGCAAATATCCATTCTCTATCAGATGCAAGGCTTCCTTGCCCCATCCCCACCTTACACCTGCCTTCCATAAGGAGAGAGACTATAAGTGACTATAAGTATTCTATTGCACAAGGCTAATTCCAAGTTCAATAGTCTGCACTTTATTCCTGCTACCCATTATGTCAGGATTAAACGCTTCCAGTCTATCAAGATCCTCTTTGAGTGAGATCTACTCTCTCCATCCAAGCTTCTTTTTCTTTGTCAGTGTTTGGATCTAGCCAGCCTTTTCTACCCACTTGAATATCTCTCTGTGTGCTATGTTAATTCGGATTCCAGTGTCCCTCCTCCCATTACTAACACCGTCCTTTCTTCACTCTTCAGCAAACTCTCTGCAGGGCTCCCAGATTTCAGACCCTCCTCCTCCCTTCACAATGCACGGCCTTGCCATGGGCCACATCTGGTCATCGTCCCATTTCCCTGCCCCCTTCTAGCTCCAGTCATCAATGCAGAATTCTTCTCTGCAAAACACTTTCTAGTCCATTGTCCCTTTATTTAGAATGTCTCCAGGGCTTGTGCTCCATCACTTTATTTGAAAGCCTATTTCACAGTCTAGTAGGTCTCACTGTCTAGCGCCTTTTCATCTTTCTCTAAAAATTTTCCTTTCTTAATTTTAATCTATTATTTCTAGTTATACCGCTGATCCCAGCATTAATAATACTTCAAATTTTGACAAAAATAAAATACTTGCTTTTCCTCACTTAACCTCAGACTGTATTTAAATTAATCTTCCATCATCACTTAATCTTACTGCCCATTATTGAATTCTAGCAGTTAATCATCATATGTATTGCTGAGAACAGGACAACTCAAACTGAATGCAGATGCAGCCCAATAGGAGAACCATAATCTTGCTCTTGCTGGAAAAACCCAGGAATGAAAATGAACTGTACAATCTTTGGTGACCTGGCCCTGTTTTATTTCCTTCTGACTTTATCATAAAAGGAAATAAAAACATTTAGAGAAAACATTTAAAAATGTGCAGGTATAGCATGTTTTCTTTTGTATGCCATCCTCCGTTTCCTTTGTTAATTTGGTCACATTTCTTGAGTTTCTACTCATCCCAGGCCCTTTATTAGGTGCTGAGGATCAAAGGTAAGATCAGGGCCAGGCAAGGTGGCTCATGCCTGTAATCCCAACACTTCGGGAGACACTGCAGGAGGATTCCTTGAGGTCCAGAGTTCCAGACCAGCCTGGGTAACATAGCAAGATCCTGCTTCTACAAAAGTAAAAAACAAAAATTAACTGGGCATGGTGATGTATCCCTGAAGTCTTAGCTACTTGCGAGGCTGAAGTGAGAGGATTGCTTGAACCCAGGAATTCAAGGTTAGAGTGAGCAGTGATCACACCACTGCTCTCCAGCCAGGGCAACAGAGCAAGACCCTGTTTCCAAAAAAAACGGTGAGTAACACCATCAAGCTGCTCACTGTCCAGTGGAGAAATAAACTTGTTGGCAGATAATTACAGCACAGGATCATATGACTTTAAATGGACTAGAAGGAATGGCTCGCTATGGTGGAAAACTTCAGCTTTGGTTCTGACAGGGATGAGCAGAAAGTTTTCAGATAGAAAGAGAAGGAAGACTATTTTAAATAAAGTAGCAACATGTGCAAATGTAGAGAGGCTTGAAGGATGATGGGTGTCCAGAGAATAGTGAAAAGACAGGGAGGCTGGAACCTATGGTACATAACTAGGAATGATCAGAAATGACCTTGAATATCTGTGAAGGATTTAATACATGCTAAAGAGTTTACACTCATCCTGAAACCAACTGCACATCAGTGGGGGTTTTTAACAGTGGGGCATGTCCGAGTCTCATGTAGGATTGTAACCCCCAGTGTTGGAGGTGGGGCCTGGTGGGAGGTTATTGGATCATGGGAGTTGTTCTTCATGAATGGTTTAGCACCATCCCCTTGGTGCTGTTCTTGTGATAGTGAGTGTGAGTTATCAAAAGATCTGGTTGTCTAAAAGTGTGTAGCACTTCCGCCTGCCCTTTTGCTCCTGCTCCTGCTCCTGCCATGTAAGCAATGCCTACTCCTGCTTCACCTTCCACCAGAAATGTGTTTCCTGAGGCCTCCCCAGACGCTGAGCAGATGCCAGCATCATGCTTCCTGTACAGCCTGCAGAACCTTGAGCCAATTATACCTCTTTTCTTTATAAATTACCCAGTCTCAGTTATTTTCTTATAGCAATGTGAGAATGGACTAATACAAAATGAAAATGGTAATACATTCTACAACCTTGAGTTTTATCCCAGAAATGCAAAGTTTTTAATGTTATAAAGTTACTCAATGTAATTATAAAACCAATTAATATAATAGTATGGTAAATAATAACAGAATCCCAGAATAAGAGGAAAACATATGATTATCTCAATAGATACAGTAAACATATTGTAAAAATTTAACACCCATGGAAAAAATCCTTAGGAAACTATAGAAGGGAACTTCCCAAACTTAACAAAGGACATCTATGAAAAATCTACAACTAATTTCTTTTCTAAAAGCAAATGTTTGTTGTTAATGACTAACAACCAATAGCAAGGAACAAGGCATAATCAAGGACAAGGCAACGATGTCCTCTCTCATCACTACTATTCAAATATTTCTGAACTAAACCGCAAAAGCACTATTCATAAAAGAAGACAAAAGTTTGATAAATACAACCTTATCAAAACCTTTTAAACTTCTTACAGAGAAAGAGCTAGAAATGAGAAGTTTAATGGTAAAAGATGCCACTGAGAAAATGAAAGACAAGCCAGAGTGCGGAAATTATTAACACATTTATCTGCCAAAGGGCCCATATATAGAATACATAAAGAATTCCTACAACACAATAAGTAAAAATACAACCCATAAAAATAGAGGCATAGGACTTGAGCAGACTTCATACTCCACAAAAGAAGATGAACACAGAGGCGATAAACTCATGAAAATATAATTAACATCATTAAGCCTCAGGGAAATGCAAATCAAAACCTGCCAATGAGCTACCACAAAACACCAAATACTGTAAGACTGTGGAGCAACTGAAACTCTAATGCATTGCAAATGAGACCCTAAAATGGTACAATCAATTTGGAAAATATTTTGACAATGTCTTATAAACTTAAACATAGACTCCCCTTTTGACCCATCGAGTCTGACCTAACGGAAAAGAAAAAATATGTCCACAACATGACTTACACAACAAAGTTCAAAGAAGACATATTTATAATACTGAAAAGTTGGAAGCAGCCCAAATGTACATAAACAGGAGACTGGATAAATGATGGTATGTCTATACAGTGGAATGCAGATTATGGAATAAGAGGTGTAGTTTGCAAAAAAAAAGAAAAAATTTTTTTTGAGATGGAGTCTTACTCTGTCACCCAGGATGGAGTGCAATGGCAGGATCTTGGCTCACTGCAACCTCCACCTCCTTGGTTCAAGCGATTCTCTTGCCTCAGTCTCCCAAGTAGCTGGGATTACAGGCGCACACCACCATGCCCAGCTAATTTTTTTGTTTATTTATTTTTAGTAGGTATGGGGTTTCACCATGTTGGACAGGCTGTCCTGGAACTCCTGATTGCCGAGACCAGCTTGGTCATGGAGACCCTAACCCAGCAGCACTAGAGGAATTAAAGACACACACAGAGAAATATAGAGGGCAGAGTAGGATTCAGGGGATGACAGCCTTCAGAGCTGAGATCCAAGAACAGAGTTTTACCCACATATATACTGACAGCAAACCAGTGATAAGCATTGATTCTATAGATTACAGATTAACTAAAATGGGAAACAAAGGAATGGGCTCTGGCTAGTTATCTGCAGCAGGAGCTTGTCCTTAAGGCACACATTGCTCATGCTATTGTTTGTGGTTCAGGAATGCCTTAAGCGGTTTTCCACCCAGGGTGGGCCAGGCGTTCCTTGACCTCATTCCGGTAAACCAACAACCTTCACCGTAGGTGTCATAGCCATCAGCAGCATGTCACAGTGCTGCAGAGATTTTGTTTATGGCCAGTTTTGGGGTCTGTTTATGGCCAGAGTTGGAGGGCCTGTTCCCAGCAACTAATCTCTGGTGATCTGCTTGCCTTGGCCTCCCAAAGTGCTGGGATTACAGGCGTGAGCCACCACACCTGCCCACCCCCCCACAATTTTTTTTTTTTTTTTTTTTTTTTGCAAAATCATATATCTATTTTCAAACAAACTTTTCACAGGATTCCAATATTAGAACACATTGGAAATGGAGCCAATACAGATGACCATGAGCCCGAATCTCTTTGTCCTTTCTCACGGCCTTTCCTGCATCACACAGAGCCCTCCTCCATGGTAAATCCTGAGCCACTTTCTTGGCATTCATGGGTTTTTCAAAGACAGTATGAAGTGTTCCACATTAGAATCTGTCATTTTCCTTGGCCAAATGACTCAAAGCCAGACCCTACTGAGAGTGGTTTATAACCTTTCATTTGAATGCAAAGGGCATAGCATCATTACTTATTCATTTAGCTGGAAGAGAGCTAAATGTTTCCAACAGATACCTGCAGCCTGAAAGCACTTGTTAAAATATACAAAACAAAATAAATGCAGAGATGATGAAATATTAAAATGATCACCTTTTGATGTCACCCCATCAGACAAAGTCAGAAGAAGAACCTGAATCATATGCCATATTCTGAAACTCATTTCTACATACTCATTTTTGTGTGTGTTAGATTTGCTTCTACAATGTCACATTTCATGACCCTTAGAGATATTTTCTGCCTAGACTCTATGTACTTTTGTTTTTTCATGCCAAATTCTATATTTCTTTTAATTAAAAATTATTAATAAGAAAAAAGCAGAACTATGACTGATACTTATGCATATAGCTGTGATATTTAAATAATCTAAGCCTATATGAAAATGCCTTAATAATCAACAACAGCAAACACAGAGGGTCAGGGATCTGGTAATCCAAACACATTTTTCTTCTTTTGTTCTACAAAATAAAAACTAAATATTTATCACATCTGTATATCTTCAATGGGAAAATCTAAATATCTAGAAAATTAACTTAATTGTTAATCTAGGCTAATTTCAAGATTTGGCAGGAAGCTAAGTTTGTAAAAATGTACCCAGTTTTAATATGATATGAGGTTAAGAAATCAATTCCAAATTCTTCCTTTTTTTCCTCCAAATTGAGATTGCAAGATAAACTCAACCACAATTGCATACAGACCTGTATCATTTTATACTAGAATGCACTTTGTTGATTCTACTAGTCTTTTTTTTTTTTTTTTTTTTTTTTTTACTTTATAAAATTTAGATTAAGGGAGTACATGTGCAGGCATGTTACATGGGTATATTATGTGATGCTGAGGTTTGGGTTTCTAGTGTCCAAGTGAACACAGTACCCAATAGGTAGTTTTTCAACCCTTGCCCCCACCTCCTTCCACTCTTTTGGAATCCCCAGTGTTTATTGTTCCCATCTTTGTGTCTGTGCATACCCGACGTTCAGCTCCCACTTATAAGTGAGAACATGTTGGAGTATTTGGTTTTCCGTTTTCTCTATAATTCACCTAGGATTATGGCCTCCAGCTGCATCCATGTTGCTGCAAATAATATGATCTCATTCTTTTTAATGGCTGCATTGTATTCCATATTGCATATGTACCACATTTTCTTTATCCAATACACCATTGATGTGCATCTAGGTTGAGTCCATTTCTTTGCATTGTGAGTAGTGCTGCAGTGAACATACAAGTGGAAGTATCATTTTTTTTTTTTGAGACAGAGTCTCACTCTGTTGCCCAGGCTGGAGTGCAGTGGTGCTATCTTGGCTCACTGTAACCTTCGCCTCCCGGGTTCAAGCAATTCTTCCGCCTCAGCCTCTCGAGTAGCTGGGACTACAGTACAGGCGCATGCCGCCGCCCCCAGCTAATTTTTGTATTTTTAATAGAAACAGGGTTTCACCATCTTGGCCAGGCTGGTCTCGAACTCCTGACCTCATGGTCTGCCTACCTCGGCCTCCCAAAGTGCTGGGATTACAGGCGTGAGCCACCTAGCCCGGCCAACAAGTGCAGTTATCGTTTTGGTAGAACAATTTATTTTGCAGTTATCGTTTTGGTAGAACAATTTATTTTCCTCTGGGGCTATACCTAGTAACGTTGAATTGCTGGGTGGGATGGCAATTCTGTGTTTAGTTCTTTAAGAAATCTCCAAGCTGTTTTCCACAGGGCACTAAACTAATTTTCATTCCCACCAACAGTGTATAAACAGTCCCTTTTCTCTGCAACTGTGCAACATCTGTTATTTTTTTACTTTTTAATAATAGCCATTCTAACTGATGTGAGATGGTATCTCATTGTTGTTCCCCTTTATTCATCAAATGTTTTGATCAAAATTGGGGATAACACATATACATACCTCAGGCAGCAGCTGATACTTGTAACCCTTGCTGTGTTTCTAGTAGAACTCTAACATACTCCTTGGAGAATTGTTTCCTGACCTGAGAGTGTTTATCTGGACATAACTTCCTTGAGCTGTATTAAGAACCACACCTTTCAACTGTGAATGCCGTATCAGTCTAAAGTTACAAAATAACCTAGCATATTGATTTGGATGCTGTTCTACTGCTATTATATAACTCATCTACAGAGGACCCATGGAGCAAAAGACAAAAAAGACAGCTAGTTGGTAAAAGAGGATACAAGGATGACTCATAAACATATGATAAAATGTTCAACATCACTAGCACAAAGGAAATGCAAAGAAAAAAATTAGATATTTTCACTTGCTATATTACAGATCTTAAAAAATCATAATTATTGATGCTTCCAAGTTTGTGTGAGATGGATACCCTTATACACTCTTGGGGGTGAGGAACATACATTTATATAATCTTTTCTAGACAGCAATTGGAATCTACCTGGCAATATATCAAAATCTCTTAAAAAATGTTTATTTCCTTGATATCCGTTTAACTTAGTAATTCTATTTGGGAGCATTTGTCCTGAGAAAATTATCCAAAATATAGTAAGAGATTTATGAATCAACAGGTTCATCATAATATATACCTTATAATAGCAAAGATTGGAAACAAATTAAATTCTCAAAACTCTCCTCCTTTGGAAGGCAACCACGACCATCTTTGTTTATTCTCTCATCTTCTGTGTTCTCTCAGTGGGCACTCTGCTAGACTAATTTGTGCTGGCTGATATGTTGTTCTATAAAAATTATTTGGTTGTTTCTTCTCTGTGTCTCTTGACTATTCTTTCTACTAAACAGACCATATGCAATTTGAAGGCAGGATCTTTGGGTTTTTCCCCCCATAAGATCTAGTATAGGGTAATCAGAAGAATCTGGAATCTGTTAGGAACAACACGACCCTGATCATTTTCCATTTAAATTCTTCATTGCAGTGGGCCCAACAGGGGCAGCATAGCCCCATAGCAAGAGAGCTCTGCCCTTTTGGTGGGGTGGGATGGTGAGTACATTTCATGACCATGGTATGAATGGTTTGAACCATGAGCCACAAGTTAACAGTACCTTGGCTCAGCCTCCAGGTTTAAGAGGTGCCACTCCTCTGTCCTTGTCTTGGAGTGCAATAATGTACCACAGCCCGAACCTTTCCCATATGACTAAGAGTGTGCCCAGTTTACAGGCAGGAGTGTCTACAGTCCACCAAAGAGAGGGAATTGCCCCTGGTGTCACTGGCTTGTTTTTATGTTTGTCTTCTCACTTCTCTGCACTGTGAGCTCCTTGAAGGCAGAAGCTACATCTTTGTAGCTCCAGGATGTGGAACAGTGTGGCTTATAGCAGGAGCTGAAAATTCATTTAAGTCAAGGAGGAGAGCAGAGCAGCCAGGGTCAGCTGGTGAGGCCATGGGATACATCCAAGTGAGACAGGAGAAGGGAAGGAATCATTTCTAAAGGAAGTTATTCTTAGGCTGATGGGAAAATACGCCTTTAGGGAAAGTACAATCACAAAAGTAGTCTAATAGGTGTTATTATGGAGGCCATAAAAATAAAGTATTTGAAATAAAACAGGATTAAGGAAGAGAAGAATGCTCATTAAGGGTCAGAAGGGATAGGAGACTCAAAAATGTCAAGCCAGCTGGGTGTGGTGGCTCACACTTGTAATCTCAGAGCTTGCAGAGATGGGAGGATTGCTTGAGCCCAGGAGTTTGAGACCAGCTTGGGCAATACAGTGAGACCTCATCTCAAAAATCTTAGCCAGGCATGGTGGCATAGTCCCAGCTACTAGGGAGGCTAAGACAGCAGGATCATTTGAGCCTGGGAGATCAAAGCTGTAGTGAGCTATGATTGTGCCACTGCACTCCAGCCTGGAAAGCTAAAGTTAACTGAAAACATGCAAAAATTAAACAAACAAACAAAAGAACAACAACAACAACAACAAAAAAAAAAAACCTCTATCTCAGTAAAGCAAAAGAAACATGAACTACATTTTTAAACACTTCGTATTTTAGGCAACACTAGAATGTGTAGAAAGTTCTGGAATTTTGTCAAGAATGTGACAGATGGAGATTGGGACAATGTCAACGAACAGCTGTCACTGATGAACTACTACTGTATTTCTATATTCCTGAACTGTATCCATCCTTACAATCACTGACCCACGGAATAAAACACGGTGGTAAAGAGTGTCACAGAAGGTAGAGCAGGGCTCTTTTTATGCTCAAGACTTGGGTCTAAAACTGACCGAAAGGAGCCTCCACTTCCCCGCATTCCCAAAGAATTGCAAACAGTGGAGCTGGTGTCATCTACAGGAGGGCTCTCTGAGAGATATTTCAATCAATTCTGCTCCCCTCACTGAACCTCCATTCTACCGTGCTCCTCCACGATCAACATGAGCAGAAAACTCAGAGTGGGATGAGGAGGAGGATGATGGGAGAGAGAGGAGAAACATCCATGGCTTCGTGAAGACAGCTGGGCTTTCTCCCTCTCCTCACTGTGGAATAGTTCCTCCAGCTCCTATGTCAAACCAAATGGGGACATGCTGTAGGACATGCAGCGTCAAACCTTCATAACAGACTGAGAAGGAAACTCTAAAAGCAAATGATACTTACTTGGGAATGGCTTTGCAATGGAAATACATGTGCCAGAGTAAACTATGCAGATCATCAGGAAGGTGAGGCAAGGGACAGTTTTTGAAGGCAAAATGAAAAGAATTACATAAGTTGTTTTGAATCAATTATCCTCGGCTGTAAGGATCAATAACAAGGGTGGTGTCAGTCCAAGGTTGGACAAGCAGTTGCTGGACAGATGTCCTTGCAGAAGTATTTTCTCTGTAAGATTTTGGTGGCCTTTGTGCAAGGTTGTGCTTTTTTGCAGAGTTTGTTTGTGATAGTTCTTATTATCAGGCCTACAAGCATGAGAACCCCCCCATTATGACCTTTCCCAGTTCCAGTTGTCACAAGTGACTCTATTTTGCTTCTGACAACTTTCATATCAGCCAGAGGGCCAAATCCAGCCCACCATCTATTTTTGTAAATAAAGTTTCATTGAAATCGCTTCTCGGCCTTTTGGCTAAGATCAAGTGTAAAGTTTTATTGGAACACAGCCATGCCCATTCATTTTCATATTGTTTGTGGCTGCTTTCTCACTATAACTTCAAAGCTGAATAGTCAAAACACAGACCATATGCCTCACAAAGCTGAAAATGTTTACTAACCATTCCTTTAAAAAAACATTTTCTGACCTCTATTCTAGAAAAGTTACCTACACAGACTACTGGTGCCAGAAAAAGGGAGAGATTGGCTTCCATTCTGGGTTGGAGCAGTAAGCTGGTGATAGGTCAAAATGTTCAGCGGGACCATTTATGAAAGGGGGCTGAAAGGTCATTAAGAAGCATGAAAGGAGAATTTGGCAAAGCACAGATGAACACAGGGATTGGAAGAAATAAAATCATTTGAGATTTATAGCCCACCCACCCAACTCTTCCCTCCAGGAATTTAGACTGTGAACTCTTTGGATGTATTAGATTTGGTTTTATTGAATAATTTATTATAATTTTTATTTATTTCCTTTACTAATTTTTTTTTAGGAGTGCTCTTATTGGGTTGAGCAAAACTTGCTTTTATTTATAAACTAGAAACATTCTGTCTCTGTATGCCGAACTTTATCAATTTTGAGTTTGTAGATGCCCAATATCTGGGACCTTGGAAACGAAACGGGCTGAGCAAAATTCTAAGCTTCAGTTTTAAAAGCTAAGATTTGCTTAAAAAGAATTTCTGCAATGCTTCAAAACAATAATATGTGTCCTTCATCACCAAATGCTGTACAGAATGTTAAATTATACCTGGCTTCTGCCAAGCATTCTTAGAACAAGCATTTATTATAGATTAGTTTTATTTTATATTAATGGGTGTCTAGGAGAGGGAGGTAATAGCACTTGAGGCAATTTTGTTTTACTATGAAAATTATTTAAGCCTTTAGAAGATGAAATTCAGGGAAATGTACTGTCTTCTCAAAAATACGTGTTTATAACCCCAAATACAGGAAAAGCTTTTTGAGGAAAGTCATTTTGCTTTTAGCTTCACAAAACAGATTTTCAAACTATTAAGCAAGATAAAAGGTCACGTTGACCATTTGTTTTAGATAATTCATTCATTCCTGGCCAGGATTTTGTAAGATTAAAAGAGTGTGCTTCTGAAACAGAAAAAAAAAAAGGGCCACAGCATTTACAAACTAGGAGGTCCCTAAATGCTGGAGATCATTCTGATTCCAGAGGGAGCATTAAGGCAGCAATGTAAACATGTTACTGGTAAGTGAAATTACATTTCAAGCTCTATGCCTTGCCACTCTAAACGTAAATAAATGAATAAAAATTTTCTTCTAACTTGAGATATTTTTCATAGTTACTTTCTAATGTTATTTTAAAATAGTCAGCATCAAAAGCTGAAATTCAGTAAATAATATTCTGATCATGCCGTTTACTCAGCAAAAGAGAAAAATTGCCAGAAATCAAGTGCCATCCACATGTCAACTAAGGTCCCTCTGTCCCTTGGAGACCTAGCTAAAAATGACTGCAGTCCTCTATTCCGTGGCCTTTGAGAGGCTTCCTTCACCACCCACCATGGTCCACCTTATCTCTCACCCCCATTCTGCAAACTCCTCTGACTTTACTTCCGCTTGCTTCTCTCTGTTGGTCTTCCATATCTGCATGTGTTTCTTAGTTTGGTTTGACTCAGTCCAGATATAGAGCCTAGCCCCATCACAGTCTGAAAAAAAGCACCACTTGCCTTGTACATTACATGAGCTCAAAAACTTTACTAAAAATCCGGAGAGCAGCGAGGAGTACCAGGACAGAACACGTGATTTTCCACTATCTCTTGGCTTCTACCCTCCGCTCTTTATGTTTCTTTCTTGTGCCTCCCACCTCCACATGCTGCCACAAAGCAAACTGCAAAGTTATCCTCTTGTCACCCACGAAAGTTCTATCTTACCACCTTTGAATTATGGACTTTCACCAACAATTACAGTTTTCTCAAAAAGTATTCTGATAATTGAAATTTTCTGTCTTGTTAAAATAGCATGAAGCATGCTCTTGTAAGTTTTGGAGACTGAAAAACAGAATCAGTTATCTGTCTTCAGCAGCAAAATGTCAAATAAATTAAATTGATAAACATCATTGACTTTTACAAAGCCCACCTGTACAATGCTGTATAATGTCCGGAACTCCACTGACATTCTTTCCTTTAAAAGTTGGAGCCTATACTTATCTGGCAGGGGAGATACCATGATCACAAAGGTGGTTTTCCCAGGGCAGGCTCATCCATTGCACTCCAAATGTGCTGACCCCTGCAATTTCCTCAAATGTAGGAAACTCAATTGCATAATGTGTAGCAGTGGGAGACTGCGTTCATGCTTTCCCTTGTTAAAAAAAAAAGAAAAGTTGGAGCCTAATTCTGTCCATTCTCCCAAAATGGGCTGGACTTAATAACTTGCTTCTAATGAATACATTGTGTTGGAAGTGATTCCATGTGACATCCAAGGCTATGTCATAAAAAGGATAGCTTTCCTCTGGCTCTTTCTCTTGGGTAGGCTAGTCGCCATGTTGTGAGGACACCCAAGCAGCCCTATGGAGAAGCCCCAGGATAGAGAGCCTAGCACGGAGAAGAACTAACTTGCCAGCTATGGGAGTGGACCACCTTGAGTCCTCTAGCTGCAGCCAAGTCTTCAGTTGATTTCAGCCATGACTGATGTCTTGACTGCAAACTACCCAACTAAGCTGTACCTAAATTCTTGACCCATAGAAACTGTGAGAATAATAAATGCTTGTTGTTGTTTTAAGCCACTAAATTCAGGGGTAGTTTACAGAGCAATATATAACTAAAACATGTAGATACTAATACAACTTTCTTGGAAAAACAATTAGTTTTTATAAATGAATTAATGTGTGAACACTCAAATCAGAG
Organism: Hylobates moloch; assembly: GCF_009828535.3. Classification (NCBI taxonomy): domain Eukaryota; kingdom Metazoa; phylum Chordata; class Mammalia; order Primates; family Hylobatidae; genus Hylobates; species Hylobates moloch. Next base: position 65,413,561 of record NW_026652293.1, on the reverse strand, counting down.
CATTACCAGAGAAAGAGAATTAGTTAACTAGGGGATCATTTCTTCTAGCATGCTTTCCTGAGTTCCCCAGATCCGCACTTCAAAAACTTTCACCTGTGGATGGATCATCCCGGGACTCAACTGTAAATGAAGATTCTGATTCAACAGGTCTGAGAATCTGCATTTTTAGCAAGACTCCATGTAATGTCAACACTACTGGCTGATGGCTTTCTGTCTTGGCACTTACCATGGACTCCATTCATCCTAACACCTGGTGTTCAAGGTTATAGGTGACTTTGTGTCAGAGGCACTGGTGATACTGAACTTTCCCCAAGTCCTGTGCCTCTTGAAAACAGGGGAGATTACAAAACTACCCCTTCCCAACACACACTTTCAGTGTTCCAAAAAATGACTTCTTGAAAGGAATTCCCCTTCACCATAAGATTTAGATAAAACCCACCGATGACCTCCTTGTTTACCTATGACAAGGTCAGACATGGACCTTCCAATTCCCATTCTGTGTCTCCTGAATGATTAGCCATTGGTTCCCACTGGCCAGTGTGGACAAAATGCCATCAATGTGACTTGACCAAACTCTGCTCAGGCTCCTCACCTTCCCCCAGGCCCCTGGACTTTGGTCCTTTCTTGCATGTAGGAATGCAGAACAGCCTCTCTATAAGACCTGCTCCAGAGAATGCAATGGCCACCAACAGAGACTGAGCCACTGTTTGATCACGCCACTGCCTCATCCCACTCCCCCACATGATTCTTGGTAGCCTTCACTACTCCATATGAAAGAAAGACCTTTTTCTGCTCACCTCAGAGATGCATACTGATCTCATGGTTATGGTACTCTCTGCATTGCTATAGTCTCCTTCCCTAATGCTGCAGTTTCCTTTCCTAGAGCAAGAGTCTCCCCACCCTTGTTGCAGTAATCCTTTTGCATATCATCTCTCCTTACCTGAGTTCAATTTATTTTCTCTTTTCTTTTTTTTTTTTTTTTTTTTTTTTGAGACAGAGTCTTGCTCTGTTGCCCAGGCTGGAGTGCAGTGGTGCAATCTCGGCTCACTGCAACCTCTGCCTCCCAGGTTCAAGCAATTCTCCTGCCTCAGCCTCCTGAGTAGCTGGAATTGCAGGTGTGTACCACCAGGCCCGGCTAATTTTTGTATTTTTAGTAGAGACCTGGTCACCATGTTGACCAGGCTGGTCTCGAACTCCTGAGCTCAGGTGATCCACCTGCCTCGGCCTCCCAAAGTGCTGGGATTACAGTCTTGAGCCATCTTGCCCTGCCCCATTATGCTTTGAGGGATTTACTTCTTTGGGTTTGAGATGTAGATCCCTTGAAAATCTGGAATCTCTTGTCTGAATCTACAGGAAGAACTGCTTTTCCCACATGATTATAATCACCTCCTTAATTATCTGTGTCTCACAGTAGATTGTAAACAGGGACAACAGGGACTGTGTCTGACTTATTTCTCATGTTCCCCTAGACTTTTACAAAGCATTCCTGTGGTTAAGTGCTGTATATGTGCTGAACAAGTGAATGATTATTAGAAATATTGAGAGTAGGTGCCATGTTTCGAGATGCTGGAATATTTTAAAATGTGCAATTTACCTACATTGTTTAGGAAATTAATATAGATAAATTTAGCCTAGTCATTTGACCATATATCTCTCCAAATTGTCCTTTCAGTAAAAAGAGTCTCATATTCAAAATAGGGTATTTGGATAATCAGCATTTAAGCTTTGTTTCCATTCTGAATGAGTCTCCACTAAGCATGGCCTATGTCTCTGAAATAAAAGTCCTTCAAACCGCAGGATCTCAGCACTAGAAAAATATTACGAGAAAAATTTGAAAGAAATTTCCTAAACACAGTGATAGGAACATTCAATCACAGGAGAAATCTTTTCCCACTGAGCAGTATATTGCTATCAGAACCTGGGAAATAATAAGCAAAGTACCTTTAAATGGAAAACATTACTCTTTTCAGTAATTCTAGCTTTCAAAGTATGTATAGGAAGAAATTCACAGCTAATGGATCAACTTTAGTGAGCCTAAGCAAAAACCAATTTGGAAAACCCACACTTCAATTAACCTGAAATGAAAACTGGGGTGACAGAAAAAAAGATACAGCTAATAGAAGACATTAAATTAGTGCTTTTCTTGACCCAAGAGACAAAAGAAGAAATAAATTTATCATGATTTACCTTTCACATAGAGGAAAAAAATCTGAATACCTTCCAAAATATTAATTTGTTTCCAAAGTGCTTAATGATTAGGTATATTCCTATTTTATTTTATTTTTTTTTGCAGCTATTGTAAAACGGGTTGAGTTACTGATTTTGTGGGGTTTTTTTTTGTTGTTTTTTTGGTGTTGTTTTGAGATGGAGTCTCACTCTGTGACCCAGGCTGGAGTGCAGTGGCATGATCTCAGCTCACTGCAACCTCTGCCTCCCGGGTTCAAGTGATTCTCCTGCCTCAGCCTCCCAAGTAGCTGTGATTACAGGCACGCCATCACAGCCCAGCTAATCTTTGTATTTTTTGTAGAGACAGGGTTTCACCATGTTGGCCAGACTGGTCTCAAACTCCTGACCTCAGGTGATCTGCTCACCTCAGCCTCCCAAAGTACTGAGATTACAGGCATGAGCGACAATGCCTGGCCTGAGTTGTTGATTTGATTCTCAGCTTGGTCGCTGTTGGTGTATAGAAGAGCTGCTGATTTGTGTACATTGATTTTGTATCCAGAAACTTTGCAGAATTCTTTTATCAGTTCCAGGAGCTTTCTGAAGGAGCCTTTAGGGTTTTCTAGCTAAACAACCATATCATCGGCAAACAGCAACAGTTTGACTTCCTCTTTACCAATTTGGATGCCCTTTTTTTCTTTCTCTTGTCTGATTGCTGTGGCTAGGACTTCCAGTACTATGTTGAAGAGGAGTGGTGACAGTGGGCATCTTTAAAGAAAACTACAAAACACTGCTGAAAGAAATCATAGACAATACAAACAAATGGAAACACACCCCAAGCTCATGCTCGTGGATAGGTAGAATCAATAGTGTGAAACGGACCATACTGCCAAAAGCAATCTACAAATTCAATGCAATTCCCCTCAAAATATCACTATCGTTCTTCACAGAATTAGAAAAAAAAATCCTAAAATTCATATGGAACCAAAAAAGAGCCCGCACAGCCAAAGCAAGATTAAGCAAAAAGAACAAATCAGGAGACATCACATTACCTGATTTCAAAGTATGCTATAAGGCCATAGTCACCAAAACAGTATCGTACTGGCATAAAAATAGGCACATAGACCAATGGAACAGAATAGAGAACCAAGAAATAAACCCTAATACTTAACAGCCAACTGATCTTCAACAAAGTAAACAAAAACATAAAGTGGGGGACAGACACCGTATTCAACAAATGGTGCTGGGATAAATGGCAAGTCACATGTAGAAGAATGAAACTGGATCCTCATCTCTTAGGTTATACGAAAATCAACTCAAGATGGATCAGGAACTTAAATCTAAGACCTGAAACTATAAAACTTCTAGAGACAACATTGGAAAAACTCTAGACATTGGCTTAGGCAAGGATTTCATGAGCAAGAACCCATTTTAAAAAATGCAATAAAAACAAAGATAAATAGTTTGGACTTAATTAAACCAAAGAGCATTTGCACGGCAAAAGGAACAGTCAGCAGAGTAAACACACAACCCACAGAGTGGGAGAAAATCTTCACAATCCATATACCTGACAAAGGACTAATACCCAGAATCTACAATGAACTCAAACAAATTAGCAGGAAAAAACCAAACAGTCCCATCAAAAAGTGGGCTAAGGACATGAATAGACATTTCTCAAAAGAGGATATACAAATGGCCAACAAACATATGAAAAAATGCTCGACATCACTAATAATCAGGGAAATGCAAATCAAAACCACCATGCGATACCACCTTACTCCTGCAAGAATGGCCATAACCAAAAAATCAAAAAATAGGCCTGTCATGGTGGCCCACACCTGTAATCCCAGCACTTTGGGAAGCCGAGGTGGGTGGATCACCTGATGTCAGGAATCTGAGACTAGCCTGACCAATATGGTGAAACTCTGTCCTGTCTCTACTAAAAAATACAAAAATTAGCCAGGCATGGTGGTGCATGCCTGTAATTCCAGCTACTCAGGAGGCTGAGGAAGGAGAATCGCTTGAACCTGGGAGGTGGAGGTTGCAGTGAGACGAGATTGTGCCACTGCACTCCAGTCTGGGCAACAAAGCAAGACTCTGTCTCAAAAACAAAACAAAACAAATAAATAAATAAATAATAGATGTTGGCATGGATGCAGTGAACAGGGAACACTCCTACACTGTTGGTGGGAATGTAAACTAGTACAATCACTATGGAAAACAGTGTGGAGATTCCTTAAAGAACTAAAAGCAGAACTACCATTTGATCCAACAATCTCACTGCTGGGTATCTACCAAGAGGAAAAGAAGTCACTATATGAAAAAGATACTTGTGCATGCATGTTTATAGCAGCACAATTTGCAATTGCAAAAACGTGGAACCAACCCAAATGCCCATCCCATCAATCAATAAATGGATAAACTGTGAGATAGATATAGATACACATACACACACATATACACACACATACACAATGGAATACTACTCAGCCATAAAAAGGAATGAGTTAATGGCATTCACAGCGACCTGGATGAGTTTGGAGGCTATTATTGGAGGCTATTATTCTAAGTGAAGTAACTCAAGAATGGAAAAACAAACATCATATGTCCTCACTCGTGTGTGGGCTAAGCTATGAGGATGCAAAGGCATAAGAAAGACACAGTGGATTTTGGGGACTCAGGGGAAAAGGGTTGGAAGGAGGTGAGGGATAAAAGATCACAAATTGAGTGCAGTGTATACTGCTTGGGTGATAGGTGTGCCAAAATCTCACAAATCACCACCATAGAACTTATTCATGTAACCAAGCACCACTGTTCTCCAATAACCTGTGGAAATAATTTTTTTTAGAAAAAAAAGGTGCTTAATGAGACTTTTGGTCTACCTACTGATCTAAAGAAAACACATGCTGGTAAATGGTTTGAAAACACAGCTCAAATTATCTTCTCCCTGCGTCTATGCCCTTTTGCAGTGTGAGTTTGTAGCTCCTGGCAACAGAGGTGTAGTTTTTTGTTTTGTGTGTGTGTTTTTCCCCACACGTTGTATCTTAACTAGCCTTGTGACTTACTTTGACAAGTAGAATGAGGCGCATGGGATATTGTGCCAGTTCCAAGTCTAGTATCAAGAGGCTTTGCACATTCTGTTCATTCTCCTGGAACCATGCCACTACCATTAAACCAGCTTGGAATTTTTCTGATGACGCTGGGAGCCATGTGGAAGAAAACCAAGGTGCCCCAGCTTGCTCACAGCCAGTTCTGGAAGCAAAAGTATCTGGCCTGCCTGCAGCAAGGCAAAGACTCACTAGTGAGCCCAGGCAACACAGGCCAAGTCAGAACCACTTGGCTGACCCTTGGAGTAATGAATCGTTGCCTTAAGTTTTTGGGTGTTTTTCTACACAGCCATAAAAACTGACAGTTCACCCATAAAAAAGATTCACTAATTAATTGTCAAAGAAATTAAAACTAAACCAGCAAAGTCGGACCATTTATTGTCTAATAGATGGATGAAAATAAACAAGGATGTTCATTCACAGAGTTTGTAATTATATGGAAAGCTGGAAGGTGCAACTTTTTTAGAAGACAATTTGGCAATATGTATTAAATTTTCAAATGTGCCAGCTATTCTGTTCTTGGATAGTATTCTAAAAACAAATTATATAAATATGTGATGATTTATTAACCTCATTTATAATACTAATGTTAGAGAATCAATGTGAATGTTCTTCAACAAGCGATGTGTTGATGGCTGGGCGCGGTGGCTCACGCTTGTAATCCCAGCACTTTGGGAGGCCGAGGCGGGCGGATCACGAGGTCAGGAGATCGAGACCATCGTGGCTTACACGGTGAAACCCCGTCTCTACTAAAAATACAAAAAATTAGCCGGGCGTGGTGGCGGGCGCCTGTAGTCCCAGCTAGTCTGGAGGCTGAGGCAGGAAAATGGCGTGAACCCGGGAGGCGGAGCTTGCAGTGAGCCGAGATCGCGCCACTGCACTCCAGCCTGGGCGACAGAGCGAGACTCCGTCTCAAAAAAAAAAAAAAAAAAAAAAAAAAAACAAGCGATGTATGTGTTTTTAAAAAATATTATGGTATATCCATACAATGAAATACTGAGCAGTCATTAAAAATGATATTTATTTATGTTGACATGGAAAGACTGCCACACTATTGTCACTTATTAAATAATTATTAGAATAATAAGATATTTCTATTTCTTGACATTTAACAAAAAAACTATGAATAGAAAGTATTTAGAACAATATGCCTTGAAATATCAGCTATTATTTCTAGGAATGAGATTATAAGTGATTTTCATTTTCTGCTTATACATCTGAATAACTTCATTCTATTGATTGATTAATTGATTGATTGAGACAGGGTCTCACTCTGTCACCCAGGCTGGAGTGCAGTGGTGCCATCATGGCTCACTGCAACCTCTGCCACCTGAGTTCAAGCGCTTCTCCCGCCCAAAGAGCTGGGATTACAGGCCTGAGCCACCGCACTGGGCTGAATCATTTAATTTTAAACAAAAGTATTTGTCATGCTTAAATTCTGGAAAATTATGTCTCCTTTTTAAATGGTTTTAAACTCCTTTATTAGGTACAACATTAAACTAAATTGACCTGTTTGATTACAGGTTTTTATTCTGAAGAATAAATGCTTTCTTCAGAATAAAGAAATACGTTCTAATTTTAAATGAGTACAAAATTGGGGCCGGACGTGGTGGCTCACACCTATAATCCTCGTGCTTTGGGAGGCCCAGGCAGACCGATTGCCTGAGCTCAGAAATTCAAAACCAGCCTGGCCAACATGGTGAAACCCCATCTCTACTAAAATATAAAAAATTAGCTGGGTGTGGTGGTGGATGCTTGTAGTCCCAGCTACTCGAGCACCTGAGGCATGAGAATCGCTTGAACCCGGAAGGCAGAGGTTGCAGTGAGCCAAGATTGTGCCACTGCTCTCCAGCCTGGGCAACAGTGTGAGATTGTCTCAAAAAAAAAAAAAATTAAAGATTCTTTATTTGTTTTTGTAAATATAATAGGGAAAGTTTCCCATACATCAAGAATGGCCTGGAAATAGCAGTATATTAATCAGTAAATTTTGGTGTTTCAAACAGAGATGTTTGATCCAGAAAAACTAAAGAACATTTATCACGACACAGATTTGTTTTTCCATTTAATTAAATCAAGAGGGTCTTTCAATATTTTTGTAAGAGGGCTGGAAAGAAAGCGGAAATTTGTACAAATTAATAAGCAACATTAATCACATGCCTACTGTGTACACGAATTATTCTGGTTGCAAGTGAGAGACCTAAAAATCTAAAATGGTCTTTTTTTAAAAAATGAATTTACTCGTTAATGCAATTTAACAGTCCAAGAATTAACTCTTTTCAGATGTATGACGTAAGACTCAACGTGACCAGGACTGTTTCTATGTTTTTATTTTTTGGTGTTGGCTCCTCCTTGGGAAGAATCTCTCTTGTGATTGCTTCCAAGATGGGTTCCAACATACTTCATCATTCAGACCCAGTGGGAAAAAGAGAATGTTCCTCCCCGAACAGTTTTAAAACATTTCCTGATGTGAAATCATGTGCCATCCAATTACCCTTCCTGGAAGAGTAAATATGCTTGCTGCTTTAAACTAGAGGTGGGATTAAGCTCATCAAATCACAATGCTCAATAGAAGTGATTGAGGAGCTTTCCCAGAGGAAAATTACAGTAAACTGTTATAGCTAAAGAAAAGTGAATGGATTCTAGGTGGTAAAATTAATAGATGTTCACTACAGTCCTCTAGAAGATTATTTAGAGAATAAAAAGACGTTTTAAATGCATTCCTAGCCACAAAATTATCACATAGAAGCAACGAATAAACTACAGATACATGAAAAATAATTGCAATTAAAGACTCAGAATTCTAAGTGGTAAGTTAGTTGTACAAATAACAAATGCATCTCAGAGGAGAAAACATCGCTGTGTTTCAATGATTAGCCAAATGTTATCCCTTCATTTAATGGTTTTGGTAATAGCATGATGCTTTAAAATGTTCCTGCTCAATCTCGGCTTTTTTGAATTCTTGAGTTTTAACCATGCCGTTAAGTGATTTGTCTTGGGGCCTTAGACCCAAGATGTGAGGTTTTGAAATAATTTTCCTGTGATCGCAATAAAGATAATAAATTGATTATCATTTGAAATGCTTTTCCATTGAGCCTTAATGCCTTTCTTTTTTACTTTCTTGAACATATATAATGGAAAACATCTTTATAATTATTCCCAAGTACTGCAACTTTAATCTCCATTGTGTAATTGAAATTTTCTCTGCAGCTAAGTGGTTTTTCTGGATCCTTAACAGGCTAAGAACATCTAAATGTTGATCATTTTCTCAAGGGAAAAGAGGAAAAACATATAGGGAGAGTAAATCTTTGTTGTTGTTGTGGTAAAGAAAATTCTCTCTTCAGTTTCCATTGCCATTTTTTTGTGAACGTTTTTTAAAAAAACACTACTTTTTTCTTACTTAAATGCCTAAGTATCTATTCATTAAACGAATATTTATTGAATGCAAAAAATAATGTTATATAACATTATTGATATATTATATGTTGTAATAAACTATGAAAGAATTAACAAATGCAATGATAGAAAATAATGCGGTGAGGGCAAGGTGAGATTGAGAAACTTAATTTGATAGGATTTTCATAATGCCTCTCTGAAGAAGTGACATTTAAACAGAAACCTAAAAGATGAGAAGAGCGTGTGAAAAACAGAGTAATAAGTGCTCCGTGTAGGAGATGGAGAGTTCCCTGCAAGGGGAACAGCTCAAGCAAAGGCCCTGGGGTGTAAATGAGTTCTCCATGTTTAAGGAACAACAGTGGGGACAGTGTGCCTGGAACATCAGAGGGCACGTTGGAGTGAGGTATGAGCTGCATTTGGAGAGGCAAGTAGAGATCCGACCATACGGGGGCTTGTAAGCCTATGATCAAGAACTTGGATTTTACTGAAAATGCAGAAGAACTAAAAGAAAGAACTAAAAGAACTAAAATACTAAAAGAACGCCATTAATGTGTTTTAAGCAGTGAAGAATTACAGCCTGATAGATATTTTTAAAGATAACTCTGTCTGCCACGCAGTGAATAGATTGAATGAGGCAAAGCTGAAAATGGGAAGAACAGTAAAGAGGCTGCTGTAACACTTAGCCATGGCTTATTTCAAGGTGTGGGTAGGAAGCAGTGCCACCAGGATGGGTTGATGGATTGGATGTGGAAGGTGAATAGAAGGGACAATGATGCCAGTTTTCTGGCTTAAGTCATCAGAGAGGTGGTGGCTCTCCAAAACTGGGAAGATGCATCAGTCAGGATCTTGGCAGGAAACAGATGGTACACTCAGACAATATCACTGATGAAAGTTTAATGGCAGGTGCTATATACAAAGCAGTGGACAGAGTTAAGAGAAACAAACGAGGGATGGCGAAGGACTCCAGAACTACCTATGTAAGAAGCCATTATCCTTCCTAAGTCTGAAAGGGCAAGTGGAGTAGTCACTTCCTGAAACTGAGAGTTGTAGTTATAGCCACAGCTAAAAAAAAAAAAAAAAAGTTCCATGAAACTTCTGACTTATATGTAGAAATGCAGCCACTACCAACTCAAGGCTAGCAAGAAGGGAGCCAGGGAACTCAATACCCCAACTTTTCTCTCCTCCTGCCCTCCAATCTCCTGCCCGACCCTACCACCAACAAACCTGAAATAGACGCCGAAATCCAAAGTTGACCACTGATGCAGCCTATACAGGTAGCAGCATCCTGGGCTCAAAGCAGGGTGGAGAAAGGTACAGAGAAAATAGAGGGTGTAATGGAGAATGCTCAGTACCGATAACTAGTAGAGGAACTATTTTGGGGAGTGGGAATCAAAAGTCACATTTTGTACTCATTAAGTTTGAGACACCTGTGAAATATAAATTGATATTTCAGGTAGAAATATGAGTCTATAACTCAGAAAAGAGATTTGTGTTGAAAATTAAAATAGGGAAGTTATCAGCATCTAGGTTGTTTTTAAAGCAATAGGAGAGATGAGATAACTGAGACAGTTTAGAGAGAGATTTAAAAGAACAGGAGTAAGAGCTAGAATCCAGTATTTGGATGTACAGTGAGAGTCTAGAAAGGTAGGGGAAGAATTAGAAGAGTGGGATGTCAAGAAATGCAAGAATGGAAAGTGGCAGAAGATATAGTAAGTAGGTAAGTATGTTGAATACAACTGAGAGGTCAGTAAAATAAATACAGAAACGTGTTCATTGGAGTCAGTGAAACTAATAGACAATCTTTGACTCCTTTTTTACTTTTCAAAATCATATTTTTAAAAATCTTTAGGCCAGGTACGGTGGCTCATGCCTGTAATCCCAACACTTTGGGAGGCCAAGGTGGGTCAATCATGAGGTCAGGAGTTCGAGACCAGCCTGGCCAACATGGTGAAACCCTGTCTGTACTAAAGATATAGCCGGGCGTGGTGGCACATGCCTGTAATCCCAGCTACTCGGGAGGCTGAGGCAGGAGAATCACTTGAACCTGGGAGGCAGAGGTTGCAGTGAGCCAAGATCACGCCACTGCACTCCAGCATGGGTGACAGAGTGAGATTCCTTCTCAAAAACAAACAAACAAACAAAAAAAAACTTTAAACAACTTTACATGTTTCATAAAAGTATATAAAGTACACTAAATTTTAAAACTTTAGGAAACAACAGCAGTCCAACTGATATTTTTAATCATATATTAATAAAATTAGGTCCCCAAACAATGTGAGCACCAAGTTCTACCACAAAGAAACACAAGGCCCAGACATATTTATAGGCAAGTTTTACCAACCCTTAAAGGACAAATCACTCCAATATGTTAAGAAATCTATTTCCTTGATCTTCAAAAAGTGACCCTATAATTCACATGGAAGAAAAAGGGCCAAAAAGGGTCTAGAAAAGCACTTTTCAAAGTGTGATTAGAAATTCTTAAGGGTTCCCAAGAACCTTTTGGGAAGGGTCAGGACGGGGTCCATGAGGTCAAAACCATTTTCATAATAATGCTGAAACGTTATTTGCCATATTCACTCTCATTCTCTCATTAGTGTACTGTGGAGTTTTCCAGAGGCTACATAATATGTGATATCTTGACAGATTGAATGAAGAAGCAAGTATGAGGCTCTAGCTATCTTCAATTAAACAGATATGATAATCTAGCTATCTTCTATTAAGCCAGGCATTTTTTAAAATGGCAAAACTGTAAAATAATGCCATTCTTCTCAATGTTTGCTTTGGAAAATTTATTACCTTTATTTTAAAAACGTTATATTAACATGCAATGGGTTTGCTAATATTACTTTTAAATGAATTCATAAATAAGCATTAAATATCTTAACTTTTAATTTCTAATAGAGCAAATATTGATGGATATAATCCGCGTTTAAAAAACTCTTTGGAATTTTCAGTAATTTCTAAAAATGTAAGGGGTTCCTGAGACCAAAAGTTTGAGAACTCCTGGCTTAACATAAAAAAGGAAGAAAAATAGAGGGTAGGCTTTTCTCTCTGAATATCAAGACTGACTGTAAAGCTAGGGTAGTTAAATATATAGCAGTAAAAATGAAAACATCTATCCTTTACCAGTTTTGGGCAGGAGGTGAAGAAACAAGAACTCTCACATGCTGCTAGTGGCATGGTCAATGGTTCAACTGCTTTGGAGAGTGATTTGGCAATGTTGAAGATATGCATAACTTAGGGCCTGGTATTCCAGTTCTACATATAAAACCCTAAGGAAATTCGAGCGCATGTGAACAGAGAGACAAGAATATGAATTGCAGCACTATTTCCATTAAGGGAAATCTGGAAACAACCTATGCATCCCCCAGTAGAAATGGGAAGGAAATACAGCAAGCCTAGAGCAAGAGTTACTCCTTGGAAGGGAGGCCAAAGCAATGGGGAGGGGAAACAAAAGACTTTCAGTTGTATCTGTTTATTTATGAGAAAATAAGGGAGGGAGGGAGAAAGAGAAAGACTGAAAACACAGCACAGTGTCATCACTGAGTTAAATCTGGGTGATGTGTACATAGGAGTTCGTTGTGTTATTTATTCTTCTGAATGTTTGAAATACTACATAATAAAAACAAGCTACTGGGACCACATTCATTTGCATTATCGTTCTGTATAGTGCACACAGTGAAACTGGTTGCCTACAAAGAGAATGTTAAAATTTAAATTCAGGTACAAAGTGGTCTAAATATATACCACAGTCTAGCTCTTCCTAACACTCTGATAGTGTTAAAGGAAGTTTTATTTGTTGTGAGTTTTATAACCAAGCTATTTGAAGGAATGCAGTTGAAGCATGGAGATCAGAGCGTTTCAATCTTCTGGTGTCTCCTAGGAGGTGCCATATGTTGGAATCATTGTCAGCCAGAAAAACATCCACTACAAAAGTGCATCCTTCTCGGGGAAGTCAGTTTGCATAACTTATCCCAAGAGCAAATTCAGACAATGGGGCAGCATCAAGAATGGGCAGTGATATCACCCTTGTCTGTGGTCATCTCCATTCTTAAGCCAGGTGGATCCAAATATCATCAGCCAAGTGGATTGGTTTGAGGGATTATCAAAATAGTTTTGTCTTGGTTTACACCTTGAGACAGCAGGGGACTAAGCAAGCTAGTTTCATGGATCATTATTCCCAGTGTCCAACCTCCAAATTTCTGGACAGCAGAGTAACTCTTAGCTAAGCAGTGAGGTAGACAAAGTATGAAACACCCTAATTTGTAAGATAAGAATTTATGCTAGTATTGATTATTGTTTCTACTCAATTCCACCTACATTCATGAAGCATATATGCTATGGTTTGAATGTTTTCGTCTGCTCCAAAATTCATGTTAAAACTTAATCTCCAATGCAACATATGAAGAGATGTGGCCTTTAGGATGTGATTGAGTCATGTCATAAATGGAATTAGGTGCCCTTATGAAAGGGCCTGATGAAGGGAGTTCATCTCTCTCGCTCTTCTGTCCCTTCTTCCATGTAAGGACACAGTATTCATCCCCTCCAGAGGATACAGAAACATGGTACCATCTTGGAATTGGAGATTGGGTCCTCACCAGTCACTGAACCTGCTGGTGCCAGGATATTAGACTCCCAGCCTTCAGAACTGTAAGAAATAAATTTCTGTTTTTTAAATAAATTACCCAGTCTGTGGTATTTTATTATACCAGCACAAACGGACTGAGACAATATATTTTGTGAAGGCACTATGCTAGCCTCCTTGCTAGTGATTAGGGAGAAAAAAATTAAGACATTCTCAACATACACATCTGTACAGGTAGCTGGCACAGGTAAACCTGATTTTATTTATTTAAGTTAGCACTGCCAACTGCTTTTCCTAAGGGGACACAGAAAACTCTGCAAGGAAAGTTCTTGGACTCTTCCCATAACACTATAAAGGTCACTCTTGGTTATGTAAATAGAAGTAGAACAACATATGTTATGGGTTGAACATTTGTCACCTTCCAAACTCATGTTGAAATTAATTGCCATTGGAACGGTATTAGGAAGAAGGACGGTTAAGAGGTGGTTAGGCCATGAGGGCTCTGTCCTCATGAATAGATTCATGTCATTATCATGGGAATGGGTTCCTTATAAAAAGATGAGTTTGTCCTCCTTTCGACTCTCTTTCAGTCACTCACCTTTGGCCATGTTATGATATAGCAGAAGTCCCTCTCCAAGTGCCAGCCCCTCAGTCTTGTACTTCTTAGCCTCCAGAACTGTGAGCCAATAAACTTCAGTTCATCTAAATTCCCAGTCTGTGGCATGCAGTTATAGCAGCATAAATGAACTAAGACAACATCTATTAGCCTACAAATCTCAGATTCTTTTTGTGATTCGGTGGAAATGGAGAGAGGGAAAGTAAATTTGCATGGAGTTAAGTAGGCTTCAGTGAAGAATAAGATAAAGCCCATGACCCTTTCTCTTCAGATGATTAAAATTATTAGGAACTCTGAGGTTTTAGGATAATGTCAGTCAAAGTTCTCTTGTAGGAAAGGACCTTAAAAACCCAAAGAAAACAAGGAAAGTAAGAACCTGTACTAGCGGTCCTTGTTCCACACAGAATATATAGATCATGATGAGGAAGGCCTTTAAGACAACTTCAGACCCAGCCACCCCATAAATGTTAGCTTGTGAGTAAAAACCATAATCACTTGTACCTTGGAGATCTGTATGGCAATCAGAACCAGGGAGGCAACTGGTCTTTAGATGCAACACTGTGTCACAGCAATAGAAGCCACAGCAGTTGAAAACCAAGCCTAGTTGGTGGGCAACATGGCCTGGCATTTGTAAGCAAGACCAACCATGCAAATAAGGCCAAGTAAGCTTCTCAGGATCTTGGACCATTTAGGATGATGGATTTCATAAAAGCTTGGTGCTGGATTTCCTGCTAACATAAATATATGGAGCTAGAATAATCCACTGGAATGTAAAAAGGGGATTGTTATATTTATACCCCACACTAGTGCAGGGGGCCATACTGGTTACACTTACATATCCCAAGAACATCGGCAAAACAACCCATTTGAAGGGCATAGCACTACTATAGAAGTCTGCAACTAGTGCTAAAGAAACATTATTAAGAAAGTCCTTTGGGAGGCCAAGGCGGGTGGATCACAAGGTCAGGAGATCGAGACCATCCTGGCTAACACGGTGAAACCTCGTCTCTACTAAAAATACAAAAAATTAGCTGGGCGTCTTGGCGGGCGCCTGTAGTCCCAGCTACTCGGGAGACTAAGGTAGGAGAATGGCGTGAATCCGGGAGGCGGAGCTTGCAGTGAGCCGAGATCGTGCCACTGCACTCCAGCCTGGGCAACACAGTGAGACTGTGTCTCAAAAAAAAAAAAGAAAGCCAATCTTTATAAAAATCCTTGGAAATCACCGTAACTGACAAGAATAGAGACAGTTAATAAATGATTATGTATTGTTCAATAATTTCATGTTATGTACTGAAAATACTGTATGCAGAATCACATTAGCTCTACCTCCCAAGAGTTGCTATGAGTAATCCTGTATACAAGTGTTAGAAGCCAAATTTGTCAGTAGTGTGAAATGTAGGCATTTTAGTTCAGACTGTAAAATTAAGATTTTAAAGATAATGTTCTAGATTGTGAAGAGAAAATTTGTAGCCCCCAACAGAGAATGCTCCAGTATGATACACATGACTATGTCCACAAAGGTAGTGCCAAATACTGTATGTACTTGGATAACACAATGGAAAACCTGTAAGCAATTGGATTTGCCTCTACCCGCTTGGAGTAACAACCAGGGCCAGCTACACAATTTGTGGCACTCCGTCAAAAATGAAAATGTAGGTCTTATTGCTCAAAAAAGGAATAAAAATAGATCTTTCTTAAACTACCTAAACTATAAAGCTTTTTCCTTTCTTTCAAAGTCTCCCCCTCTTGATTTGCCATGGTGTTTTTCATTGGCCACTTGCATTATTTTTCCATTATGGCTGCATAACAAATTAGCAGCTTAAAACAACAGCCATGTTTTCTGACAGTGTTCATGAGTCAGGAGTCCAGGCATTGCTTAGGTGGGTCCTCTGCTCGAGGTATCTAAAATAGTCAGATGTGTAAAATCAAAGGATGGAATGGTGGTTGTCAGGGGCTGAGATGAGGGGGATATGGGAAATTATTAATCATTGGGCATAAAGTGTCAGTCAAGCAAGGTTAATAAGCTCTAGAGAGCTGCTGTGCAACACTGTGCCCACAGTCAACAAGAAAGAATTGTATGCTTAAAAATTTGCTAGAAGCGTAGATCTCATATTAAGTGTTCTTACCACAACAAAATAAAATAAACTGGAATTTAATCTAATGATAGACTCTGATTCTGGAAATGACATTATAAGGATTGAAGAAACATTATTTTTCTGAGATTTATGCTGAAAGTCTTTCAGTTTCTCTATGAAAGTGAGAAAGGCAATGAATATGGAAAACAGCCTGTTTCCTCATCTATATTAATACTTAGCTCACAGGGTTCCGGTAAAGATGAAGTGAAATAGTGGAAGTCCTTCATAAGCTGTAAAGTGCTATTCAGTATAAGAAGACATTAGTGTTAAAATTAATGACAACAACACATCAACAAATTATTAGCAATCCTATTTGCCAATGAAAAATAAAGCCATAATTTTAGTAAGATCCTGCCTCTCACACTGGTTTTTAGAGGTTGACAGTAGGAACTCACACTGTGATCAGTGAGGTAGGAAGAGGGCACCAAGAAATCACTGTAGAAAAGAAGCACTAGAATGGAAGGAAGTTTTCCCTGAAAATACAAGTTCTGCCCTCCGACATACTTGGCTTCTGGCTATTACAGAGAATATCAGGGATACAGAGTACTTTGCTAACAAGAAGCGTGCATGTTCATACTCAGGACTTTTTTTTTTTTTTTTTTTGAGATGGAGTCTCGCTTTTGTCGCCCATGCTGAACTTTCTCAGGAGATTACAAAGATCTTTTCCCTCAGGTTAATAAACACTATCCCAAAGTACTTGGAAATAGTCTTAAAAATGTTGGATATGCAAGAAACAATTTTCAGGCCAACTCTTTTGACAATAGACTCCTCTGTATCTAAAGCAATCCACTATTTGTTATGTCATTCTGAGTCCAGAATTCAGTCCCAATTCACTCCACAAGGTTGATGCTGAAATTGTAAGTAATGAGATACAGTACTCAAGGCAGCCGATGGGTGTGAGACTCTCTGTGATTGAACAGCTTCCCTTAATAAAACAAAATGTGAAGTGCTCCAAGGTCTTTAGTAAAGAAAAGCTGAACGAGAAATCTTTGGGTAAAAAGAAGGGACTTTCTAAAAGCCCCTATATATTTTTTCTCAGTCTTTTGATAATGTAGACTCAGGATATGCTGCTCTCCCTTTAGGATTTCTGCTCAATTATAGCCACAACCAAAGTCATTTCCTACTGCTTGTATGGATCAACTAGAAGATCCTTCAAAAAGAACGATATTAAAAACAAGAAGCACATAAAAAGGGACACAACATAGAGTATCCTAAATAGTCAAGCTACAAGTATAGGTTTCCGATCCTGCAGTAACCAACTGACTTACTGACTCATAGACCTCTTCTCTTCCATGTTCTTTCTGAATATGACCTTCAGCTGTTACCTTGTCTCACTATTGCTCAGGAGCTCATCTAATCTCCTGTGCTGCCCTGTTCCTGGAAAGCACAAACTTCCTTTCAATTTAAAACCCAAATCTTTTTGTGGATTTCTGCTACCAAGGGCTCTACTACTCAGTTACAGTGTCTGGCCTGAAAGCTAAGTCTCATCCCTTCCCAACTCGTTCTGTAAGTTTCTACCTATTTTATTATGATGCATTATGACAGCTTCTTCCCCACTCACCCCATCCCCACCCCAGACCTCAAGGTATTCAAAAGAAAGAATAAACATTTTTTGTGTACCTATTATGAAAAAACATGGAATATATAAACAGGAAAAAAAAATTGTTTAGGAGGTTTTAAAACAACCTCCTATAGGAGGGGCTACTTACCTAGATTTGCAGGTAAACGTATGCTTCCCAGTACTGATACACCACTTTCTTGCTCTTTTAGAAAATTTTGTCTTTACTGGGGACCTGGATCAGTGTTTCCTTTCTTTCTGTATTGTTAGGACATTTTGTAGTCCCCTCTCCTAAGTACTCTGCACAAAGCTAGATGTCCCATTTTGCTTAATAGTCTGAGAAGGGCTCCTTCTTCTGCTTGGTTTTGTGGCTGTGCTCTGTGACCTAAAGTCTTCTTGCCTGGCCAGAAGTCTGTGCTGCCTCTTTTATCACCATGGACTTCTTTTGCCTTGCTATGCTATAGGAAAGTTGTTTAAACTTTCTGGAAGAAAGACTTGATTTCTTGACTGAAGCTTTAATTGAAAATACATCCCCCTAGGCTGGAATACAGATACCATGGTGCATTCTTTGTAATATCATTAAATACATCACCTAACACTCACTCACACTCACTGTCATATATGCTATATATGTTATTTGACTCAATCCTGAAACCAATTCTATAATGAAGAAAGTCTCCAAGGATTAAAATAATCAAGGATGCAAAAGCCATTTTTCTGTCTCCAATGACCAGGTTTATACCATTTTAATTTGCCATGAGGGTTAGTAGTCGCTCCAATAACATTGAGACAGTTTGAATATATGTTTTGGTGTCAAAGGTAAAAAATAGTTTTTCTCCTTGGTCCCAATACCTATTCTAGTAGGTAACCTTGAGCCCACCCCAGCTTCTTCCCTGTCCTCAGGGTTCTGCTTTTCCCTCAGTTGTCCCTTAACCTGCTCCTATGCCCAAGCCCTGCCGACCAGCTTGAACTTTATCTTGGGCTCTGTTGGAAAATACCATCTTCTCATTTCTCCGGAAGCACTCTCGTGGGGCTGTGTTGAAGAGTGGATTTGTAACCAATTTTTTCATCAACGTAATCCCAACTGCTTTGTGTCTTCCAGAAGTTCCTCAAACTGGGTGTCTTGTCCACCACCATCATTTTCCTTGTTTTCCAAGGCTACTTTGGGTGCATTCATATTTTTACATCTGTCATTTCAGTGGAATTTTGGAAGGAAAACACTATAACCTTTCCTTAGTACACAATTTTGAAGCAAAACCTCTTAGTAAGTTTTCTAATTTTTTTCTAGAATTATTATAGTTCAGTAAAACAGAGATCTGCGAAGAGTTTTTAAAAACAAGGAAATACTTCTAACACTAAGGCTTGGCACTCCAAGCTAATGAAGATCCTCCTGAAGTCTGTTACTTCCAGGCATGACAGTTAGGTCTCCAGAGAAAATCACTTAAGAAAGCCTTGGTCCTTGACCAAGTAAAGTTTTCCTTGTATCGTTTTAGGTTAAAAATAAGAAAAGAATGACTCAGCAAGTTTTGGCCTATATATTGCCATTCTGTACAACTCCCTAAATATTTAAATCTAAATTAAAACATCAACCGACTGAAGAATGTCCTTCTCTAGGCCCAAGGACACTTTGACGCAGGAAATTTAAATATTATTTATATGTTGCTTTGTTATGAAATTTATTTGCCTTGCCAACACCACAGTGTGGTAATTTAAAAGCTGGGTTTTTTAATTAACAGTCTTGACCCATATTTTGCTACCAATAAAAGTCTGGTTCCTAAGTGTAATTCCATACTAAATTCACTGCTTATACATGAAGAAAAATCTAAATTAATTGACATGTAATTGACATGTAATAATTGCATGATAGAAGTTTAATATCATTGTTCTTTGCATCTGAAAATTTCATCAATAGCATGCATATGAGTGAAGGGAAAAAATCCAGCGTACTGTATACATCTGCACAGCCCTCTGCAAATGTTTATGGGAAAAGTTCAGAGGACTTATTATTGGCGGTTGGTTCCTAAGCTGTAAACATTCAACATTACATAGAGGTAGGTCTTAACACCTTTTCTGCGGCTCACTTTGCATTTTAGACCCTCTCCCACTCAGCTTTGTCCATAGCAGTTTAGATACCCATGATGTTCAGAAGACCTTTTGGAAGGTTTGCAATAGCTTGGTTTTACAATGAAATGACAGTCTCCCTTATTTGTGACTTGAAATACTATTTCATGTTTCAATAATTTTAAGCAACTAAGGAGATAAATAAGGCTCCATGAATAGTATCTATTACAAAACTCTTTTAAAATAAGCTTGTAGATTGTAGAATTAAAACAGACTAGAATTTGTAGAATGTAATAGGAAGGACTGAATACATGAAAACAGATATTTTCACTAGAATTAGACTAGAAGAAACAATTATCACAATTCTAGAAATAAGTATTCATGGATTAACTCAAAGAGAAGCAGATTCAGCTACTCAGTTTTGTAATTTAAAGTGCATTAGTTCTTTGGTCTTGTTGTACCTTAGACATGCTAAATTAATCATTTTACTTATTGTTACCACAGACAATGACTTACTCTCTACCAAATAAAATGTTGGTTTATAAGGAATTATTTCTTTGATGATTCTGACATTGCTTATATTTTTATTGTCTCTTCCATAGTAATGACAAATTGCTATTAAACAATTTACACAGTTGACATCATTAAACACCTAGTTACAATACCTGGCATTACGATATTTTGATTTTGTGAAATGTTATACTACATGCTTTATATTTTAGAAAAATTAAGATCACAGCCACTAGCCACAGAAACATTTCATAGTTCAAAACTTTTACTGATATAATTTCTCTGCCTATTATTTTCAATAATTTAAAATTTTCAATATGTCATGACTACTTACTAGTGCTCATTTATAACCTAAAATAATCTGTTATTCTTATTGCTTAGAATTCCATTATTATACTTAGCATTTGAGGCTCTCTGTAATCTGGCATTTTCCTTACTCAACAAATGTCCTTTCTACCACTCAGTAGTATGAATCTATCATTCTATTCAAGATAATATTTTAAATTGTCCCATAAATGTATCAGGCTCATTCCATCATCCTTTTATTCACATTGCTCTCCAAAATGTAACATCCTCTTCTCTCTTTTTACCATCTATCTATATTCTAGTATTATGATCATTCAGAATACCTATATAATTAATTACCCCTAAAGAAAGGAAATTAGAATCTCACTTCATACATTCAAAAACGTTAGATATATTAAAAAGTCTAAAAATTAAAGTATAACACAGCTAGAAGAAAATATATGTAAATATTTGAACACAGAATAAAGTCTAAATATAAAACCTATGGAATAAATTATAAATTATCACTGGATTTCATAAAAACAAATTTTCATACACTAAAAATAACCATTGAACAAACTGAAATGACAAAAAACTGAACTCCTATATCAGAAACTGTATAAAAGATACCTTTTTAAGTTTCCCTTTCCAAATATTTCAGAGAACGCCTGAAGGCTGTTTATATCAAGCAAAACAAAAATATTACAGTCAAACATATCTCCAATAAGGATTTTCTGCAGGTTTATTTTTAGGGAATCTGCTTATTTTTGCTGCTTAATTCTAAATCCTCCCATTAGGTATTTTAAATGCCTGGGCTTCATTTTTTTCAACAAATGTTTTTATTGCACTGCAGCCACATGCCAGGAATTGTGCTAGATACAAAAATGTACTGATGTGTAAAACAAATATGATCCCATCACACAACTGAAGCCTAGTGGAAGATAAACTTTAATCAAGTAATCACACAAATTGTGGCTTACAAAGAAAAGGCACAGAGCACTATGACAGCATATAAAAGCAACTTCACCTATTGGGGATATGGGATATGTATATGTCAAGGAAGACTTCTTATCTACATACAACTGTAAGCTCTTAAAACAGCAGGGACTCTATCATAAATAGATTCTGCACCTTTCTGCATCTAACACAGTAAGTCTTCTATATTTGTTAAATAATTTGTTCCAATTAAAATTTGAGCTGTCCTTACTAACTAGCCTTCTTTTTCAGCGGTGTGCGTGAAGTCAGCTTTAGAATGATCAATACTGTAGACTACACACTTTAAGAGAGACAATTTAAAAAGATACACTTTTATTCTTATGATTAAACAATTTAAAATCTGTTTATATGATTTAATAATCAATATTATCAGATTTAATGGTAAAATACCATTTAAACATCAAAGGAATAACATTCATATTTCTTTAAAAAATTATTCACATAATTCATGAACTAAAACAGCTTTAAAATTTTTTTCACTAACAGTACACACAGGTTGTTGAAAGTTTTTTAAAAGCATGTATTTTTACACTGTGTATCCTGGAAGTTTATTTATTACTAATTCACACATATCTTTGCATTGCTTGGAAATATTTAGTGAACCAACATCATCATTGTCTTCTTCAAAGTGATCTGATGTACTGCTATCCAGGACATTAAGTTCGGACACATTTGAAGGCAGGTAAGAACTCACTTGGGATGTTCGTGGTGACTGGCTTTTTTCTAAAGATTTCCAACTACTTCTTGTTTTAACAGAGATGTCTTGACCTCTTTTTGTAATTTTAGAATTGTGCTTACTATTTTGATCTATCTGGTTTTCTTTTTCTTCAGTCCAATGTGTTGAAGATAAATCACTAGCAGAGATACTAGATGCTTCCTCCAAACTTTTATCCTGAGTCTTTGAAATAGGAAATTTTCTGTATGAGTGCACAGGTGACCCGGCTGAAAAAGGTGGGCTAAGGATAGAACTCCTGTCACTATTTTTCTTTTTGGACACTTGTGTGTCACTAGACTTGCTTGTATATTGACTATGTTTTGGATTTTCTGTCCTTGAACTGCTATCATGAGCTTTTAAACTTCTGCTGGTGTCCTCAGAGGTACAGAAATCTTCAGAATAGCAAGGGCTAGACAAATCACCTGAATACTTCAGTTCTGAGATGTTTTCATAGCAACTATTTTTACCTGGTCTCTTGTCACTTATATCAGCCATAAGAATGTCACTATCTGTGGTTTTGACCTGTCTAATATCTATTTCCTTATCTACAATTCTGTCAACAACAGCATCCTGTTGGAAAACACATGGACTTTGGATTTTCATTTCCACATTTCCTCCCAGAATATTTGTAGGGGTAAGCCTTTCTGGAATAATGGAATCTGCAGGACTCACAACTTCTTCCAATGAAACATTATTGATTCTATTTTTACTACAATCAACTGTCTTTTTTTCAGTTGCATATTTCACATTAGTTTCTTCACTTGTGCTGGGATCATCAAAAACTCCACTGATTTGTCTTGAGGTATCACTATTTTCAGTAAAAGATGCATCTGAATCTAAATACTTATCTTTAGGCAGTTGTGGCTTCTGACTTTGTTCTGCAGAGCTTAATAGTTTAACTTTGGATGATGGAATTCTGAATTTTGTACCCAACATTTGTGATCGTGTTTTTCTATATAGTTCTCTTTTTTCATGTACCACCAACATATCAGGATTTGTCAGCTTTAAACGTAGTCTTAGTGTATTTGTTAAGCCATAAAGTAGCCTCCTTTTTGGAACTCTTTTATGGAGGGCACCACTGCTCTTTTCAGAATATTTATCTTCCTTACAGTTTTCAATTTGGTTCTTTTTATACTGAAGACTCACTGACTTTTCACATCCCCCCACAGAACGCTTATCCTTCTTGGATTCAGACTGGCATGTGGATTTGGCAGAAGATTCGGGTGACTTCTTATCCTCAGTCCTATATAACCAGGCTAGGTGAGGATGTATATGAGCAGGACTTGTCACAGGTTGGTCATATAACAAGGACAACTCAACTAACAAAGCATTTAACAAAGGCAACTGCCTTATTGTATTAATTCGATTTTGTTCAGTTTGACATGTTTGATTAGTTGCTCCTATATTCTGAATATGTGGAGGATTCACAAGCACTGGAGGATGCTCATGTGCTGCAGAACTTGGATGTTTTAGACAACTCCTGTGTGTTGGGGGATTTACACGCTTTTTTTCAGGAGAAGCACCATCCAATTCCTCAGGTACATTCATTTGAGGCTCAATGGAGATTTTAGCCTGTGCAGGGGGCGGTTTTTCTTGGGTCAAGTTAGTGTAATACAAAGGAGGAGGGCAAAATATATTGGTCTCCATGTCCAATTCTGTGACTTCCTCATTTAGGAAGCTAACATTTCTCCCATTGCCAGCACCTGAACATGTAACAACAGAATCGGTTTTGCCATTCTCCACAGAACCCACATTATCACATTCGGCCTTACTTGGGAAAACCATTTCCTTCAAATCCTTCTGTGCCTCTGGGATTTCTAACTCCCCCAGCGGCCTATCAGCCTCTTTTGGGCTTGGCTGTGAGACTGGCTGCTGCAGCTGCTGTCTTTCCTGCTGGGTTTGGGGACTGACCTCCGCTCCTCCTCCTGTGGGGCTGACGGTGAGGGGCTGCTCAAGTTGGCCCAGCAGGCGGCTTCCCAGGTCAGTCAGGCGGTAGGCCAGTGCAATGTCCCCAGTCCGCTCGCCCACTCGATTATGCAGGGGGAAACGTCCCCGGTGACGGTGGGAGCATCCGGAGGCGGCCGACCCCACGACCCTGTGCGCTGCGGTGGCCAGCGAAATGTCGCAGGCCCCCAGGAGCTGTGGGGTGGGCGTCGGGCGCCCAGGGGGCAGCTGCAGCAGCAAGGTGGCAAGCGGGGTCCGCAGGAGCCGGCGGTGCAGCGTAGCAGGCTGCAGGCGGAAGAGGCAGGACTTGCCGCGACCGAAGCGGATGACACCGGGCCACGGTTCGGGGGCGGGAGCGCCGGGGCCGTCAGGAGGGTAAACCAACAGCGTGGGGAAGTCCAGCAGGCGGAAGGCCACGGCGGGGCACAGACCGCGCGGCGACGAGGCCTCCCCCTGCTCCTTTTCCTCCTCTCCCTCCTCCTGCTCCACCGCAGCAGCGGGGGGCGGCAGGAGCCGGGCTTCCAAACGCACCCAGTCCACCAGCAGCTCCAGCGAGAAGAACCGCTCGGACAGCGACGCCGCCATTGCTGTTGCCCCAGGAAACGCCGCCACGGGCTCCACAAACGAGAAGCTGAAGCCCCGGGTTCTCACGAGAAACCGGAGCAAAAGGCATCGCTGCCCGCTATCTCGCGAGATTTGCGGAAGCGCTCCAGCAGGTCCCGGGCGGTGTCTGTTTTGCTGTTCAATGTATTTGGCCCCTTTGTATGCATACTTGTTGTGAGCCGTTTTTTGCCTCCAAACTTGTATTAAGACAATTGTTAATGATAATGCTGAGGATATAAGTGGTAAAAGACAGTGAGTTTTTTGGGTAATGGTTTTATCACTGCAGATCTTATGTAATTTGGGGGTCAGATCAATATACCTGAGGAATACTGAAAGAAAATCAGGACTCTCCTTCCTTTTCCATGCTAAAGAGAACCAGTTAGTTAACTGTCCACAGTGGGCCATCTCTGTGTCTGCTGTTCTACCCAAAAGATGGTGACACTGCTCTGATGGCCAGGGGGCCCCTGCCTCATAAATTAGACTAGTACTGAGACAGACACACCACACACACACGGAGTGTGAATACACTGGCAAAAACTCTCCTTGGCTGAACTT
This sequence comes from Hylobates moloch, assembly GCF_009828535.3. Taxonomy (NCBI): domain Eukaryota; kingdom Metazoa; phylum Chordata; class Mammalia; order Primates; family Hylobatidae; genus Hylobates; species Hylobates moloch. Next base: position 65,388,335 of record NW_026652293.1, on the reverse strand, counting down.
TGGTCAGGCTCATCTAAGCCTTCTTTCCGACTAGGCTTTGACCTTGACTTCCAATCCCATGGAGCCTGAATCACCAAGTTGTAGCAAGAGTCTCGCTACAGCCGTTAAGAGAGAACCCCCAACCCTTCATACCTGATTACCGTCGATACCTGATCAAATTCTTCATTTTCTACCATTGGTATCTGACCACTCTGGCCTGACTTCAGCAAGAATCCTATTAGGCCTGCTTAATCAGAACCCTCCCACCCCTGCTGTTTCCTGTCAGTAAGTTTCCATTCACTTGAACCGACGCCCCCTTGGCTTTAAATCCCCGCTTGTCCATGCTGTATTTGGAATTGAGCCCAGCTCTGTATTGAGGTCTCTTTTCTCTTATTGCAGTAGTTCCTGAATACAGTGTTTTTGCCACTTCAACGACTGTCTGGCCCTGTTTTTTATTTGACAATATTTCCAGCTAAGCAATCATGATGCATTAGAGTAATGTTAATGATTCCATCAATAAAACAAATGTGTATACATAAATATACACACACCTACGGAGACACAGAGAACTTACTGCTCTATCCAGATATTTTAAGAAACGTACTCCTAACCTCAATGAGCTAGCCAGCTAGGAATCCAAGGCCAGTATATGGAGAGCCTTGAATGCCATGGTAAAGAATTTGGACTACATTCTGTACAAATTATTTTTATTAAATAAGTACATCATAGCAATATTTGGAAATGTATCATGGGGAGGAATACAAAGGATGGATTCTACTAATTAGAAATTGGATTCAGAGCAATCTATTAGAAGACTACTGCAGTGGTCTGAGAGGCAGATAATTATGACCTGCACATGGTCAGGACTAGTGGAAATTAAAAAGAGATGGCAAAAGAGGCATTTGTGATGGAGGAATTTTAAAATTTGCTGAATGGGAAAGAAAAGTCATGGGTGAAAAATTTCTGCTACTAAAGGTGAAAATATTGAGGAGGCACAGATTTGATGGAAAAAAATACTCTTGAGTTTTGAGATACGTAGAGTTTGAGGTACCTGCTGCTGGGCATTATATATGTACAGCTTTATTCAGCTTTATAAATTATAGTTAAATTATATTGCTTCAATGCTCAGAAGAACATTGTGAAGCTCAAGAGAAATTCAGAACTGGAGGGACAGGATGCTTTAGTGTGAAGACATGAGAGAGAGGTCTCATTGCAATACATAAATACAAGATACTTCTCGGGCCAGATGCAGTGGCTCACACCTGTAATCCCAGCACTTTGGGAGGCTGAGGCAGGCAGAACACGAGGTCAGGAGATCGAGGCCATCCTGGCCAACGTGATAAAACCCGGTCTCTACTAAAAACACAAAAATTAGCTGGGTGTGGTGGTGCATGCCTGTAATCCCAGGTACTTGGGAGGCTGAGGCAGGAGAATTGCTTGAACCAGGGAGTTGGAGGTTGCAGTGAGTGAGCCGAGATCGCACCACTGCACTCCAGCCTGGTGACAAAGCGAGACTCCATCTAAAAAAAAAAAAAAAAAAAAATTACAAGATACTTCTCTTGGTTTTGATAATCTTGTTATATACTTGCAGAGGACACATATCAAGCAACGTCCTCAATGGATAGATGATGTAAAGCAATAAAAAAAAGACATCATCACAAGTGAAAAGCAATGAGGTATTGAGTCCATGTGCGCCAGAGAAATAGAGTAGACAAAATTCCTCTTAGAAGATATCCTGTAGTTAGCCTTTTGAGTAAGGTTAATAGTGTGCACTAGTAGCACTTGTATGTCTCTTACATATGAATAGAAAAAGCAAAGTCCCTCTTCTATAAAGACATTATTTCTGCAATATGTAGTTTCTGCAATGATAATAACTTCTCTACCCAGCTACTCTACATGACTGGTATTATAATATATGAATAATATTTGATACTTGTAAATAATGCTAAAGGTAACAAATAAAATTTTGCCATGACAAATAGTTTCCCCATGTTTCTACACCACACATGGAGAAGTAGCACAGTACAGTAGCTGAGCACCTGGGTTCTGGAAGCAAACTACCTGGCTCAAATCCTGGTTCTGTGACCTTATACTAGTTTCTGAACTCTCTGTGAATCATCCTCATTTGAAAAATATAGTTACAGTAACTACCTCATAAAAATATTATGTGTGTTAAGTGAATTAATACTTACAAAACTCTTAGAACAGTGTCTAGCAGATAGTAAATACTTGTTAAAATAAATATTGTTTTATTTATTATTTGCCACATGGCAGACATTTTAGCTGAGTGTTAAAAACACTGCTATTGTAGTTAGCCAAAAAAAAATTTATCCAACATGGGCCCGATTAGGAGAAATGTGTGTCTAGTCGACATGAAAATGTCCAAGGCTTACTCTAGAAGCACCAAATACTAATTCCAGGTCTCACTATCGGGGACATCCTGCTGCCTATAGACTTCCTTGCTTAATCAGGATTAGCTCTAGAACCAAGTATAACGACCCATAATTGGCAGAGACAGAGGGGACTAAAGACGTCCTCTCCCGGCAGGTGGAAGATACAGAGCTGAGGGAAGAAGAACCTGTGTGGTTCTAACTAGGAGGAAATGAAATTCAACATCCCTTATTTCAGAATAATTCTTTACACCAGTGTTTCCTTTCCCCATCAAAAAGAATATAACACAAATACCACACGATCTTACTTATAAGTGGGAGCTAAACATTGAGTACACTTGGACATAAAGATGGGGATAATAGACACTGGGGACTACTAGAGGGGAGAGGGTGGAGAAGGAGGGTTGAAAAACTACCTATATGAGACTATGCCCACTACCTGGGTGAAGGGATCATTTGTACACCAAACCTCAGTCACCTGCAATTTAATAAAATAAAGACCTAATAAGAAATAATTCTACAGGAAAATGTCTTCAAAAAAAAAAAAAAAACAGAAAATGTAATCTGCAATCTTGAAAATAGAAATGTGAAAAGACCAAGTGAAAGCCTTTTTCCCTCGACCATGGTTTAAAACCCCTAGCATATGCTCATTTGCATGGCAAGCCTGGGAACCTTAGCTCTTAGAATTCCTTGAGAGACAGACTGGGAAGTTGGCAGTTCTTGTTGCAGCTCTTTCCCTTAGGTCCGCTCCTGTTGTCTCCCAAGGACTTGCATTTCAGGATTCTAGATACATATTGTATTTCTGGAGCAAGACAATTTCAATCAGGAGAAGCTGATTTCTAATCATTCATTCAGGACTTCAGATAAAAGCCTGTTTTAAGCAGAAAGCTGCCCTGCCTCTAGACCTGATTATAGGCTCCTGAAATCTAAGCCAGATATCTCCCTCTTTGCTAACTGGGTTACAAATGGACCTCACACAACTTAAACACCACAAATGACCAGAATTGTAATAACATTCACCTTGACATGTTTCATTATTGGTAAAGACGATATGACTCTGTCTTCAGAATAAATCTCCAGTGTTTGAATGTGGATCTTTTTCTTTGTTTCCAGTCTTTTCATTCCCTTCTATTTCTAAATTTCTGGAAAGGGGGAATCATAGCTTTTCCATGTGTTGTCATTAAATCAGGGGCAGAGTTATGATCAGAACATGATTACCATTTCCAATATCACAGATACAAAATAGCTGTGGTAAATAAATGCAAATAATCTAAAAAGATTCTGCAAAATGGTACCAAGGCTCTGCATTGCATTTTCAGTTTTTATTTTAAACTTGCTAGAACTTGATATTGGAAATTCATTCACTTGAGAAGAAGGACAAGGAGAAAGATTAGAGGGTGGAAGGAAGGGAGGGGCTGGGGGTTGGAGAGTAAACAAAGGAACTACTAGAGATTAAAGGGAAAGAATGGCCTATACCCCACTCTGATACATCTACCAGAAAAGAAGGGGAAAAAGAAATTATGAAGCATCCTAAGGTATTGGAAATGTATGAGTTCATTAATAAGCTAAATCGTATGTACAATTGGTAGGAGTGGTTTAGTGAAAATTATTTGACTGTCATTGGCAATTAGAAATGTATCATAGTGGAGGCCGGGTGCAGTGGCTCATGCCTGTAATCCCAGCACTTTGGGAGGCCAAGGCGGGTGGATCATGAGGTCAAGAGATTGAGACCAACCTGGCCAATATGGTGAAATCCCATCTCTACTAAAAATACAAAAATAAGCTGGGCATGGTGGTGCATGCCTGTCGTTCCAGCTACTCAAGAGGCTGAGGCAGGAGAATCGCTTGAACCTGGGAGCGGGAGGTTGCAGTAAGCCGAGATCGCTCCACTGCATTCACGAAACTCCATCTCAAAAAAAAAAGAAAAGAAATGTAGCATAGTGGAATCAACATAGTCTTTGAAGGTGAGCAGTCCTCGATTAAAATATCAGCTTCTCCATTTCATACCCATGTAACCCTAGGACAAGTTCTTCAACTCGGGGAATTTTCCTCCCATGTTACCTCACAGATTTTCAAACTATGCTGTGAATGTTAAAATGCAGAATCTTAGGTCCATCTTCCAGAGATTTTGATTTCCTAGGTCTCAGGCAAAGCCCAGAAATATACACTTCTAACTATCATCCCAGATGATTTTGATACAGGGAGTTACTGGACTTTTCTTTGAGAACCACCATCCTAGTTTCTGGCACATTGCAGATAGCCATATTTCTGTCTTCTGCATGTGTAACAAGTATATGCTGATCATATAGTAGTATCATATACAACAAGTAGTATAATCATGCCAATAGAATAGTATGAAAGATTTATGTAATCACAGCTCCTTCTTTCACACTTTCAGTGTGAAATGGAAGAAATGAAGTAGGTAACCTTTAGCAATGAAGCATTACTGTCAACATGCCACCATGCCAAGAGATGCCGATATAGCAGCAGCAACAGCAGCATTAAGAGAGAGACAGCTTCCCGTCAGGTACTCAGAAGAAGCTTCAGAAAGCCCCCAGAGGAAGGCAGTTTATGAGAAATCCCCTCATAAGCAGAATGCTGCCTGCCAAGACACCAAAACCACTGTTCTGCCCCAGGAAAGACTGACTACGGGTTCCTAGGACAGAGTAGCCTCCTGCCTTCAGTTAGCGGGGAGGGCTGAAAGATAAAATCTTGCTCATAAATTCTTTCCTTCCCATGCATAGAAACACTGTTAGTATTTTGGCCTAGACCATCTTGTCAAGACTGTAAATAGTTGCCCCATGTAATAGAATTAGGTTTAAATTGGGTTTATTTTAAATTACTTGTTAAATAAAAATTACAGAAGGCCATTGTTTTGGACGAAGCTCCTGTACTAGGCCCCAACAGACTAGACTAAAAATCAAAATGCAGTCATTTGCGCCATAGTTACAGGTCACCAAACTGAAACTAAGTTATGTGACTTTCTCTATCAGGAGAAAGGGATAAATGCTTTAATCCTTACAATAAAAAGTAATGTGATGTTAACCAATTGGTTATTTCTCTATTGTTCCATTTCCCTGCTCCTGCCTTACAAGGGAAGTCACTTTGAAATGAACAATTCACTTTGTGTTCTTGGTTTGTGCTTTCTTGGGCCCTTCTCTGTCCATAAAGCCGACCTCTTTGGCTCAGCTCCGTGAAACACTGATTCTATTTTGTGGAATGAAGTGTTTTCTGATTCTAGAATAGCAAATAAAGCCAACTGAGATCTTTAAACTAAATTTGTTGCGATTTTGTCTTTTGACACTACTCACTCATAATTTAGATTCTTGTAAAAGATAGCCAGCTGTTCTTTTCATAATTAGTAAGATATGGGAAATAAATAAAAAGTCTTGATAATTGTAGGAAACAGATTTGCCCTTTAGGAGACCCTTACCAAAAACGGGAGCTTGGGGTACGCTGAAATAACTCTATAAATAGCTGCCAGTTTTATCGAGCTTATCATATGTGCTTGGCATTGCATTTGGTCTCTTACAGACTGTATTTAATCTTCACAGCAACTCCATGAAATTATTGGCATACTCATAAGGAAACCAATGAAACTAACTTGGAGAGGTTAAATAATGTATTCAAAGTCACATAGCAAGAAAGTGGTAAAGTATTATTAAAATACATTTCTGCCTGTCTTTTAAAAAATAGCTTGTGTTCATCCCACTAGATTCCTTCACCTTATTTGTTTATGCTCAAGGGAAGTATTAATGTACAGGAAACTGACACTATCCAATTGGAACATGTATTTGGGGGTACAAAGGAGCAATTTAATAATACCACAAGGAAACAAAGAAGCAAATGCTGAACATCTTATATTCTTTAAGAAAACAGAACCAGCTTAAGTAACAAATCAGGAGCATGTAAAAAGGGGAGGTAGAGAAGGGGGTTGCTCCAGATTAAGTTGTTTTTTTTTTTTTTTTTTTTTTTGACATGGAATCTCGCTCCTGTCACACAGGCTAGAGTGCAGTAGTGCAATCTCGGCTCACTGCAACCTCCACCTCCCTGGTTCAAGCAATTCTCGTTCCTCAGCCTCCCAAGTAACTGGGATTACAGGCATGCACCACCATGTCCAGCTAATTTTTGTATATTTAGTACAGATGGGGTTTTGGCTTGTTGGCCAGGCTGGTCTTGAACTCCTGACCTCAGGTGATCCACCTGCCTCAGCCTCCCAAACTGTTAGGATTACAGGCATTGGCCACCATGCCCAGCCCAGATTAAGTTTTAACAGACACAACCATCAAATGTAACCTGTGCACCTTCTTTGAATTCCTAAATAAACCATCTGAACAAAACGACGTGTTTGAGACAACGAGGGTGATTTCATTACTGACTGCTTTTAGATGATACAAAATAATTATAGTTTGAGGTTAGGCGTGTTAAACCTAACCTAACATGAAGGTTAGCTATGTTGATGGAAAAACCAAACTCTGTAAAATATTTAAAGAGGTTTATTCTGGGCCAATATGAGTGACCATGGCCAGGGGTGAGGGGACAGTCTCAAGAGGTCCTGAGAAAAGTGTGCCCGAGGCAGTCAGGTTAGAGGTTGGTTTCATACATTCAAGGCAAACAGGAATTGTAGGGAAAATCATAAGTCAATACATAAAAGGTGTACATTGGTTCAGCTTAAAGAGGCAGGATATATCTTGGAATGGGATCTTACAGGTGGATTCAAAGATTTTCTGATTGGCAATTGGTTGAAAGAGTTATGCTTTGTCTCAGGACTTGAAGTCAGTGGAAAGAGATGCTTGAATTATGATAAAGGGGGATTGTGAAGACGAAGGTTCTTGTTACGTAGATGAAGCCTCCAGGTAACATCCTTTAAAGAAAATGGGTAGTAAATGTCACTTTTCAGACCTTAAAATGTATCAGACTCTTAGTTCATCTCCCCTAGATCCAGCAATGGCCTGGCTTCATTAATGGAGGTTGCCTACAGACACAAATTTCCCCCAGCAAAGACAGCTTTCAGGGCCATTTCAAAAGATGTCAAAGAAATATATTTTGGGGTAAAATATTTTTATGTCCTTCAGGGTTTTCTGTCATGTGATGCTATACCAGAGTCAGGTGGGAATTTAGTATCTTAGTGCCACAAAAAGTCAGTTTTTCAGTCTTATGATCTCTGTTTTAATGTTAATGCTGGTCAGGGGTGCCTAAACTCCAAAAAGAAGGGGTGTAATGAGGCATGTCCAGCCTCCCTTCCCGTCATGGCTGGGGCTTCAGTTTTTTAGGTTGCTCTGGGGTCCCGTTGGCCTAGTGGGGAGGGTTTCATTCAGTTGTTTGCTGGAGGGCTTAGGATTTTATTTTTAGTTTACAGCTATGAGAATACTCATGCAGATAAGAGCTGCAAACTGAAGTAGTAGGACTGAAATGACAATGCCTGGAATTTGCTTTATGATGCCTCAGGGAAAAAGAAAAATGACATAAGAAAAGCCAGCGTGGCAAAGTCTTGACAATTATGGAATCTGTGGGGTAGGTATATGGAATACATGGAGTTACTTATGGCTTTTCTGACTTTAGTTGATGTTTTAACCTTTTTATAAACTAATAGTGGATTTTTATTTCACAAGTTTCAGATTAGCCGTGAAAGACTGTGAACTTGAGTATAGCACCAGATATCAGTACTGTAGAAACTAACCACAATGTATAATCATGTTTCCAGGGGAAACGGCTTTTTACTGCTGGAGCTGTGAGAATCTAGAATATCCAGAATTAAGTTCTGATGGCTGTCCTGAGCAACTACTTAAAATTAGGGGTATTTGTAACTAGGTCATATATAAATAGCATGCCTCCTTTTTATAGGTCTTAAAGGCCAAGTGTATTTGGAATTCCTTCTGCCCTTGCTTCATTTCTCAATGCCAGCCACTTCAAGGTGGGGGGACAGGGTGGCAGGAAGGGGACCCTCATCCCCTCTTCTTTTGTATGTATATATTATCTTTTAATTTACTTCCCTGTCAACCAGCTATTTTAGGATGACAGCCACAATTTACATTGACAAGTTTATTTTTCTTTAAAACATACATGTGTTTATCATGTTTTGAACTGGAAATTCAAAAAGCAAATTCAGATCAGTAGGTACCACACTTATTTTTTTTTTTTTTTTTTTTGAGATGGAGTCTTGTCTGTCACCCGAGCTGGAGTGCAGTGGCTCGATCTCGGCTCACTGCAACCTCCGCCTCCCGGGTTCAAGCAATTCTCCTCTCTCAGCCTCCCAAGTAGCTGGGATTAGAGGCATGTGCCACCATGTCTGGCTAATTTATGTATTTTCACTAGAGACAGGGTTTCGCCATGTTGGTCAGGCTAGTCTCAGACTCCTGACCTTGGGTGATGCACTCGCCTCGGCCTCCCAAAGTGCTGGGCTTACAAGCATAAGCCACCACGCCTGGCCAGTACCATGCTTTATATGTATCATAAAATGCTGGAAAAATGCTGGTACCATGCTTTATATGTATCATAAAATACTAAGATATATGTAGCATAAAAAACTCACATAAAATGCATAAAATACATAGTAACGTATTTTCAAATTTTAAATAACAAGAACATGAAATAATTTACCTCCTTCTCAATACGGGGACCTTGAAGACCAGATCCCAAGCAACTTATCCACTTTTGTTTCTACCATTTGCTGTTCCTTGTTTATACACTCCAGTTTTCCTATTCTCAGTGCTAGTGTCTACGGTTTATATTCCCTTGATCTTGACTGCCCTCCTCTACTTCTCCACAGATCTTAAACATCATCTTTCTTTAAAGTCTAAATCAAATGCTATGTCTTTTTAAAATTCTTTCCTGGTAGTCCTGGCTGTAAGTGATCTTTTCTTTTCTCTGCTGCACTTAATCTCCTTTGTGAACTATTACTTCTGTCTTGTATTATTACTCTTACACACGAGTTTATTGCCTGTAGTTCTCTATAAGCTCCTCGACGATGTTATTTTTAAATTTTTGCATGCCTACAGCAATGAACACAGTACCTTGTTTCTAGACATAGTAATTGTATATACAATATTTGATAAATTAATACGTGAAGCATATAGTTCCTTATGGGACTTGCTTGTATAGAACACAAAGTTCAGAAAATATAATGAGCTAAAAACTTACAAATATTTAAAACAAAGTTATGATGCTTCCCAGTTTGCAGTGTTCTTTGTGTAGAATGTGTTTTATCGAAACCACGGAGAAGCTCATAGAGTGTTCAGGGCTTTTCAAAGAGGCCCTACTGTGTTCAATTTGCCTTAGATTTTGAAGTGATGGTTGACTGAATCCAAGGCCTTAGGTAGTTAAAGTAAACAGGATTAAGTGTCCTTCTCTCCATACTGATTTTATGGCATGCAGGACTTCTCTGCAGGTTTCCTTTCTGTGCAAGCACCGGAAGTGAACATTCTCTGAAGATTGCTCCGTGCCCACAAGACAGCAGGAGGCATGAGACCCCTATTGCAACCACGGCTGAGGTTGTAAATGACACCATGCAACCGGAAGCTCTGCCTCCTTTTAAATGATTACTCTTAAAAGATGCAACCTCCAAATGAAACTGTAATCCAGCCTAGCTAAAAATAGACTCCTTGTTCACTCAGCTTAGATTTTCTTAAATCGTTCCTCAGTTTCTTTGAAATGTCAGTCATCTCTTTTTTTTCTCTACTTCCCACCTGCATAGCCCGGCATATTAGGGCAGTGCTACTTGTCATAAATAGAAAGAACTAATATACGAGGTGGGCTATTCAACTCATATGTCCCAGGCCCCACATGAAAGGCCATGGTCATACCTCCCATCCATTAGGATGGCTACAAGCAAAAAAAAACAGAAAATAAGAACTGTTTCCAAGCATGTGGGGAAACTGGAAGCCTTCTGTACCATTGGTGGAATTATAAAACAGTGAAACTGCTGTGGAAATGAGTTTGATGGTGACATGCACAGAATTGTGTCCCCAAAAATTCATACATTAAAGCCCTAACACCTAATATGACTGTACCGTATTTAGCTATGAAGCCTTCCAAAGATAATAGGATGTTGAATTAATTAGAGCCCCACACTATAGGTCCTTCTCAGCTTATATTCTTATACGGACACTCAATAGGATGGGTTTCCATATAAGAAGAGGAAGAGCTACTAGAAGTCTGGGTCCACCACCCACCACATAACTCTATGCTGATAGATCACCCTCCACCCACACTCACCTCCATGCTGATAGATCACCCTCCACCCACACT
>NW_026652293.1:65342914-65377319 GCF_009828535.3 Hylobates moloch | reverse complement strand
GGCACCTCCATCCTGATAGATCACCCTCCACCCACACTGCACCTCCATCCTGATAGATCACCCTCCACCCACACTGCACCTCCATCCTGATAGATCACCCTCACACACCGCACCTCCACCCAGAACATACTTTCATGCTGAAAGGGCACCATTCCTTATCTCACCTTTATCTTCCCTCTACTTTTTCTTGTTTCTTTACTATACTCATAGCTCCTTTGATCTATCAATGTCTTGAGATTATTTTAGTTAGCTTATAATTCTTATAATTAATTTGTGGGTGTTTGTGAATGACTATTATTACTGTCAAATAACAATTAAAATATACTGTACTATGTTTTCTTAAAAAGCCTCTTCTATAAAATTAAATTAATATTATATTTCCTTTACTTTAGCAGGCATTGAAAGAAGTATTCTTTTTTTTTCTTTTTTTTTTTTTTGAGACGGAGTTTCGCTCTGTCACCCAGACTGGAGTGCAATAGCACAATCTTGTCTCACTGCAGCCTCTGCCTCCCGGATTCAAGTGATTCTCCTGCCTCAGCACCCCGAGTAGCTGGGACTATAGGAGTCCACCACCACGCCTGGCTAATTTTTGTTTTTTTTAGTAGAGACAGGGTTTTGGCCAGGCTGGTCTTGAACTCCTGACCTCAGGTGATTCACCTGCCTGGGCCTCCCAAAGTGCTGGGATTACAAGTGTGAGCCACTGTACCCTGCCTAAAGAAGTATTCTTGTCTTGTCCTTGAATCACATTATGAATGCTTATTTTATCCTCCAAACTTAGATGGTTTTTGTTTTGATTTTTTTTTTTTTTTTTTTTTGAGACAGAGTTTCACTCTTGTTGCCCAGGCTTCAGTGCAATGGCACGATCTTGGCTCACCGCAACCTCCACCTCCCAGGTTCAAGCAATGATTCTCCTGCCTCAGCCTTCTGAGTAGCTGGGACTATAAGCACCTGCTGCCACACTCGGCTAATTTTTGTATTTTTAGTAGAGATGGGGTTTCACAATGTTGGCCAGGCTGGTCTTGAACTCCTGACCTCGTGATCCACCCGCCTCAGCCTCCCAAAGTGCTGGGATTACAGGAGTGAGCCACTGCACCTGACCTGTTTTGATTTTTGATTTCATGATTTTTCCTAGGGAAAATTGTATGACTCATTTTTGGGTGTTTTTTTCCAATGGTGTACATGCTAATATGAATGCATTTGTGGTAAATTTATTTTGTAATTTAGATTTTCCACGATTTTAGATTTCAGATGATAACTGATTGATGTCTAAAACCTATTGCCTAAAAATCACTAATTTAATGAATTTGTACCAAGCAGGGTAGGGAGAGAGATAATTTGCGATTTTATGTTATTTAATTTTATCAGCTTAACTAATAATTTCAATGCTGGATACCTAATTGAATAAAAACCATGTAGCCTTGGTCCCTTTATATTGTAGCTTCTCTGAATTCCATAAGCATGTTCTAAAAATTTATTGATATTCATGTACTGGACTGTCCCAAAGACTTTTCACAAAGAAGTAGCTCTCTATTAGGTTTTTATATTTAAATGATAATCAGTGCAAAAAATCACTTAACTTGGCACGCACTATAAATTAAAGAAAACAAGTATTAAGTATATTGAAAATGTACCCAGACAAAATTTAAAAATGTATCATGGGCATATTTGTAAAATTTGAGAATTGCAGACACTCACAAAGATTTTAACATTTTAGCGTTGAATTGTTCTCCAGTTCCTGGTTTCTTTTGTACCATCTTCTGTTGATCAGGAACTGAATTTCTGAACTATGCAACATCAGAGTCAATGCAACTTTTTAATTTGACACCTTCCTAATTAAAATGAGATCAGGATATATCATTTCATATGAAGGATCATTGTCTTTTAAAAAGCCAAATATAATTCCATTCAGTTTCTCTGCACTCTAAGTAAAAAGAATAATAATATTACAATCCCACAAATAAATATGACTCCCCCTTTCAGTTTCTTCACAATTCTAACCTGGAATATTATTTTCCAAGGGTTATAAATTACAGATTCTTTAGAGGGCAAAGTGCAGTTCCTTTGCTTGGGGCTTCAAGTACAAGGAGTATATTTCCTGTCTGGAATCACTGGAAAGTCAAAACAAATCTTAATTTTTAACTTCCTTATAGAATTCTTTTATTTTTTTAAAAAATAAAATGATAGGTAAGTGTTTTGCCATAGAAACCTAGGACAGAAAATTTCCCAGAGATAGAAAATTGTTTGGCAGGTTGATGCCTGAAAGTCCAGCCCTGTAAGTTCCACTTGTGGTTACACCAGGAGTCAGCCTGGAGGCAGCCCCAGTCCTCAGGACCTTAGCTTTCTAGGGAACATATGGGACAAAATAACATAATAGATGATCCTACTTCACAGAGATGATGTGAAAACCAGTCACCTCAGGTTGGAAAAGATTTCAAGTACCTGAGAAAGTGAGGACAATAAAAACACTAGTGATTGTTACTATAATGATTATAATAACATATGATTCTGCAGGCACAATGCTGTAGCCCTGTGGGTGCTTACTAAATATTAATCAAATGAATTAATGCACAAATAAAAGATTCATGGTTTAAAAATAATTCAACAAATCGCCTTAATATTTCCAAGATTGAGAAGTATTACAAATATTGTAATTGTTTTTTTATTTTTTAACTAAAAAATGTTTTTTATCCCTAACTTTAACCCTAATGTTGTTGTTTTTTAAACGTGTGTGCTTTCACACAATCTATTTCACAAAATTTCTAAAATACTGTATGAGGGGCGAGTCGCAGTGGCTCACGCCTGTAATCCCAGCACTTTGGGAGGCCGAGGCAGGAGGATTGCTTGAGCCTGGGAGTTTGAGACCAGACTGAACAACAAAGTAAAATTCTGTCTCTATAAAATTACCCGGGTGTGGTAGTGTGCACCTGTGTTCCCAGCTACTCAGGAGGCTGAAGCAGGAGAATCCCTTGAGCCCAGGAGTTCAAGACTATAGTGAACCATGATTGCACCACTGCAGTCCAATCTAGGTGACAGAGTGACACTCTGTCTCAAAAAAAAAAATAAATAAACTGTATGAGGCTATGTTGTGCATTTTCTGGCCTTACCATTGACAGAGCTAATAATGGCAACTCTATTTTAAAAGTCTCATTCTTGGTGCCTAACTATGCATCTCAAGTATGTTAACCTTTATTAATCAATTCCATGTTTCTATTGATATCCAAGGACAGCAACACTGGATTTAGTAATCAGGATGCTCTTGCCGGATGTCCTTGGGCACATGTGGGCAACAGAGAAAGACTTAGCACTAGGAAGATGAGGAGAGCCTGAAACTGGAGAGTCAATGACAAGATTGTATAATTAGTGGTTTCCAAATTTATTGCACTTGGAAACTCTTATTTATCATGAGGAAAACTATAATGCATTTTCACATGATGTCAGTTGAAATTGTACTTGAGAAGGCCGTATCATGTACAGTGGTTCCCAAAGAGTTGTCCTTGAAACAGCAGCATCAGCATCACGTGGGAACTTGTTAGAAATGCAAATATTCAGACTCCACCTCAGACCTACTGCATTAGAAATTCTAAGAGTGAGGTCCAGCAGTTTGTGTTTTAATAAGCCCTCCAGGTGTTTCTAGTGCAGGCCAAAACTGGGGAACCACTGGTAGAGCGGCTACTATGGTGCTATGGTTTGAATATTTCCTCCAAAACTGATGTGGAAACTTCATCTCCAATACATTAGTATCAACAGGTGGGGTCTTTAAGAGGTGATTAGATCTCAAGGGCTCTGTCTTTGTAAATGGATTAAGCCATTCATGGATTAATGGGTGAATGGATTAATGGATTATCATGGGAGGGGGACTGGTGTCTTTAGAAGAAGAGAATGGGAAACCTGAGCTAGCACATTTGCACACCTTTAACATGTGATACCCTGCACTGCCTTGGGACCCTGTAAAGTCCCCAGCAGGAAGAAGGCTCTCACCAGATGTGGCTCCTTGACCTTGGACTTCTCAGCCTCCAGAACTATAAGAAACTCGAGTTTAAGCTCAATTTGAGTAAGAGAAAATTGAGTAAGACACATGGGCTGTGAAGATGCCTAAATTTAAATCCCAGCTCCACCAACTCACCAACTGGTGACTGAAGCATGCCTCAGTTGTCTCACCTAAAAAACTTTAATAGTATGGATGAGGCCGGGCGTGGTGGCTCACACTTGTAATCCCAGCACTTTGGGAGGCCAAGGCGGGCGGATCACGAGGTCAGGAGATTGAGACCACGGTGAAACCCCGTCTCTACTAAAAATACAAAAAATTAACTGGGCGTGGTGCCGGGTGCCTGTAGTCCCAGCTACTCGGAGAGGCTGAGGCAGGAGAATGGCGTAAACCCGGGAGGTGGAGCTTGCAGTGAGCCGAGATCGCGCCACTGCACTCCAGCCTGGGTGACAGAGCGAGACTGCGTCTCAAAAAAAAAAAAAAAAAAATAGTATAGACGATACAGTTGTGATTAATTCACATTAAACAGTGCCTGCCACATGATAAATATCCAATAAATATGGGTCACTATGAATCATTCAGGATTAGAACAATGCTTGCAAGCCTACCGGTTTGAAAATACTTTTTCCTATCCCTGTATCTTGGGATCTGCTCCGGGAATCCTCAAGGTGAGTGACACAGCAGAGTACATTGAGTTGCCAAGAAAGCGGCAGGACTGTCTAGACTGTCAGGCAAGATTAGCATGCTGTAGGGCAGCCAGGAAAGCACAGCCAGTATTGGGTCAAAGTTGGTGTTGCAGCTGGGCTCTCCGGGAGCAGTTGCTGAAGTGGAGTTACAGGTGCAAGATGTTTATTAGAGACTAACACCTGTGAAGAGAAGGGGGCGGAAGCAGGAGTGAATAGAGGAAGATGCTGAACTGTGATACAGACCCAGTGAATCTTTGGCCAACTTGGTAGAAAGCTCTGGAGCTATGATTGCTCATCAGAGTGTGCCCTGGCTGGCCAAATAGTCCCGCTGGAAGGTCATGGACCTTGGACCAGGTGGCCTCTGTGACAGAGGCAGATCCAGAAGAAGCTGGCAGCAGAGCAGCTCGTTCTTCCTTTAAGGAGGATCAGGGTAGCCCACTCCCTGCTTACCACAGTCAGTAGCAGGAGATTCAAAGTAAAGGGAGAGACAAACTTCAGAACTAAATAGGCAATTCATTGAACTGTAGATCTCACTGAAGCACTTCACTCTGCTTTTTAGCCACTATAACATACACAGACCGTTATAGTTCTGGGTACTACACTTAAGGGAGTCATATTCTAAAACCATGACATTTGCCTTATTTTACACCTGGGACTCTTGAGACACATGAGATGTTGCATTGTTAAAGTGAGTTTCTATGGCAGTGATTCTCAACAATGGGGCACGCACACTTACAGAAGAGCATTTCAGAAGGTGAGGGGCACCTGTGCTGTTTGCTCAGGCGATCCTAATATGCCTCCCGAAGCATACCACTCCCCAAGAGAATTCCAAGTCTGAGGGAACTTAAAACTATAGCATATAAGTTGAGGAAATTCTAATCTTTAGCCTGCAAAAGAAAAGAAAGCGGATTTCGATGAAATAGATATGTTAGTGAGACTTCTCAGAATTAAGTAATATATGGATAAAGGAAGAACAGTCAAGGCTGGTATTGCCTGAGATTAATTTCACCATAATGTTAGCAAAATACATAAAACATAAAGCCAAGCATACATCTGAAAAGCAAAAATAAAATATTTATTAATTAAATACAAAAAAGCCAATAAAAATGCCTAACATTAATTTAACCTGGTGGCTGATTCTGCTTTGATGGAACTAAATAAACCTACAATATGAATATGGTACTGATGCTATAAAGCTATTGCTTTTAGAGTTGGCATGCCACCATGTGCCATGAGATCACTTAATTTTGCCACCCCTTCCTTCTATCCAAACTACTACTTAAATTATAGGCTGGTATATAGTTAAATCATTTAATTATATAGCATGAGGTAATGCCATCTGGCATTTATTCAGCTCAAATGCATCACTTCTGAATTAAGCCTGCTCTGTTCTCTTCTCCTTTCCCCAAGTATAAGACATCGATTGATTCTTTTCTCACAAACATCCTTTTTTTTTGTTTTTTTTGGATAGCTGTTCTTTCCCAACTCCTATGTGCCAATGAGCAGCAAAGCATAGTACCTTGTCCTCCAAAGGAGTCCCCACGTGATCTAGAATTGCCAAGGAGAACGCTCATTCCCTCTGCCCATGTAAATGGGCAAGTGACTCCAGCAGGTGCAATTAGATCCCTTCCCTGGTATTATATACTTGGCTACTGAAAGAACGTAGCTCTTTCTTTCCTCTAAGGTTGCTTCACATGAGTGTTATAAACCTTGTGCTCTAATATGGCCATCCCCACCACACCTCAACCTCAACCCACTCCCACGTCCAGAGGAGGAAGCCTGTTAGTGTGATCCACACACAGCAAGCAATGTAACTGAAAGATGAACTGTCTCAGTGACATCAACTGGGTCTTGAGGTGAGCGCCACCCTTGGGCTGCAAAGACAGGCGAGCCAATAATTATTCTCATTTAGCTTCAGCTAGTGAGCACAGACAAGTCCAGGTAGCCTTGTAAGCTCATTTTCTACCCCTTTTCAGTAGCTTCACAAGAGTTAGCTTTGCAGGCCTGCATGAGCTCAACAGAAGAACTGGCTGACACTGGCTGCTGCGCCCCAGAGGCTCTCTCTTTCCAGAAATGCCAAGTTCTTGAGCAAGGAGCTGCCACCATTACAGCACCACATAGATGTCTCCTATAAAAATGTAGCGCACTGCTGGGGATGGTGTCTCACGCCTGTAATCCCAACACTTTGGGAGGCTGAGGTGGGCGGGTCATCTGAGATTGGGAGCTCGAGACCAGTCTGACCAACTTGCTGAAACCCCATCTCTACTAAAAATCAAAAAAAAAAAAAAAAAATTAGCAGGTGGTGGCCTGCAATGCCAGCTACTCGGGAGGCTGAGGCAGGAGAATCGCTTGAACCTGGGAGGCGGAGGTTGCGGTGAGCCGAGATGGTGCCATTGCATTCCAGCCTGGGCAACAAGAGCGAAACTCCGTATCAAAAAAAAAACCTAAAGAGCTTCTGCACAGCAAAAGAAACTACCATCAGAGTGAACAGGCAACCTACAGAATGGGAGAAAATTTTTACAATCTATCCATCTGGCAAAGGGCTAGTATCCAGAATCTACAAAGAACTTAAACAAATTTACAAGAAAAAATCAAACAACCCCATCAAAAAGTGGGCAAAGGATATAAACAGACACTTCTCAAAAGAAGACATTTATGCGCCAACAGACACGTGAAAAAATGCTCATCATCACTGGCCATCAGAGAAACGCAAATCAAAACCACAATGAGATACCATCTCACACCAGTTAGAATGGTGATCATTAAAAAGTCAGGAAACAACAGGTGCTGGAGAGGATGTGGAGAAATAGGAACACTTTTACACTGTTAGTGGGACTGTAAACTAGTTCAACCATTGTGGAAGTCAGTGTGGCGATTCCTCAGGGATATAGAACTAGAAATACCATTTGACCCAGCCATCCCATTACTGGGTATATACCCAAAGGACTATAAATCATGCTGCTATAAAGACACATGCACATGTATGTTTATTGCAGTACTATTCACAATAGCAAAGACTTGGAACCAACCCAAATGCCCATCAATGATAGACTGGATTAAGAAAATGTGGCACATATACACCATGGAATACTCTGCAGCCATAAAAAATGATGAGTTCATGTCCTTTGCGGGGACATGGATGAAGCTGGAAACCATCATTCTGAGAAAACTATCGCAAGGACAGAAAACCAAACACCGCATGTTCTCACTCACAGGTGGGAATTGAACAATGAGAACACCTGGACAGGGTGGGGAACATCACACACCGGGGCCTGTTGTGGGGTGGGGGGAGGGGGGAGGGATAGCATTAGGAGATACATCTAATGTAAATGACGAGTTAACGGGTGCAGCACACCAACATGGCACATGTATACATATGTAACAAACCTGGATGTTGTGCACATGTACCCTAGAACTTAAAGTATAAAAAAAAAATGTATCACATTATAGATGCGGAGTCCCTGCATACTGCGTGCATTCTCGCACTGCCTGGCACTGGCATATCTCTCACCGGGATAAAGAAAGTCCGGGAGACTGGTGTACTCTGCTACTCCTGGCTTGAAAGGTTTTTCCTCAATTAACCATATTTGATCTTTGCAGGATACAGGGCTTGTGGTGTAGGTATCCCTGTCTCTTTTGCAAAGCAGCTAGTTTGGATTCGGTTTTTATGATCGGCAACGGAGTCCTGACAAATTTAGCCCACAGTAATAAGACCAGCCCTACTTAGCACCACTGCAGTCACAGACCCAAGTGCAAAGCCAAGCCCTGAAAACTGAATAGTAGCACTTGAGGTTAACAGGACCATTCAGACTGTCCAGATATGCATCCCACACAAGTATAGGTCAGATTACCATGCTTTGAAAGTGCACGCACACGCAGGCACATGCAGATGCACACACAATCCTTCAAGAGAACTCAGAGCCCTATGACTATAAATGTGAGCCCGGTTTGAGAAACGCTTGAGCTAAGTAACTAAGAACACGCTGTGCCCGGAGTTGTAATGATGATCCTTTCGTGTTCATCCCAATGACAAAGTCAGGACTTTCCATGAAGCTATATCTTGTAGCTTTTCTATTTTTCTTAGCTCTTTCTGAAGTATAAAAGCTCCAGTTTTAGTTAATAACTTAGTTAAGGAGAATTCTGGTCATATCACACTAGACATTTTTCAGAAATTCAGTTTATGAAGTTGTAAAGTTATTTGCAACTGTGAGGATATTTGGATTGAGAAAAATATGACCTCTGGTTTTTTTTTCTTCAAGAGCAAGAGGACACATTTATGTTCCTAAAGAACTCTCTTTGTGTTATAATTATAGAATTTTTAAAGATGACTCAGGAAGTGTATTGTGGTAGGGGTGGAGGAGCTTTCCAAGAATATACCACAGGTTTAAGTCAGGGTTATGCTAGACTGGCAGAAAATTAATAATTTGGAGCTTTTCCTCAGATATAACCTTAAAGTCAATGTGGGGGATTCTAAGTTAGCACAAGCGTGCCTTTAATATTAGCCTTAAATTTAAAGTTCAGTTATTTGTGGTTATAAGATATTTCAAAGTATAGATTTTACAAGAGTGAAAACTATTATCCCAGTTCACCTTGGCCCATTTCTAACTTGGGTATATATTTGACAAGAAGCAGGACAATGTAGTAGCAGTAAATACAACTTGGGGCTAGAAGACCACAATTCTAGTTCTGTTCTGCACCTCACATGGCCATGGATGAGTTAGTTAACTCTAAGGAGGTGATTTCAAAGTGGGGGCATGCATGTGCTTGGGATGGCCCACTGGGGTAAGGAAGGGGAATACCAGAATTTCTAGTTATGTCTATTTTCATTAAATCGTTTTAAAAATTTGAGCATGTGGGCCAGGTGCGGTGGCTCACACCTGTAATCCTAGCACTTTGGGAGGCCGAGGCGGAAGGATCACAAGGTCAGGAGATCGAGACCATCCTGACTAACACGGTGAAACCCCATCTCTACTAAAAATACAAAAAATTAGCTGGGCGTGGTGGCGGGCGCCTGTAGTCCCAGCTACTCAGGAGGCTGAGGCAGGAGAATGGCATGAACCCAGGAGGTGGAGCTTGCAGTGAGCTGAGATCACGCCACTGCACTCCAGCCTGGGAGACAGAGCGAGACTCCGTCTCAAAAAAATAAAATAAATAAATAATAAAAATAAAAATAAATTTAAAAAATAAAATAAAACTTGGCTGGGCGCAGTGGCTCACGCCTGTAATACCAGCACTTTGGGAAGCCGAGGCAGGTGGATTATGAGGTCAAGAGTTCAAGACCAGCCTGTCCAACATGGTGAAACCCCGTCTCTACTAAAAATACAAAAAAATTAGCCGGGCATGGTGGCAGGTACCTGTAATTCCAGCTATTCGGGAGCCTGAGGCAGAGAATTGCTTGAACTCAGGAGGTGGAGGTTGCAGTGAGCCGATATGGTACCACTGCACTCCAGCCTGGGTGCCAGAGCAAGACTCCATCTCAAAATAAATAAATAAATAAACAAACCTTAAATTAACCAATTATACAAGCTGATAAAAAAAGGAAGTGAAAGCTACCTACAACTACTGTATTTCAGGCAAAAGAATCTTCGCTATATTGTTAATGCTCCCCAGTGACAGGTTAGCCATACCCATCAAAACTTTTATGAATACATCTTTGATTCAGCTATTTTACCTGTAAGATTTCATCTAAACAAAAACATCATAATGTGCACAAAAATTTATCTACAAATATATTTATGCCAATACTTTGAATAAAATCAGTTGTCATTCATTCCGTGCTTACCATGTGCCGAGTGTTATGCTAAAGTTGTAATATACATTATCCCATTTCAGCCTTGTAAAAACCTCATGAGGCACTCTCTTTATAATTTTCATTAGCGAAGAAGACTTGGCCAGGTGCGGTGGCTCACACCTGTAATACCAGCACTTTGGGAGGCCGAGGCGGACAAATCACCTGAGGTCAGGAGTTCGAGACCACCCTGGCCAACGTGGTGAAACCCCATCTCTACTAAAAATACAAAACTTGGCCAGACGTGGTGGTGGGTGCCTGTAATCCCAGCTACTCGGGAGGCTGAAACAGGAGAATCACTTCAACCCGGGAGGCGGAGGTTGCAGTGAGCTGAGATCACGCCACTGCACTCCAGCCTGGGGGACAAGAGAGAAATTCCGCCTCAAAACAAAAAAAAAAACAAAGAAGACTACTCAGCCTTAGCCATTAGGTGAGTTACTCACAAATGCACAATTAGTAAGTTACAGATCTAAGCCATCTATCCCCAGAACCTGATATAACAGCAAAAAGAAAAGGAGAAAAACAACCACATAAACAAGAAGTGTTTTAAGTGAGTTAGAGCATACAGATTACTGTGAAAGCACTTACTAGTGGTAATGCAAAAAAATAATTAAGAACATTGGGAAAAATGTTTCTAGTGTATTTACTAAGTGAAAAAAGACGATGCAAAATAGTAGGTACTTTGTTATCTTAGTATTGATAAAATACACAATAAAATGTTAATAGAATCTGACTTTAGATGTGGCTATATAGGATTATTACAGATACTTCTCTATCCATTTTCTACAATTATATGTATTACTGTTACTAAAAATAAAATAAATGAATTAGTGAATAAAATGAAAGAAGCATTTATGTCCATAGCCTGGCGCCTGACGTGTGTTCTAAAGTGGTATGTACATATTTTACATATGAAGATAAATATGTAGAACCCTGAAGTCCAGTATCTTCATACCCATCTTTTCTCCATATTTTCCTGTACCTCTTTTATTAATATTCAAACATGCATATATTTTTAAAATATATTATAAATGTTTTATCATTTAAGAAGAAATATATAAACACATTAAAATTCAAAATTCAACAGAAGGGTGCGAAATAAGAAATAAACTGTCCCTTCAATCTCACTCTAGAACACCCATCCCAAAAGGCCACCATCCCTGACCCTTTCTGTTTTTGGTTCTCCTGGTGATTACCTCCAAAGCTCAGATAATATGCTCATGTGTCTCTTAAGCAATTTGCCACCTTCAGACAGCTGATAATTCTTTTGATTCTCCAGTGTGATGGATAAGGAAAATAGCTGATACAAACTATTGTATTCTTTGTAATCTCAGTTTTCATAAAATATACAACCAAAATGTTAATAAGACCTGTCTCCGGCTGAGGGATTATAGGGAATTTTTATGGTTTTCTTTGTTTATTTCTCTATATTTCAAGTTTTCTACAATCATCCAGTCCAGACAGTTTTATAGGTAGATTTCCAATTAAAAAAACTATAGTTGGTAATGAAATTGTGAATGTCTTCATCTAAACTTTATAAGCTGAATTGTGAAAAAAAAAATCTATCTATCTTGAGACAAAACTGCTACAAATCAAATTAGCAATAGACAGAAACACAATTCTTGTAGGAGAATTCAACATATCAATGACATCAAGTAGACTTTTTAAAGAAAAATGCTGATCACTTTGACATACTATTATGACATTGATTAGACATGTTTGGGTAAGAGCCAACATATTTAACAACAGACAAGCACTGGCTATTCAGGACAGAAGCCAGTCCAATTAGCATGATGCCCACTTTAAACAACCAGGACATACTCACCAGATGGGTCAGTCTGAGTTCTGGCTTGAGTCTGGTCATAGTGAGAGGTGACAGCGTGTTGGCAGTCCTCACAGCCCTCTCTTGCTCTCGGCGTCTCCTCTGCCTGGGCTCCCACTTTGGCAGCACTTGAGGAGGGCTTCAGCCCACTGCTGCACTGTGGGAGCCCCTTTCTGGGCTGGCCAAGGTGGGAGCCAGCTCCCTCAGCTTGCAGGGAGGTGTGGAGGGAGAGGCGCGAGCGGGAACCGGGGCTGCGCGCCGCGCTTGCGGGCCGGCTGGAGTTCCGGGTAGGCGTGGGCTTGGCGGGCCCCGCACTCGGAGCAGCCGGCGGGCCCTGCCGGCCCCGGGCAGTGAGGGACTTAACACCCGGGCCAGCGGCTGCGGAGGGTGTACTGGGTCCCCCAGCAGTGCCCACCCACCGGCGCTGCACTCAATTTCTCACCGGGCCTTAGCTGCCTTCCCACGGGGCAGGGCTTGGGACTGCAGTCCGCCATGCCTGAGCCTCCCACCCCCTCCACGGGCTCCTGTGCGGCTGGAGCTTCCCCGACGAGCGCCGCCCCCTGCTCCACGGCTCCCAGTACCATCGACCACCTAAGGGCTGAGGAGTGCGAGCTCACGGTGCGGGACTGGCAGGCAGCTCCACCTGCAGCCCTGGTGCGGGATCCACTGGGGGAAGCCAGCTGGGCTTCTGAGTCTGGTGGAGATGTGGAGAACCTTTATGTCTAGCTCAGGGATTGTAAACACACCAATCAGCACCCTGTGTCTAGCTCAGGGTTTGTGAGTGCACCAATCGACACTCTGTGTCTGGCTGCTCTGGTGGGGCCTTGGAGAACCTTTGTGTGGATACTCTGTATCTAACTGATCTGATGGGGACGTGGAGAACTTTTATGTCTAGCTCAGGGATGGTAAACGCACCAGTCAGTGCCCTGTCAAAACAGACCACTCGGCTCTACCAATCAGCAGGACATGGGTGGGGCCAGATAAGAGCATAAAAGCAGGCTGCCCCAGCTAGCAGTGGCAACTCGCTCGGGTCCCCTTCCACGTGGTGGAAGCTTTGTTCTTTCGCTGTTTGCAATAAATCTTGCTACTGCTCACTCTTTGGGTCCACACTGCTTTTATGAGCTATAACACTCACCACAAAGGTCTGCAGCATCACTCCTGAAGCCAGCGAGACCAGGAGCCCACTGGGAGGAACCAACAGCTCCAGACGCGCCTCCTTAAGAGCTGTAACACTCACCGCGAGGGTCCGCGGCTTCATTCTTGAAGTCAGTGAGACCAAGAACCCACCAATTCCGGACACAATAGGGCTAGAAATGGTGAAAGGAGGTGGGGATACTGCTTACGGGGATCATCACCCCTCTCTGGGGAGGCCATTATGGGCTCTCCAGGTCAGGGGAGGCTCACCTCCTCAGAGAGGGAATGGAAAGCTGCTCCAATTCATAAAGAGGACTTGGCCGAATTGAGAATTTCAGGAAGTGTACAGACTAGCGTGAAGTAATCAGAATAAATACCATTTAAATGCAATGTTGTAAAAACTCAGTTAGTGCAAAAAGATCCATAATGAACAAAATATCAACATTTTAAATAAAGACATGAAACCACAGGCCAAGTTGACTTATAGAGGATATGATGTAAGAATCCTAAATAAGATACTGTGGACTTCTACTGGGGGTAGGATGGGATGGAAGTGTAGTTTTGAGGCTTTCTCCCATCCTTTTTAACCCTTACCTCTTAAAAGAACTGTAGATTCCTGAGGAAAAGCTAAGGAGTTGAATCCTAGGCAGTCTTATCTCCCTCAGTCTCTCATTCCTATGGAAACCAACACCAAGGGCTCCTGTGGTCTGTGATGTAGGTACCACAATCACACTCAGCCGGGTGACCTACCCCTGCACCCAAAGTGTGATCTCCTACCCTGGGCTGGGTCATTCCAGAAGCCTTAACTAGAATGAACGGAATTTGTCTCGTACTGGGGACTAAAGGTGAAAATGCAGGTGACAACTAAATAAATGTCATGAAGTATGGCTATAAGGAACAGGCTTTATTGGGGAATATCCACACCAAAGATCAACAAGAGAAGGCACAAGATCTTCCCTTCTGTCATCATTCCACAGCGAGGTGTACAGGGTCCACAGCACTAAATGACCGAGATGCTGTGTCCAGGGGAAGACTTCCACTCCCCACCAGCTACTCTATCTTTTTATAGTGCAGGCATGAGAGTGGTCTTGTATGGGGGATATGTTTACTACCAGAGTTAGACACAAAGCTGTCTGCGTTTTGAAGCTAGGTCTTCAGGGAGTGGTCAACTGCAGGCACTTTGTGGTTTCGAGCTATGGGGAAAGACAGTACCCAGACCTTGAGAGCTTGAGTTCTGGCCACAGTCCCTCCCAGGATGGAAGAGGTGTCTTCAGTTCTGACTGGCTCATAGCCTGACAATCTGGGATTTCAATCATCACTCACTGGATAATCTTGCTGGTTTCTAATAACTAGTTTTCTTTCCCAAAATCATCTTATACGCATTTACCTGTTTATCTTTTCTGATAAGACTGCTATGGTCTGAATGTTTGTGTCCCACCCCCCACTTCTGCAAAATTCCTATGTTGAAACAAGGTGGTAGTGTTAGAAGACAGGGCCCCTGGGAGATGATGAAGTCATGAGGGGCCCACTTTCATGAATGGGATTCGTGCCCTCATGAAAGAGGCCCAGAGAGTTGCCTTGCCCTTTCTACCATGTGAGATTAAAGTGAGAAGATCATCATTTATGAGGAAGTGGCCTTCTCCAGACACTCAATCTGCCAGTGCCTTGATCTTGGACTTTCAGCCTCTGGAACTATAAGAAGTAAATTCTAGGGATTTTTGTTTTGGTTTGTTTGGGTTTGGTTTGTTTTTATTTTTTTTGAGACGGAGTTTCACTCTTGTCGCCCAGGCTGGAGTGCAGTGGTGCGATCTCGGCTCACTGCAACCTCCACTTCCTGGGTTCAAGCGATTCTCCTGCCTCAGCCTCCTGAGTAGGTGAGATTACAGGCACCTGCCACCATGCCCGGCTGATTTTTTGTAATTTTAGTAGAGACGGGGTTTCGTCATGTTGGCCAGGGTGATCTTGAACTCCTGACCTCAGGTGATCCTCCCACCTGAGCCTCCCAAAGTGCTGGGATTACTGGCGTGAGCCACTGTGCCCGGCCTTGTTTTGGTTTTGTAGAGATGGAATCTCGCTGAATTGCCCAGGCTGGTCTCAAACTCCTGGCCTCAAGCAATCCTCCCGCATCAGCCTCTGAAAGTGTTTGGATTAAAGGTGTGAATCTCTACACCATAGCTGTTCTTTATAAACTACCCAGTCCAAGATATTTTACTATAAGAGCCTGAATAGACTAAGACAGACTTTAAACAGCATAGCTTTATCCCTGGGAAATGCTGAGTATTGTCTGAAAATATTGATATCTTTGTATTATTACAATTCTAATAATAATGTCTTATTTCTGTCAGGTTTTATTGCATTGACTAGAAAGTCCCGAACAATGTTAAAGAATAATGGTGAAAAAGAATATCATCGTTTTGTTTCCAATTTAAACTGGAATGCTCCAGCTTTTACTTTTGTCTTTATTATTATTATTTTTTTAAATGGAGTCTTGCTCTGTCGCCCAGGATGAAATGCAGTAGTGCAATCTCAGCTCACTGCAACCTCCGCCTCCCGGGTTCAAGCAATTCTCCTGCCTCAGCCTCCTGAGGAGCTGGGATTACAGGTGTGTGCCACCACCCAGCTAATTTTTGTATTTTTAGTGGAGACGGGGTTCACCATGTTGGCCAGGCTGGTCTCGAACTCCTGACCTCAGGTGATCTGCCTGCCTCAGCCTCCCAAAGTGCTGGGAGTTATAGGCGTGAGCCACCGCTCCTGGCCTTGTTTTGTTTTTTAGCAGTATAATGTGAGACTAGCTATTGTTTTTAAATATTCTTTATGTCTAGGGACTATCTGTTAGTTGATTAAAGAATTTTCTTTAAATAAAAGAAAGTTTAAAATTGATTGGCTTTTTGCAACATATATTAAATTGATTATACATTGTGTGATTTTCTGTTGATATAAGCGTAGAGAAGGAAAAACAGTGAATGTGAATGTACAGGGCACATGCACATGTAAAGCAGATATTATGCTTGCACTATAACCAGGTAGAGTAGGGAAGGCAGAGTCCCTTTTAGATCACAGCCCCACTCACTGTGTGCCCAACAGTGTCCTGGACTGAAACACCTCTCTGTGGAATGATGAGAGAACAGGGAACCATGTGCTTCCTCTGCTGATCCTTGATTTATATGGTTTCTCCATAAAATGCTTTCTTTAAATTTTACAACATTGTGGCAACTGCCCTGACTTACCTTGCCACAGTAATAAAAAGAGATTTGCCCAACTTTATGCTACAATTATAAAAGCAATGTAGAACCAGTGCTAGAAGAGACTGATGAGTGATTCAGAATATAAAATTCTGAAACAGATCCTAAAATAGATAACTGATATATAGAGTATGATGACGATAGCATCATAAGCATCAGGAAAAGGAGGCGTTGTTTTGTAAGTGGTGCTGAGAAGTGAGAATAAACTAATTATTTGGGAAAATGATGTTGAAATATTTTATCCATTCATTCAATATAATAAGAATGGCTACATCAATGAATTAAATGAGAAATCTGAAAATCATAAAAAGGGAATAAATATAATGTCTATATAGGAAAGAGGTTTTTTGTTTGTTTGATTTTTGGGATGGAGTCTGGCTTTGTCACCCAGGCTGGAGTGCAGTGTCGCAATCTCAGCTCACTGCAACCTCTGCTCACTGCAACCTCTGCCACCCGGGATCAAGCCATTCTCCAGCCTCAGCCTCCCAAGTAGCTGGGCGCTTGCCACCATGCCTGGTTAATTTTTGTATTTTTAGTGGAGACGGGATTTCACCATGTTGGCCGGGCTGCTCTCGAACTCCTGACCTCAGGTGATCCACCCGCCTCGGCCTCCCAAAGTGCTGGGATTACAGACGTGAGCCACCGCATCTGGCCAGAAAGAGTTTTTAAGCTAAGGCAAAGGAAGATGTCACACAAAAAAGCATAATGAAATTGACTAGATAAAGATGTTTGCCTCAAATAGAGCAAAGAATTCCCACAAATCAATAAAAAGTGCTAATATTCCAATGAATAAATGGACAGGTTAAGTCACTTGCATAAGATCAAGTAATAATTTGTATTATTAGTAATACAAATAATAAGCTACTGTAACAAAAAAAATTTTTTTAATATCGTAGGTTAAAGAGAACAGAAGTTTCTATCTCTTTCATCTAACTGTCCCAGGGAGTGCCCCAGGATGGCAGGGCCGCTCCTTAACTCACAGGCAGAAACCTGGATGACTTCCAGATTGTTGCTTCCCCCTACCATAGGGCATTTTCCCCATCTGCATGGTTGAAGATGGGCTGTGGATAAATCTGCATAGCCAGTGGGAAGAAAATAGACAGTTCCTCTTCTTCATGTGAGATGAAAGTTGCATACATTGTTTTGTTGAGAATTTGGTGACATAAGCACAATCAGCAAGAGAGACTGGGAAGTGTGTTGGGTCCTGTGGCCACGTGTCTGGCTTTGCTGTTCCCATAAAAGGGGAGAACAGCCATCTCTGCCGTTCACTTAAAGGAAATATACATTATCAATAAACTTGGGGAAAATAGAAAGCCTCATTAGGAAACAGAAACATGGGGCTGCTTGCAGCGGCTCATTCTTGAAATCCTAGTACTTTGGGAGGCCATGGTGGGAGGACTGCTCAAGCCTAGGAGTTCAAGACCAGCCTGAGCAATATAGAAAGACCTTGTTTCTAGAAAAAATGTAAAAAGTTAGCCGGATATGGTTTTGTGTGTCTGTAGTCCCAGCTACTTGGGAGGCTGAGGTGGGAGGATTGCTTGATTCCAGGAGTTCGAAGCTGCAGTGAGCTATGATTGTACCACTGCACACCAGCCTGGGTGACAGACGGAGATCCCACCTAAAAAAAAAAAAAACAAAACACAAAGAAATAAAAAAAACCATGAATTAAAGTGAACATAAGACTTTTCAGCCATCAAATAAGCAAAGTTTCTTTAAGATCAGAATGCACTATGCTGGTGAGGGGCAGATGCGGCACTGACAGGTTGCCTATGGGGGATGCTGACGCAAATTGGTATAGAGTTCCTTGAAAGCAGTTTGGCAATATAGCCAAGACCCTTTAAATATTCGTGTCTTGGAGTAATAGGCAAACATATCCACATAAGTGGGTGATATAGAAAATTCAAGACCAGAACACAGTATATATGGGAATTATATTAATAAATGCTAACTTTGTTGAAGGTTTACTATGAAGCAGACTCATTGCTGAGTACCCTACATGTATTACCTAATTTATCCTAGAACTGGGCTTATGAGATACTGTATTATCCCATTTTACAGATGTGGATATAGCCTCAGACAGGTCAAGTCACTTGCATAAGATCACAGAGCCAAGCGGTGGTTGAATTGTGATTCAAATCCAGGTCTTCCTGACATCAGAGCTCTAGCTGTTTATAAAGATAACATTTTAAATTACAAGGGAAAATGATGGTTTTTAATACACAGTATTAGGAAAACTGGGCTTTCCATTTAGAACAAAATCATCTCTTTGACCGATGATTTATAATCATTTTCAGGTTATGAACCATTTAAAGAATCTGATGAGAGATATTGATCCTCTTCACACATTCTCTCTCTCTCTCTGCATATAGGCAAGTGTGCATGTGTGTGTTTGTGTGTGTGTGTGTGTGTGTGTGTGTGTGTGTGTGTGTGTGTGTAGTCTTCCATGCAGTTCTGCTGGATTTTGGAGCCAAAAAGCCATGAACTTGAAAATAACCCCTACAAGATAGGCTATATTCATATCAACATAAATTTATGGTGGATTAAAACTATAAATCTAAAATTTAAATATAAATGTCATCTTTGTGTGAATATAGATAAGGTATCTAAATCTCCAGCCTTTGTTTCTTGGTCTGGAAAAAAAAATTGGGGGTAATGATATTTGGCACAAAGTTTTGTCATGATTAGATAATCATGAAGATAGTCGAGCGCAGTGGCTCATGCCTGTAATCCCAGCACTTTGGGAGGCCGAGGCTGGTGGATCATAAGGTCAGGAGATTGAGACCATCCTGGCTAACACGGTGAAACCCCGTCTCTACTAAAAATACAAAAAATTAGCTGAGTGTGGTGGCAGGCACCTGTAGTCCCAGCTACTTGGGAGGCTGAGGCAGGAGAATGGTGTGAACCTGGGTGGCAGAGCTTGCAGTGAGCTGAGATTGCACCACTGCACTCCAGTCTGGGCTACAGAGCGAGACTCTGTCCCGAAAAGAAAAGAAAAGAAAAGAAAAGAAAAAAGAAAATCATGAAGCGAGAAGATTAAATGGGAAAATACACACACAATATTTCACAGGATCTAGTACATTAAAAAATACTCGGTGAAATTGAATCCTCTCTCTCTCTTTCTCTTTCTTATTCTCCCCATCTCTGTATATGGTTGACCCTAAAACAATGTGGAGGTTAAGGGTGCCGACCTCCTGCCCAGTGGCTAATTTGTATGTAATTTTTGACTCTTCAAAAACTTAACTGCTAATAGCCTACTATTAGTAGTAGTTGACCAGAAGCCTTACAGATAACATAAACTGTCAACTAATATATATTTTGTATCTTACATGTATTTTATACTGCATTCTTACAATAAAGTAAGCTAGAAAAAGGAAAGTGTTATTAAGAAAATAAGGAAGAGAAAATAGATTTACTTTCATTAAGTGGAAGTGGATCATCATCAAGGTCTTCATCCTGGGTGTCTTCACATTGAGTAGGCTGAGGAGGAGGTGGCAGAACAAGGAGTTGGTCTTGCTATCCAGGGGTGGCAGAAGTGGAAGAAAATCTGAGCATAAGTGAACCAGTGTAGTTAAAATCCTTCAAGAGTCAGCTGTATACACACACACACACCCCTATATATATATACACACACACATATGTGTGTAGATATATTACATACAGATTTTAGGTAGATATATGCATTTGTGAAAAAAGTTTCATAAATTTGGAGGTGTTAATAATTTTTTCATCATGTCACCAAAACAGGCACCTGAGGGGAAAAGATAAATAGATTTAATTAATTTTAAATGTAAAATTTTTATTTCTTAAGAACTTACTACACTTATTCACACAAAAGTGAATACATTCACTTTTTCATTCAACAAATATTTATTGAACATCAACTGTCTTCCAAGCACTGTTCTAGATACTGGGGACACCACTGCTAACCAAACAAACCCAAATCCCTGCCTTTGTGGAGCTGATACTTTGGTGGATGGCTAAGACTCACCTGGAACTTACTGAAATGGGAGTTCCCTGCACCCACCTCGCAGGACATGTGAGGGGTGTGGCTGTCAGTTTGGCTGCCTGGAGCTCAGTCCCCTTACGGGAAGGGATGCATGCAGACAGGCAGGTGCAGGAACCAGGCAAGTGCTTTTGGGCTCCCGTGCCAAGGCAGTATCCAGGGGTGGGTTTCTGCGACTCCCAAAGCCCAAGTCGTTGCATGTTACAGTGCACTCTTTTAGCTTTGCCGTCCCCGCGTGGCTTAAGGGTGAACCAGTTCAGTGGACCCTTTGCCTTTTTGCAAGGACAGGGGGTCAGTGTGATAGCTTTCTGTACCCTGAGCTCTTGTCCAGAGTCCCAGTCACACATGGACTTGAAGGATGAATGTGGAGGTTTTATTGATTGGTGGAGGTGGTTCACAGTGGGATGGAATGGGAGCTGGACAGGGGATGGAGTGGGAAGATGATCTTCCCCTGGAGTTTGGCCATCAAGCAGCCAGTTCTCTGACTGTCCCCAGCCGAACTCCTCTGGACGTTCCTTCTTTTCTCTCCTTCTCTGCTGTGCTGTTCTGCCATTTGTCTTGTTTGTCTCCTCATCTCCTTGTCTGCTTCTGGAGCCTGGGGTTCAGGGTTTATATGGTTACAGGATAGGGGGCATGTTGGGACAAAAGGCAACTTTTTGAGTGCAAAAACAGGAATGCCTGTTCTCACTTAGGGCTGCGGGTATCCAGGCTTGAGGGTAGGGCCTTTGCCTGGGAACCACCCTCTTCCAGCCAGTATTTCCCTGTCTCCTGTCCATATCATTTCCATGAGCACAGCAGGGTTGCTCACTGATTCAATCCTGGAAGAAGCATCTTACTGGTGAGGAAACTGGCGAGGTAACAGTGCCCAGGGAAGGGGACGAGGGGCAAATGGTTGTGTTTTGTCTTTCGAGCCTACTGAGGAAGAAATTCTCAAGCACCAGAGCCAGGGCTTAAATGATGGGAAAGGTGGCAGAGAGAATTGTAAGCCAGGGGAGGATGCACAGTGGGAAGCTGGCTAGAGATGCCAAACAGGGTACAAATGGGACAGGCAGAGCCAATGAGAGGGTGCAGAGCTGATTACCGGGTCCGAGCTGCATGTGCAGGAACAGCCAAGTCCCCGTATGTTGGGGCCAGGTGCAAATCAATTTGCAAGGGCTGTGTCCCACGTATTATTTCTGGAAGCATGTTTTGGGGCAGTACTGCTGGGATGGAGAAAGGGCTCAGGTCAGGACGATGCCATCCACTCCTGGATCATAAACTTGGATCTCAGAGAGTTTCATGTACTTTGCGGATGTGTAAACTACTTACTTGTTATGGGAATTATGTCTGTAGAAGGTGGAAAAAACATTACGTGAGCCTTAATGAGTTTGGTTACATAGGAGTGTGATTTCTATCTCATAAATAATAAACAATCCCCTCAATATGCTAATTCCAACTCTCTTTCAATTACTCATGTTAATCTTGCAAAGAAAATAGTCAAGAAAAATATGGAAAATGCCATCTCCCTGTTGGAATGAAACATCTCCTAGATGAGACAGCATCTCTGAGCCAAGGTTTGGAAGCTTATTAGCTGTATCTGACTCATTGGTTCTTCTGTGTAGACAATCCCTCCTTCAAAATCTAATCAATGTTAAAATGAAACCTGAATTTAATTGAATAACACATGTCTGTTCTAATAAGATTTGTTGAATTTGAAGTGGAATAAAAGAACCAGGTTTGAAACTAAGAAAAAAACTGAAAAATTATTCCCATCTCCAATAGTCACTTTTTTTTTTTTTTTTTTTTTTTTGAGATGGAGTTTCACTCTTGTTTCTCAGGTTGTGGGTGCTATCTCAGCTCACTGCAACCTCTGCCTCCCAGGTTCAAGAGATTCTTCTGCCTCAGCCTCTTGAATAGCTGGGATTACAGGCGTCCGCCACCATGCCTGGCTAATTTTTTGTATTATTAGTAGAGACAGGGTTTCATCATGTTGGTCAGGCTGGTCAGTCACATATCTTTATTGATATTTTTTACTGTGATATCTTTTAAAAGAAAAACTACCAATGTGTATAGGGAGTAGGTCACCTTTTTCATGTCACGTAGAAGGCGATTTAGACAGATGAATAGGAAATCAGTAGGTTCTATGTAACTTTGTTTCCCAAATATTTTACTAGATCTTCTTTTCTTCGTCCCTGATGCCCCTGCCTGAGATAAAATCTAACTCCCATGCATTGCTCTCATGATCAGACTCCCTTCCTCCTTTCCAAACTAGGCCTCAGCCATTGGATTCACTGCGCTCACCCTGGGCTGCAGGCACACTGAATCCTTGTAGTTCCTTGAACAGCATTTGCTGTCATATCCTGTACATCTTTGCATACACTGTTTTTTCCCCCCAGAAATTTTCACCTACCTTCCCCTCCCTGTCTATCTCATAAGCACAGTTAGGAAGATGCTAACTTTGGAGGTGGATGGTCTCTGTTCAAATCCCTGCTTTGTTACTTCCTAGGTATATAAGCTTAGGCAAGTTCACCTATCTGTGTAGGCCTCATTTTTCTTATCTGGAAATGAGGATAATAAGAGTATTTAATTTCATGAAGTTGCTATGAGAGTTAAATGAGACAATGCATGTGATTGGCATTACATATAATATGTTCTAAATACTCAATATTGTTTTAGCCATAATTACAGTTACAAGTATTATCACCACTTACTCATAACAATTCTATTTATCATCTCCATGTGGCAATCCTGTTTGCTGGGGGTGCAGGGTCAGAGATCCATGGGGAAAGGGTTGTTGGTAACAACAATGATCAGTGCCACTGCCTAGTCTCTGTGGGTAGCTCAGGAAATCCTAGAGATGTGGAGATAATTTTGGTGATGAGATGGCAGCTGATGACAGGTTTTTCTGTCTTTCACTGCACTTCTTTATAAGACCAAGCCAGAACGTTGGTTCCCATGCTCCTTGGGAGCAATGAACACCAAAGAAGCAATGAATGTAAGGCACTGAGTGGAATATGTCTGGACTGAGAGTAAGGAACTTGGGTCTCTAGCTGTAACTCTGCCATTAATCAGTTATCCTTGGACAAGTGACATCAACTCCCTGGGCCCAGATCTTATTTAAAAAACAAAACATAACAAAAGAGGACTACATTCTGCCATCTCTAAGTACCCTCCAACTCTGGCATTCTGGGATTCGATGCCGGGAAACTCACTCTGTATGTGCTGTTTGTAGGCTCATGAGGTATCATGGTGTGTGCCAAGTCAGGACCCTGCTCCATCTGGTATACGGAGAGGCCAGGCAGTGCCACAGTATCCAATATCATAACTAGAAATAGGCCTGGAGATTCTGAGGCATATGGTTTCCCTGCCGTGTTTCTGAATCTTATTGCTATGTTTTGTTTTGTTTTGAGTATTACTTACTATGTAAGATAGAAAGAGAATCTTTTTCAATGCACATGGTTAAATAAATAAGACTTTTAAAAATCATAATAATGGGAGATCAATAGCATATTATCCCCTCGTAGAAGTTGCTAAAGTCTAACAGAGTCTACAGGAGAGTGTCAGTATCTTTTAAATCAGTCTCTTTCACTTTTTATCCACTTGGCAGTGCATTCTCAGAAAGGGCAATGCAAATGTTTTATTGTGTTGTTTAAGATGCAATGGGCCAAACAAA
This sequence comes from Hylobates moloch, assembly GCF_009828535.3. NCBI lineage: Eukaryota > Metazoa > Chordata > Mammalia > Primates > Hylobatidae > Hylobates > Hylobates moloch. The sequence goes on along the minus strand of NW_026652293.1, from coordinate 65,353,007 downwards.
TAACAACGAACAACCTATACGAACATTCCCGACAAGCCATTAAACTACATTTCTTGATGCGTACAGAAGGTTTAGGAAACATAAATTTGCTGTCTGAGATCCCTGATGTACGTTTGGCTCTAACACAGATGAGCAAGAAGTCAAAAATAGAAACCACTTTGAAGAAACTCTGGGGCCCTAAGTGCAAGTCCCCTTGTAAGATGTCTTTATTAACGCAAAAAATCCTCCAAGGTTCCTCCCCTACAGTCATGACAGATGCCTTTGAAAGTCTCCCCACAGTGGGAAGACTTCTGAAAATTTCTTCCTGCACTTTGTGGAGTTTACAAAAACTATGCGAGTAGCCTCCACTGCATTTGTCAAGCAAGAAGTAATTGAAAACAGCAGGTAGTTGTGCCTTAGTCACTAAAAGAAGTCTGTTTGCCAATCGATGCATGGGGTGCTGAGGCTGGGAGCTCCCATTAGAGCTCCTGGGTGGTATTTAGGTTCAGTAAATCCCCTGTGTGTCTGGGTAACTGGATCCCTAAATCTTGAGACTATTTTCATCCACTAAGAAGAGAACTAGAGTAGAATGGAATCTACTAAAAAAACTTGCTTTGTTTCTAGGTATTTGTTGAATGAAACATTGTAAGTATGATTTTGAAATGTCTTATGTAGCCATGTATATTGAAAAAAAATCCTCTTTCTGTTGTAGGTAGTGAGATTAAAAACAAAACAAAACAAAAGAAAATATAGCAGTAAGATTCAGAAACATGGCAGGGAAACCATATGTCTCAGAATTTCCAGGCCAGTCCTATTTCCAATTACGATATTATACTGTGGTCCCCAAATTCTTATAATATTCAAGAAATTCTAATAGCATCTAGACTGTATAGTTTAGACTGCCTCTTACATACAAAAAAGATATACAAAATCCTTGTTCAACCTCATCTGTGACTCAGAAAATATAAAGCATCTTAACACTATAGTGTTAAGCGTCAGATAGTCTCCTAACACGTGTTGGTCAGAAGAATTGAACCTTAACCTGGATGGATCTATTTAAAGATAGATCAGATGAGAGGCAAGAGGTGACTAAAGAAATTAAAATTTAATTCTTAGCAGAAAAGTTGAAAGTCTTTGCGATACTTAATCTACAGTAGAAAATATTAAGATATGTAATAATTTCCACAAGAAATATTATTGACAATGAAACTTGTAATATGTATTATTTACTTGACGTTTGGTGAGAGTTGGCATACCACACCCAATAATGGATTTGTGCAAAATCATTCACATGCTCTTGAACTGCGTGCTTTGTGTGTTCAGCTGTACGTAAGTGTTCCCACGGTGAATGGAGAGAAGAGCACAAGCAAAGGCATGGAAGCTGGACACATCCTGTGCCTTCTGAGAACCTCGAGAGTGCTGGCTGGCATTGTCAGGGCATGGCAGGGATAAGGAGCATACAGTAGGAGCTGAGGCTGGAAGGGCTGACAAAGTTCAGATAATGTAGAGACCTCTGCCCTTTGTGACCATCTGTATACCATGAGGTGGTAGCTAAGGGATAGATTCTCTGACTCTGGAACACATATAGATGTGCTGGCTTCCAGATGCTGCTCACTTCAGCTTTACAGATATATTATATTGGTGGTGAGCCTCCATTCACATATAAGTGTAGAAAAGGAATTATGGAATTGACCACCACTGAAAAAAATAGGCTAAGTGTTAGGAAGACATTCTTGGCTACAGCAATAGCAAAATGCAATTTTAAATAAGATGGTTTTTTTTTTTTTTATAGAGAGTACAATTGTCCATCAAGCAGGAGGATGGAGAAAACAATTTTGTGGATGACTTTCTCACCCTGTGCTGTTGTGCTATTTTGAAGCAGAATAATTACAACCGGGAACAAAGTTCACTTAACAAACGGCAGTTATTGAAACATTGCCTCTTTTTCCGTGGCTTCTTTTATAGAGAAAGTTCAGCCAGAATCAAACTCAAGAGGGAAGGATCCTGGAAGATATGTGGATCCAAGCACTGATGGAGTTGAAGAACTAATAACATATTATGGGCTTCTGCTAGACTAGAGGGTGTTTGTTTGTTTGTTTGTTTGTTTGTTTGTTTGAAACAGAGTCTCCCTCTGTCGCCCAGGCTGGAGTGCAGTGGTGCGATCTCAGCTCACTGCAACCTCCGCCTCCCCAGTTCAAGCGATTCTCCTGCCTCAGCCTCCTGCGTAGCTGGGATTACAGATGCCCACCACTTTGCCCAGCTAATTTTTGTATTTTCAGTAGAGGTGGGGTTTTGCCATGTTGGCCTGGCTGGTCTCGAACTCCTGGCCTCAGGTGATCTGCCTGCCTGGGCCTCCCAAAGTGCTGAGATTACAGGCATGAGCCACCACACCCAGCCTAGACTAGAGTTATTTAAGGAACAAACGCTCCTATGAACCTAGTCCAATAGGAAGATCATGTCTTATTCTGGCTGTGGGCCAACGTTGTCAATATGGTGCTAGAAATGCTTATGAGAGCACATTTCAGTCAACTCCTCATGTCGAACATAAACAACGCTTTAGGCCAAGGTCGCTAACCTTCTCAAATGGGGTATACATTTTCCTAAAAATACAATATTCAAAGATGTAACTATCATTTCCGATTTTTTTTCTTAAAACTAGCTTTTTTCTTTCAGATTTTAGAATAGCTCTCTCCAACGTCTCGTTTGTCCCAAAGCCTGTTGCATAATTCTAATGACTTATGACTTTCAGAAGTCTTCCAAGACTTATGACTCAGAGGTGTGCCTGGGGTTGGTGGTGCAGAGTTCTTACTTCCTGTAGGCCGGCAGCAAGTGCTCCCGGCAGATCTACCTTTACAAAGAAGCAGATGCCAAGACCTTGCCCCTCTTGCCTCTTGGGCTGTGCCTGATCACTCAGTGCCATCTGGCCACATTACTCTGGAGGGAATGCTCTTGGTAACTGTTATTGCTGTCTGGTTATGCGTAGGCACTTTACAACAGTACAGGGAGCTAAGCAAAGAACAAGCCGTCTCAAAAAAACTAATTTCACTAAACCTCCTTACAATACACGTATGAAAACTTTTTAGAGCTTTTTGGAAGGAAGAATAGATTCAAACTTCATTACATGTGTCAGGAAAAAGCAAAAGTGATGACTGTAAGGCAGAAAATGAGCTGTGGTCACTGTTTTTTGCCATTTAGGACCTGTGCTACTGATAGAAGAAATGAAAACCCTCCGGACCCAGTAAGATGTTGGGTCTTTCCTTTCTGTTCTCCTCTTGCTCCTCTGCCCAGACCCTCTGACATCTTGCCCAAGTTGACAAACACAAATAGGACTGGCCTTCCAGAACCCTCAAAGTGGCCACCTCTTCCCACGTCTTCCTGAACTCTCCAAGTTACAAGTCGCTGCTCCTTCTCTTGAACTCCAGGATCTCTCTGTCTGAACTTTCTATCTGGCTTTAGAATTAGCATTTGTAACTCCTCTTGTAGATAATTTGCTCATTGATGCTGTGGCCTGGACTGTGTTTGATCCATTTGTACTGTCTCAGTTCCCAAGTACTCAGTGAAATACTGGTGAAACAATTTCCCAGGACTGTGACGTTCTATTTGTGGGTGTCCTTTAAGTAAACTTTTGGAGAAAAGCAAAAGGAAAAATACATGATCTCACACAAACAGGGTCCTCACCTGCCAAGAAGCCGTTTTGTGTTCTCTTGTTAGAATAATTTATCTAAGTTTAAGAGCAAGGATTTTTTTTTTCTCTTGGGCAAAGTATGCACATGGCTGCTGCAGCAACAGCTCAAATAGACCCTGGCTTCCTGCTGAGGGCCAGAGGGGAAGACAAGGAGAGCACGCCTGGAGGAATCCACCCAGCTGGGTGCCCAGACGCAGCCACCTGCCTCCTGCCCCATGTCGAGGTGATGTGTCACCACACTGGAGAGGGCTGATTTGGGTCACATCACATTGCAGTCCACAGATTGGAAACTCTAACCGGAAGAGCATGATATTTTAAAATATCAGTAGCACATCGGGTAAATGATTAAACCTCCCAAACAAGGAATGTTTTTCTCCACGTCTACTCCAACACAGACTAATCTTCAGACCACTTCACATTAAGCAGTAAGTAGAAAAGAACTTGTCATGGGCAAGAAGATAGAAGAAAGCCTTACAAAGAGAAAGGGAGAGGGGGAAAACGATAATTTAAAAAGGAATTTTAAGGGGATGGCTGGAGCCGATACCCGCCCTTCCACCTTAGACACAACCCTGACCCCATCAGCCCTCACTTCTTGTTTGTTTTCCGAAACTGTGCTTCATGAGAACAAGATTCCTTTTTCATTCATTATTTTTTTTTGTAGAGATAGGGTCTCGCTATATTGCCTAGGCTGGTCTCAAACTCCTGGTCTCAAGTGATCCTCCTGCCTCAGTCTCCCAAAGTACTGGGATTACAAGCTTGAGTCATTGTGCCCCGCCTAGATTAGTTTTTATTATAACGTAATTTTTGGTGTGAATTTCACCATTTCCTATGTTTAGAATGTACTTTCCCCATCTAGGAAGTGGGATAGTAAAAAATTCCTTTTACCAATGTCACAGACATGGCTCAGTGCAAAAGTGATGTTCACTCTTCCAGGCCTCAGGGTGCCAGTAAGTGAGTTACTTAAGAGTACTTAAGGGCATCCTGACAGCCTGATAGTTTTCCAAAATAGGTACTGCATTCTTGGGAAAACCCTTCTCATTCCGTTTTAGTTAACAGAAACATATCAATTTCACCTTGAGATTTAGAAGAGTGCTCCCTGTGACTACAGAAGGCAGCTCTCCCGGGTATTCATAGGGCCCTTAAGTTAACGTGTTACTTCGGTAGCAAATGACGCACAATGGCTGAGGTCACAATGTCCTGTTTCCATTACTTAATTTACTAGAGGTACATAGTAAAGTCATTAGTTAATTGGTGCTCATTAAGTGACCTAAAAGAGTAGGTGCTGCTTCTGCAAAGGTCAACTTAATTCTCACAGTGCAAATTGCACACAGGATAAAATCTGAGGCAAAGTGATATCCCCAGTCTTGGAGAAATGGGAAATGCTGTGGACTTGATCTTTTCTGCCTTAGCAGGCTTTACGACAGGTGTTCCGGCACTCGGGAATTCACTAGTGATGTTGTTTAAGCCATTTGAAAGCAATGTGTTTCTTCCCCCAGTCGGCCTGTTGGATGGTGCTCAGGCCGGGTGGTGCTAAGGCAGATTGAACACCCATGTGCAATATGTTATTGCTGCAACAATTACAACAACCCATTTGTCTGTAAAAGTGCCCTCTGTTGTTATTAGGTCATTAACCTTAACTGTATCAATGTGTTCCCAGTTCTGTAACTGTACTAGCAGGTCTGAATATCCCACTATGGAAGAAAATGCTCACAGTTCATGCCTTGTTGGCACCTAAGAAAAGCTCCAATCCTAATAACCCAGTCCCAGTGCTTAGAACTACCCAAGGTTCTATAAAAAGGGTGGAGGGAAAGCTGTAAAACCCACAATCAATAAAACAGAAATTTAACAAGGAACTGCAAATACAGATCTTGCCAGAATAAGCCCCAAAGTTCAACTGCTTTGTTTGAAGACTTAAAAAGCAAAAATAAACCTAAAAATTAAACCAGATGAAACCACCAAATAGGGACCTCAAACACACTCAGTCTTATTCCACTCCAGTTCCAAATTGGCCATTGTCCCCAGATTACTTTTTCGAAACTTTAACCAAGATCAATGACTGTAAGCCAAGCTCTTAACAAAGGTGCTTTTCTCCTGGTTTTGGTTGACATTGTTGCAAAAACAGACAATAATGCTATTTGGCAAATTGACAACAACATTTAAGAATCAGTTTAACAAGGAGCAGTCTGGTAAATTGTTACATACCTCATTACCTAAAATGAGAAGGGAGAAGCCTTAGGTTGTAAATGTATCTTTGCCTTCTTGGACAAGGTAACTAGATATTTACAGTTATGGAGCAGGTAGGCAAATTAAATGACAGTGTAATCACGTTTTAAGATTGTGTAACAATGTAAAGCAATTTGAAGTCAGTGATTCTTTTTTGTTCTTGAACTTTGTATGTTTCAACTTCCTGAAACAGAAAAATAGAGATTGAGGAGGAAAGGCATGCTATTGATCATATGGCCTCTCTGAACTTTGGTGTTTCCAACATAATAAAAAGAGGTAATCCCAAATCTTTTCTAGTCTTTTATTTTTAAAGTTCTCCAAGCATTGTCTTTAAAGGCAATGACAGAAGCAAACAGGCAAATTTTCAAATAAACCAAATCCTTATCCTAAATTCCTTTTTCTCAAATCTAAAGTCACTCATCTGCCTTGATATTTGACTCACAACAGAGGCCCCCACTTGTTGATTTCAGGGTCACCTAAGAATTTCTGAAGGAATATTGCTACAGAAACGGCAGGGGTTTGATCTAGGTCCTGCTGCTTGCTGCACAGAAAGCCTATGACTGAGACAATGATTTTGCCAAGGAAGAAGGCTTTAATCAGGTGCTGCAGGCAAGAGATGAGAGCTCAGTCTCAAATCCATCTCCCTGAGCAGCTAAATGGAGTGATTTACATAGCAGAGAAGAATGTATCAATGTGTAAGAAAATAAGAACTAGGGAGGGGCAAGGAAGCAGTCATGATGAGTCAGGGGTCTGGCATCTCATGTCTGGATGTGGTGATCTGGTGAGTTTCAATGCTTTGATACATTTTTTCTTTTTTTTTTTTTTTTTTTGAGAGGACTGAAGATCATTTCCTGAGGAAGGATCTCAGATAAATCAAATATTAAGTTTCAAGCTTTAAGAACAGAGGGTCAATTTCTATGTTTATCAAAAAAAAAAAACATCTATGGGACTATTGGGTCAGTTTCAACATGAGAGGTAAAAAGATATAAGAAGCTGTATGAGCTGAGGAGGAGACCTCACCTTAGAAGATAGTGGATTAAAGCAAGGTACCTCTCTCTTGAAGAGTATTGCAAGTGTTTTAAATTTTTTCCTCTGGAAATATCTCTCAGCTTGATGGCAGAAGACAAAAAGTTACTAGAGCTTATACAGAAAAAAAGAAGGGGAGAGGAAAGCTTGTTGGGGAAGATAGCTTTAAGGTTGAGGGTTGTTTTTGAATCCACCCACCGGCTTAATGACAATTGTCAGAAACATATGTAAGAACAGTAAGACTTCTAGCCTAGGATATTCAGGAAGTTAATAATTTTGCTTTTTAATCTCATCTCTCCCAGCAAGATGAGAAGTGTAGTTCCAGACCTGGGAGCCTAGGCAGAACAGAGTTGTTTGATTCTGAGATGAACATAATCTATGTTGTTATCTCCACCTTTTATCTTCATCACAATACATTTGACCCTTGAACAAGTTGGGAGTTATGGACACAGCCCACCCCACCCCCTGCAATAGAAAGTCCACATATAAATTTTGAATCCCCCAAAATTTAAGCACTAATAGCCTACTGTCGACTGGAAGCTTTATCGATAACATAAATAGTCAGTTAACACATATTTTGTATGATATATGTATTACACACTGCATCTTTTTTTTTTTTTTTTTTTTTTTTTTTTAGACAGAGTCTCCCTGTATTGCCCAGGCTGGAGTGCAGTGGCACCATCTCAGCTCACTGCAAGCTCTGCCTCCCGGGTTCACGCCATTTTTCTGCCTCAGCCTCCCGAGTAGCTGGGACTACAGGCACGTGCCACCACACTTGGCTAATTTTTTGTATTTTTATTAGGGACAGGGTTTCACCATGTTAGCCAGGATGGTCTCGATCTCCTGACCTCATGATCCACCCGCCTCGGTCTCCCAACGTGCTGGGATTACAGGTGTGAGCCACTGCACCCGGCCATATACTACATTCTTATAATAAAGTAAGTTAGAGAAAAGAAAATCATAAGGAAGAGAAAACATATTTAATATTCATTGAGAGGAAGTAGATCATTATTAAGGTCTTCTTCTTCATCGTCTTCACATTGAGTAGGCTGAGGAAGAGGAAGAAGGATGGGTTAGTCTTGAGGTCCCAGGGGTGACAGAGATTGAAGAAAGTCTGCATGTAGGTGAACCCGTATAGTTCAAGCCCTTGTTGTTCAAGGGTCAACTGTATATTATCTTACTTCTTCTTAAACTTCTCTTTTTCTCTATTTTAATTGTTGATGCTATATGTTTATTTTTTCTCTCCTTTTGTTAATAAATCTTTAAAACTTAACTTATTTTTAACATACTAATGGAAAGAATTTTTTCATATATAAAAAATTAGAAAGTTATTCTTTTTTGATAATCCTTGATTTTCTTGCTAACCAACATATACAGTGATACTCCTTGACTGTAGTCTTCATTGATCTAAATCTGATTTATAGAGGGAACAGGATAGAGAAGAGTTCTAGAATTTCTGCACACTTTCTTTGGCAGCTGGCTGGGATGCCAAATAGTAGGGTAAAGAAGGTAAAGAAACAGGTATGTCAAACTTAAGACAACGGAGCCAGTAGGGCCAAATGCCCATTTATAGGTGAAGACCCAGCTGTCTCGAAGTTTCCAACTGCTCTGTTGCACAATGACGGTAAGGATAATAGTGTGTGTTTCTCATACATTTAAATGTATTCAAGTTAAAGAATTGCTTTTTGTAAATTCCTATCATGTTAAAATGTCCATCCATTTATGAACCAATGATAGTAGATGATTTTTATTCTTCCGTGTGATTTTAGGATAAAAAATTGGACAATCCAATGTTAGTTGCCAGAATTATCTTTTGAAATCTTACTCCTCCAGAATCTAAAATATTAGAAGCACTGCAACAGTGAGATATGGGAGTAACATAGCCAGAAACAGGGAGTAACATAGCCAGATATGGGGAGAGTAACATAGCCAGATAAGGGGAGAGTAACATAGCCAGATATGGGGGAGAAACATAGCCAGAGATGAAGAGTAACATAGCCAGATATAGAGAGTAACATAGCCAGAGATGGGGAATAACAAAGCCAGATATGGCAGGAGTAACATAACTACATATGGGGGAGTAACACAGCCAGGTATAAGGAAACTAGCATAGCCAAAGATAGGAAATAACATAGCCAGATATGAGGAAAGTAACATAGCCATATATAAGGGGAGTAACACAGCCAAATATATTGGGAATAACAGAGCCAGAGACAGGGGGTAACATAGCCAGATATGGGGAGAGGAACACAGCCACGTATGGGGGAGTAATATAGTGAGATGGGGGAGAGTAACATAATCACATATGGGGGAGTAACAAAGCCAGGTATAGGGAAAGTAACACAGCTATAGACGGGGGTTAACATAGCCAGATATAGGGGGAGTAACAGTCAGATATACAGAAAGTAACATAGCCAACGACAGAGAGTAAGATCGCCAGAGATGGGGAGTAAACATAGCCAGATATGGGGGTAGTAACATAATCACTTATGGGCAAGTAACATAGCCAGACATAGAGAAAGTAAAATAGCCAGAGATGGGGAATAACATAGCCAGAGACAGGGGAAGAGCCAGATATGAGGGGAGTAACATAGTCAGATATAAGGAAAGTAACATAGCCAGAGATGGGAAGAAACATAGCCAGATATGAAGGGAGTAACACAGTCAGATATAAGGAAAGTAACATAGCCAGAGATGGGGAGTAACATAGCAAATATCAAGGGAGTAACATAGCGAGAGATTGAGAGTAACATAGCAAGATATGGAGAGCATAATATAGCCACATATAGGAAAGTAACATAGCCAGAGATGGGAAGTAAGATAGCCAGATATAAGGGGAGTAACATAGCCACATATGGGGAGACTAACACAGGTACATATGGGGGAGTAACATAGCCAGAGATGTGGAGATTGTCATAGCCTCATATAGGGGAGTAACATAGCCACATATGAGGGAGTAACATAGCCAGATATGGTGAGACCAACATAGCCACATTTGGGAGAGTAACATAGCCAGAGATGGGGATTAAACTTAGCCAAATATGGGGAAAGTGACATAGCTTCATATGGGGAGTAACATAGCTAGATATGGGGAGAGTAACATAGTCACATACAGGGAGAGTAACATAGCCATCTATGAAGGGAGCAACATAGCCAGATATGAGGGGAGTAACATAGCCA
>NW_026652293.1:65243671-65332914 GCF_009828535.3 Hylobates moloch | reverse complement strand
GCCCTCTACCAATCATTATAATGAAGACCACTTCATTTCAGTTTATGTACAAAAACTCATCTCCACAGTTATGCCAAGTGTATGAAGACAAAGAAACAATATCAGGAAAAGAGGTTTATTTGGTTTTGAATCCTTAGCCCCTTACACAGTGCCTGAAACATATAAAAGGCAGTGAATAAATGCTCATTGACTGATTACATAAAGAGGTAAATGGGAGGCGGAGGCGAGCTGATTACGAGGTCAGGAGATCGAGACCATCCTGGCTAACATGGTGAAATTCCAACTCTACTAAAAATACAAAAATTAGCTGGGTGTGGTGGTGCCTGTCTGTAAACCCAGCTACCCAGGAGGCTGAGGCAGGAGAGTTGCTTGAACCCAGGAGGCGGAGGTTGCAGTGAGCACCACTGCACTCCAGCCTGGTGACAGAGCAAGACTCCATCTCAAAAAAAAAAAAAAAAAAAAAAGCCTGTTCATATATCTTGGACATTTCAATTTCAGTGTACTCCAGCAGATTTCTGACTGACCACATCTGCATCTCCATGACTGAGGGTTTTCTAGAACTGTGGAAGGTCCCTTTGCACAAGGCAGGCTGAATGTGCTGGGGAATTAATGTTCTCTAAAGCAGTCCTCAGCCTGGGCAATATGGTGAGACTCTGTCTCTACATAAAAAGTTTTAAAAATTAGCTGGGCATAGTGGTGCATGCCTATAGTCCCAGGTATTCGGAAGATCACTTGAGCTCAGGAGTTTGAGTTGGAGGCTTTGGTGAGCTACTTTTGGGAGTTGGAGAATAACTACTCCTGCTTAATTGCCCTTCGGTAAAATTTTGAGGCATGTTTTACACAATGTCCCAGAAAGGCGCAACAGCATTGAGCTCTAGTTGCCCCAGCAGTCACCTGCCCACTTGCATACTATTTTATTGGCATCTTTCTCTCATTACTTGTGCTCAACATCTTTGCTCAGGGCCTGTTTCTAAAGGCATCCAAACTGAAAAGGAGGACAAGGAGCTAAGGATAAAAGATAGATAGATAGATAGATAGATAGTCAGTCTAGGGAGTATGGCAGAGATTCTAGATAATATGTGCATTTCTGGTTAGAGTGACGGTCAAAAATTGACCAATTATTGAGCAAATGTGGGCAGCTCTGAGTGTCCTGGAGAGTTCAGGGTGAAGTGTGGATTTGAGTCTCAAAGTGATCTCTTGGCTCTCAGCTCCCTGAATCCCCCAATCCTACTGTGTTGGGCAATTTGCCTGCAGAATTACCTCCAGCTGCAGCCACCTCATGATGGTGGCGGTGGCCCACCTGGAGCGTCCGCTGCAAAGACGACGCCAGGTGCAGAGGGATAGGCGCGCCAGGGCTGCGTGCGGGGCCAACGGGGGCCAGGAGCAGGCCAGAGGCCCACTCCCTACCAAGCTGGCGGGACGGGAGCCCTGAGTTCCCAGGTGGAGCTGCAGTCGCCCTGCCACAGCTCCAGACCCAGGAATCCCTGCACTCCTGGGAGCCTGGGAAGCCCACCTGTCGCTGCAGGGTTGGAAGTGCCTGCTCCCGCCCTCTGGCCTCTCCTCACTCCCAGTGCCCACTCTGATTTCAGAGCAAAGTCGTGGCTAAGCCCAGGCACTCCTGCCACCTGGCCGCGTGTGTGCACACTTGAGGCAGCGCTGACATGACAGCCCCCTGACGCCTCAACCCCTCCCGACTTTGAGTACTCACGAGTGTGGGAGGGAGGCCAGCGGGGGCGGGCAGCTCGGTGCGGGCCTGGGCACGAACAGCCTGGGTGCCCTGGATGGCATGCTGATGGCAGGAGGCAGAAGGGTCCCTGGTGAAACCCCACCTTCAAGCCAGGGACAGCCCGAAGCCTGGGAGCCAGGCTGCCAGTTCTGGGTGGAGTCCGTGGCCCAGAGAGAATTTATGGTGCTCCCTCCAGGCCCGCCTATGGCTACCCATGGACCAATCAGCATGCACTTCCTCCCTTCTGAGCCCATAAAAACACCGCGAACTCTGCCAGACTAACACAGACGGTACTAACAGGTGTGGGAATGAGCTACCCATTTCAGGTCTCCTCCACTTAATCGGGATGACCTGCCTGTGGAAAGGAGCTACCCAGTATGGGTCCCCTCTCTGCTGAACGCTAGCCGCTTATCAGGACGACCTGCCTGCGGAAAGGTGCTACCCACTATGGGTTTCCTGAGAGCTGTTCTGTCACTCAAGGAAGCGCCTCTCCATTTTGCTCACCTTCCAGTTGTCCACATACCTCATTCTTCCTGGATGCCAGACAAGAACTCAGACCCACCAGATGGCAGGACTGAAAGAGTTGTAACACAAACAGGGCTGAAACACGACCCCTCGCTTGCCACATTGCCAGGAACGAGAAGGAGAGAAGAGCTGCAGGCCTTTGGGGAGCTCAGACCTACGGCCTCCTCGAGCTAGGGCTGTAACACCCTTTTTGGGTCTCTGAGGTTCCTGACGTCTCCAAGCTTCTGGGTGCCACCACGTTCCCTGGCGTTCACAGTGGAAGCCATTTGCAGTATGCCTGGTTCAGCTGGAGCCTAGCATAGAGCTGGAGCCTGTGCAGGCACCTGGAGCTGCCCGCCCCACCACAGCCTGGCTGTGCACGGTGGCCAGACCCTGAGCTCCCTCACATAGCCCTCACTGCTCCGTGCCTAGCTCACCCTTGGCAGGTGTGGAATCTGGGCTGGTAGCGCGAGCCAAGTGCAGCCTGATGGGCGGAGTGGGCAGAACAAGCCCAGCAGGCCCAAGCAAAATTCGGGCAAAGGCGCTACCAGCCTCAGAGGTTTCCGGCTGGAAAAGCAACACCCTAGAGATCCTGTGACACTGGGATCTGGTATGAAGATCATGAACTGCAGGAGTCAGGATGGGGGACTCACAGCCAGCTCCAGTTTTGCTGCCGCTACTTTTGCCTGTAATCTTCTTTTTGTCACTTTGACAGGTGCATCTGAATTTCTACTGTGGATTTTCTGTTTTCTCTAGGGTCAATGTTCTGTCTCTTTCTCTTACTTCCTTTTTAATTTAATGGTTTCCTCCCTTAAGCATGTCCGTTTATGCCTAAGGATGAAGAACTGGATGAGTTAATACCACATAGGTGGCCAGTGTGGGTTTCTTCTTCAGTTGAGGAGGGAGTCACTGGCAGCCGAGCCCTGCGTTCTGCAGGCGGCTCTTTAATTACCCTGATCATTGCCAAAGGGCCTCCTTCTGCTCTCTCTGATTGTTAATACTCAGCTTGGAGTTTCTCTACAACTGCTCTTGTCTTCCTAGTAGTTTTTTTTTTCTGTGCACATGTTGGACTGTGGTTTTCTCAGTTTTTGTCAATTTAATCCCATCTGCTTTCTATCTTCCAAATTCATTTTAATTTCAGCATCTCTCAATGTCACCTCTATTCTTCCTGTGCCGTCATGAATGTAGTCTTAAAAGATGCCCTTTTCCTGTCACTGGAAAGGATTAAGGGTGAAATGGGAAGTACAGGGTGGCAGACCTGTGTGCTGTGACCTACCTACTTAGCGTTTGAGATGAGAAACATTATCTGTAGCCATCTCCTATTTGCTTTAGTAAAGAAGTTCTTTCCCACCAGCCAATTTTCTAACTAAAGCTCATCTATTCAAAAATAAAGCTTTAAATAACTTAACCATTATGATGTAAATAGCATTTCAAATATGTTATTCACTTTTCTGGCTTCTTAAATAGAGGATACTCAACATCATTAATCACGTATTTACACAGGATCATCATCACAATTGTTCCCCTTTCTGGGTGGTAATGGAGTGAACTTGGTTCTTGAGTTTACCTGGCCACATCAAGCAGCTCCTGTGCTCTTCATTTATGACTTCTAATGCTCCCCTGTGTTTTTGCTGAACTTTCTACTTCTAATTTTCTGTGGAACAGGAAACCACAGGGCTATGCATGTTACAAAAATATATACTGTGGATAATTGCCAGTAAGACTGGGGGCTAAAAGAAGAAGAACGTGGCTTGGTGAAGTGTCTTTCAGGCACCTGGAGGCTTTTTGCGTGCTTCTAGACCCTGAGGTTTTATTCAAGTAGATGAATGTTTACTAGGAGTCTGACTCTGACCAAGAGGGATATTTCTGGGCTGATGTTTTGTCATTAAGTAAAAAAAGTATACACATTATATATAAACTATTATTATACATAAACAAATTATTATATATACATATAATACTTATATTTACATACAAACTATTATGTGTGTGTATATATATATTTACATATACAAACACACATAGCTACTTTTTTTTTTTTTTTTTTGAGACGGAGTCTCGCTCTGTCGCCCAGGCTGGAGTGCAGTGGCGCAATCTCGGCTCACTGCAAGCTCCGCCTCCCGAGTTCACGCCATTCTCCTGCCTCAGCCTCTCCGAGTAGCTGGGACTACAGGCGCTCGCCACCACACCCGGCTAATTTTTTTGTATTTTTAGTAGAGACGGGGTTTCACCGTAGTCTCGATCTCCTGACCTCATGATCCGCCCGCCTCGGCCTCCCAAAGTGCTGGGATTACAAGCGTGAGCCACCGTGCCTGGCCTACACATAGGTACTTTCACTCACATAGTCATGTGTGGCTTAATGACAGAAAATGTGTCATTAGGCATTTCGATCTTTGTGCCAACATCAGAGTGTACTTACACAAACCTAGATGGTCTAGCCTACTACACACCTAGGCTACAATGGCACCCACTATTGCTCCAGGCTACAAATCTGTATGGCATGTTACTGAACTGTACTGTAAGCAATTGTAGCCCAGTGGTGTTTGTGTATCTAAACATTTATAAACATAGAAAAGGTACAGTAAAAATACAGCATTAACGACAAAAAAAAAAGATATTTCTTTGGAGGGCACTTACCATGAATAAAGCTTATAGAACTGGATGTTTGCTCTGAGTGAATCAGTGAGTGAGTGTGAAGGTCTAGGACATTACTGTACACTCTCGTAGACTTTATCAACGCCGTACACTTAGGCTACACTACATTTATTTAAAAATTTTCTTTCTTCAATAATGAATTAAACTTAGCTTACTGTAACTGTTTTACTTTATAAAGTTTTTAATTTTTTTAACTTTTGACTCTTCTCTAAAAAGACTTAGCTTAAAACACAAACACACTGTACAGCTGTTCAAAAATATTTTCTTTCTTTATATCCTTATCCTATAAGCTTTTTTTCTATTTTAAACATTTTTAATTTTTAAACTTTTTTGTTAAAAACTGAGACACAAACACACACATTAGCCTGGGCCTACCCAAGTTCAGGTTCATTAATATCACTGTCTTCCACCTCCACATCTTGTCCCACTGGAAGGTCTTCAGGGACAATAACACTCATGGAGCTGTCACCTCCTGTAATAACAATGCCTTCTTCTGGATTCCTCCTGAAGGACCTGCCTGAGGTTTTTACTGTTAACAGTTAAGTTACAGTTACAGTTAACAGTAAACAGTTAACAGTTAAGTAATGTTTACAGTTACAGTTAACAGTAAACAGTTAACAGTTAAGTAATGTTTACAGTTAACTTTTTTATATAAGTAGAAGTACATTCTAAAATAATGATGAAAACTATAGCCTAATAAATACAGAAACCAGTAACATAATTGTTTACTATCATTATCAACTATTATGTATAATAAATAATGATATGTGCTAGATTTTTGTATGATGGCAGTACAGTAGGTTTGTTTACACCAGCATCATCACAAACACATGGGTAACATGTTGTGCTACAACATAACAATGGCTATGACATCTCTAGGTGATAGGAATTTTTCAGCTCCATTATAATCCCACAAGACCATCATTGTATATGTGACTCATTGTTGATTGAAACATCATTATGCACAACTGTACTCTCAAATGCATGTAATGTTCTTATATATACTCTCGCACACATATACTTTCTCAAACAAAAAATAGTTTGTCTCTTGCTGAAGTAAGCACCTACAGAGGAAAAAAAAGTATTTTCTGCATATGAGTATAAATCTCAATATAAATCCCCACTTATTTATAAAGTGTGAATGAGTGACAGGCACATTAAACCCCAGAGTTACGTTAGAAACAAGAGCTTGGAGTCACAAGGAAAACAAGCACTCAAATGAAGGATTTCTCAGCAAGGCAAATTTACTTCTGCAGAAGGATGCTGCTTGCACTTCTGGCCCCTGTGAGAACACACCGAACAAAGGAGGGAAGGGGTTTTTATCCCCAATGTGGTTAGTCCCTGCTTCTGTGTCCTGTCCACACTGGCTGGAGTAGGACCGCACGGGCTAAACTGACCCAAGTGGCTACTGTTTAAAATTGAATATGGCTAATTAGGCAGGAAGGGAGTGGCTGTCTGTTATGGTACAAGGCATGTTTGGGCATGTCAGGGTGCCGCAAATGGGGGAAGGGTAATTTTGGCAGGAAGGGTAGTTTCGGCAGGAGGGGCAGTTTACAGAATGGGTAGCCAGGAGTAAAGAGGACTCTTTCCAAACAAGGAAGAGATGTGAGTTACAGAGTGGGACTGGCAGGAGAAGTTGTTTACAGAGCAGGTAGCTTAGAAGAAGGGACAGAGAAGTGGATCTTGAGAACAAAGAACGAGGAAGTCAGAAATTAAAACTTTGGAAAGGAACTTACTGTATCTGACAGTTAAAAGCTAACGTTAATAGAAAATTTTGGAGCTGCTTCTAGTGGTGTCCCTATTTCTTTCTGCAAATTAACTTCTTTCAACAAAATCTGCAGAAGAGGCCAGGTGCAGTGGCTCACACCTATAATCCCAGCACTTTGGGAGACTGAGGCAGGCAGATCACCTGAGGTCAGGAGTTTGAGACCAGTCTGGCCAACATGGCAAAACCCTATCTCTACTAAAAATACAAAAATTAGCTGGGCATGGTGGCACAGGCCTATAATCCCAGCTACTCGGGAGGCTGAGGCACGAGAATTGCCTGAGCCTGGGAGGCGGAGGTTGCAGTGAGCCGAGATCGTGCCACTGCACTCCAGCCTGACTGACAGAGCGAGACTCTGTCTCAAAAAAAAAAAAAGAATCTGCAGAAGGATAGTTCATAATGACCATAGCAGATTGCATGAAAGAATAGTTCATAATGACCATAGCACATTGCATATGCACATCTACTCTCATCCAGACCAAGACACTTCACAGGGGCCCCAAGGCAAGTGGAGGTCTTTCCCAGCAGGGACCACTTCAGGATATGTTTCCTGCCTCTACTTTCTCTCTCTTTGAATCCTTCCTGTTTTCCACAGCCAGAATTATGTTAATAAGAGAGCTTTTTAATAAGTATTCATCCCCTTCTAACCCACTTAAGTAGGCAGTGTGGTAAAGTGGAAAAAAGCATTGCTTATGAACCAAATAGAACTTGCTTTGAATTCCATCCCAACACATGTGAATTTCATAAACTTAGTTACTTGACCTCTCTCAATCTATTTTCTCAAGTATAAATTTAGGAAGATAATGCTCGCTGTGATATACTGTACTCTGTAATATCTGAATAGTATAGGGCAGTCTTTTTGGTCTGACATTCAAGGTCTATATAATCTGGCACCAATATATCTACTGCTACACCTGACGTAAACTCACTACTGCCAAGCTACCCCATGCATAACTTTTATCTACATCTATGTCCATCTGTCTTAGTTTGTGTGTTGGGCAGAATAATCTCCCCTCCCCTACCCCACCACAGCCCCCCAGAGAGCAAGTCTAATCCCCAGGACCTGTAAATGTTACCTTATTTGAACAAAAGGGTCTTAGCAAATATGATTAAGTTAAGGATTTTAAGATAAGGAGATCATCCTGTATTATCACAGTGGGCCCTGCATGTCCTCAAAAGTTTCCTTATAAGGTAGAGGGAGATTTGACACTCAGACACGGAGAAGGAAACCATGTGATGAATGCAAAGACTGGAATGATGCAACCACAAGCCAAGAAATGCCAGCAGCCAGCACTGTGGTAACTCCATTAGTGGCTACAGTGCTAATTTAGTGCTAATGGTTTGTCTCCTTAAGAGATGGTGCTGTACCTAGGGCTTGCTGCAGATCTCTCATTTTCAGCACTGACAGCATCCAGGCAGATCTGGTGAATTGGAACCATGCTGTTGGCCCACATACCTATTGCATCCATCTTTGCCACTGTAACTACCACGCTAGCTGGAAGAGGCAAGCAGCAGAATCTCCCTAGAGCCTCTGGAGGGAGCGTGGCTCTGCCAACATCTTGCTTTCTGCCCAGACTGATTGCAAACTCTCCAAAACTGTGAAATAACCTATTTCTATTGTTTCAAACCACCCAGGTGGTGTAATTTATTACAGTAGCCCCAGGAAATGAATACAATTTGGGCTTGCCCAGAAGCTAATTCCAAGATAAGGCTTTGAGTGCAAGTTTTCTATGGGAGGTGACACCAAGAGTCACTGTGACGGCCTGGAGAAGCAAGGGTGTGAAGAAAGGAAAGCCAGCAAACGGAGCATTAGAGGCCGCTGTGCTGTGGGCTACTGGGCAGTCCTGTAAGAGACTGTGTGGACCATGCTTCCCAATCCCCCCAGTGAGCAGTGAGATAGTTTGGGTATTGATCCATAGTTCCCATTTCTCACTGGTAGAGGGTCATTCCTGGGGACATTAATTCTCCATCACTGCAGGCCTCCCCTGTATGCAAGTGGAGCATACTCTGCAGCCAGAATATGTTCTCAGGCAGAGAGAGGTAAGAAACCATCAGACAGGAAGAAACATGGTGAGGGCCCTGGACTTTGTTGGAGTCCACCGTGAAGCCTTCTGATCCACTTGTGCCCCGGAATAATTCCATTCTGTTCTGTCACTGAGTCTTCAAATTGGTGGCCACTTGCAAACTCATCAAGACCTATAACAGGGAGGTTAGTGGGATGGGCCAATATCCTGATGCTGCAGTTGGATCTGAGGCCATAATTAATACTCGTCAACTCCCTCTTCTACCACGTGTGTTTGATTCGTCTCACTTTTGCTGACTTTTTTGCTGGTCTTAGTTGGCGTATCAGGTGGGACCCAGACTTTGATCCCTGAAGGGTCTGAGCTTCTAGAGACTTTGCCCTGTTGTCAGGCCTGGTTGGTACAATTGTTCTTTCATTGTCATTAGCAGACATGGAAACAACTAAAAGTACCCCCAGAGAATCTATCTCTCGAGTTCCAAGTACAGTCATCTCTGTGCCTTTATGCATCGGCCTCTCTGGATTTTCATAACCAACATCAGTTACTCATGCCAGTAGAGTAAATGCTTTCTTGGCTGCTGGTCTATCACCATGGAGGCTCAAATTAACCAGGCTACAGTGTAGCTTTAGGTTGAGTGGAACCGTTACTATTTCTCCTTCAAGGAAGCATTCCATCCTTGAAGGCCACATCTTCTAATACAATAGACCTTAAAATTTTAGAAATGGATGCACAAAAACCCGAAGTAAGTTCTGGAAGTGAAAATGATGAGATTACTTCTACTCCTTGATTTCTGGATTGTATACTCTTGCTACTGGGGACACAGCACCCTATAATTGCTGTTGGTTCAATGTATACCACATCTTGCCCCAACCACATGAGATGGCACACCACTGGCATCTTTACTGAGCCTCTCAGGGGCCATTCCAATATTCTGTCAGGCTGACAACTTATAGGGATAATACAGTTTTTGATAGGACCAGTGGATCTCATGGCAACATGCCCATTGCCAAACCTCATTCCATGTGTAAAAAGTAAAGTAGAGATTCCTCTTCAAAGACTTTCCTCCCTAGCTAATTAGGAATAAATAGTAACTTCTGTTAGAAGCAAAATTTCTTCAAAGACCTGTGCTAACATTCTTAAATATCTGCTAGCCGTGATAAAGAAATCAATATACTTTATGTTCTTAGCTCCCACAGTTTAGCCTAAATATTTGCCCTGGCATGCTTATACTGGTCCAAGCGGGCATTAGGTCATAGCCTGTTCCTCTTCCTTATTTGGAGGTGTTTTTACCTTTCTCAACATTCCACAAGTTACTTCCTCCTTCCTTTGTTCTCTTCTGCCTTTGCCTCTTTTAAAAAGTTCTAAGTTGCTAGCCAATCGGGACAAACACAGAATGTGAGGTCCCGTTCCAGCCAATGGAAACCGGACACAGCAGTAAGGTGGACGCGTCAGGTTATAAATGACCCTGTCTCCTTTGTTCGGTGTCCTCGCCTGGCAAAACTGCTGGCAAGCGTACCAGAAAGTAAAGTAAAAATGCCCTTGCGGAGGAAATTAAATTTATGTTCAAGTGCTATTTCTTTATGGCACTGGGGAACAAGCATCTCTAACACATGTAAAGTGGATCCCGTGGTTCATGGCGATTTAATGTGAGATCCTATGTTGGAGAATGACTCTTTAAACCTTCAGTTAATGATACTGAGCGAAGCAGTGCAGGCAGGGATGGCGATCCCATACCCAGAATATGTATCAGAATAAAGACAAATTACTGCTCACTTGAGGGTGGAAGGCGTCCCATGGAATTAATTTAGCACTAATGGTTTGTCTCCTTAAGGGATGGTGCCGTACCTAGGCCTTGCTGCAGGTCTCTCATTTTTGGCACTGAGAACATCTAGGCAGATCTGGCGAACTGGAGCCCATGCTTGTGGCCCATGTATCTGTCACATCCATCTTTGCCACTGTGACTACCATGCTCAGGGACCCATTGTGCAAGTCCTGGGGTGACCAAAGAGAGCTGGATGGAGCACAAACAGTACCTGCTACACTGAGCTTACCTTCTTTTGTCCAGTTTCCAAATGGGAAGAGCCCTAGCTTTTGGTTTAGTTTTCACTTTTCAGATTCAGTTGTCAACACATAGCCCTATCTTCGTGACCTTTTGCGTTCTAGAGAATCTCTAGCTAACTTTTTTTTTATTTTTATTTTTTTTGGAGACAAAGTCTTGTGTCATCCAGGCTGGAGTGCAGCGGCGCAGTCTCGGCTCACTGCAACCTCTGCCTCCCAGGTTCAAGCAATCATCCTGCCTCAGCCTCCTGAGTAGCTGGGATTATAGGCGCGTGCCACCACTTCCTGCTAATTTTTGTATTTTTAGTAGAGACGGGGTTTCACCATGTTGGCCAGGCTGGTCTCGAACTACTGACCTCATGATCCGCCCGCCTCGGCCTCCCAAAGTGATGGGGATTACAGGCGTGAGCTACCGCACCCGGCCCTAACTTTTATTTTCACCTGCGCACTTTCAAGGTTTCCCCTTGCTTTATGAACATGCTCAAATCTCTCCCATTCCTCCTCAGAAACAGTTCCCTTCACTAGTTAACATCAATTGCTTTCATTAATTTATTCATCAAGGATTTTTTTAAACAAGTATCATATGTCAGCCATCTTCTAACTGTTGTGGATACAGAGAATAATAAAACAGATACTGTTTTGATTCTTATGTAGGTTATATTTTAGCAAGAGGATTGGGAGGTGTCATACAATTAACAAGTAAACAAATAGAAGATAATAAGAACCAGAGCTTAGTGTTGTGAAAGAGGTCAGCAGATAGTGTGGTTAGTAAACTTCTCCACCACAGTGAAATTTCAGCTGAATCCTGAAGAATTAGAAGGGACCAATTATACAAAAAGACAGGGAAAAACTTGGCTGACATAGGGAAAAATCAAGTGTAGAAGTTCTGAAGTGAGAAGAGGCCCGAAATATTCCAGGAACTGAAAAGGTACCACACTGAGTGTGTATTCATTGAGCAACAATTTCCAGAGTGCCTCCAGGCACCAGGCTGGAGATACAGTTGTGAAGAAGATGCAGTACCTTCCTTCAAGGAACAGGAAACACTAGTGGGAGAGGCAGATGATGGAGGACTCAATTTCAACATAGATATTGCTCTACTGAGAGGCTGCGAGGGTGCACAGCAAGAGCTGCATAGGCTCAGTAAAGTCCCAGAGAAGACAGCATCTGTGCTGAGTTCAGAAGGACCAGAGACATTATGAGGCCGACAGAGAAGAGACTGGGCAGGGAAAATAACTTACAAGAAAGCAAGAGCAGGAAGGGCGTGGTGGCTCACGCCTGTAATCCCAGCGCTTTGGGAGGCCAAAGCAGGTGGATCATGAGGTCAGGGATTCAAGACCAGCCTGGCCAAGACGGTGAAACCCAGTCTCTACTAAACATATAAAAATTAGCTGGGCACGGTGGCAGGCGCCTGTAATCCCAGCTACTTGGGAGGCTGAGGCAGGAGAATCGCTTGAATCCGGGAGCCGGAGGTTGCAGTGAGCCGAGATCGCGCCAATGCACTCCAGCCTGGGGGACTGAGTAAGACTCCGTCAAAAGAAAGAAAAGAGAAGAGAGAAGAGAAGAGAAGAGAAGAGAAGAAAGGAAGGGTCACAAAAGAGTGTAAAATATGGGGTCGCTGCAAATAGTTGAGTGTGACTGAAATAGGGAGTATGGGGGTAAGGAAAGATATGAATAAAATGCTGGGCAGTCACAAAGTAGCCCCATGATGAGGGTGCCAAATGCCATGCTAAGGAGTTTGAATATCAGACATAGGGTGATGGGAGCACTGAAAAGGCTGAAAGCAGGGGAGTATGTGAGTGGACTTGTGTTATAATGGGACCACTTAAATGCAGAGAACTGACTGGAAAGGGGCAAACCTGAAAGCAAGATGACCAGGGAGGGCAGGTGCAGTGATCCAGCCAGTGATGAGGTGGCCCCATGTATTAGTCCATTTTCATGCTGCTGATAAAGACACACCCGAGACTGGGAAGAAAACTAGGTTTAGTGGACTTACAGTTCCATGTGGCTGGGGAGGCCTCACAGTCCTGGTGGAAGGTGAAAGACACTTCTTACCTGGCCACCGCAAGAGAGAATGAGCTTGTGCAGGGAAATTCCCATTTTCAAAACCATCAGGGCTTGTGAGACTTTTGCGTTATCATGAGAACAGCACAGAGAACAGAATGTCCCCATGATTCAATTACTTCCCACCAGGTTCCTCCCATGACACACAGGAATTGTGGGAGTTACAATTCAAGATGAGATTTGGGTGGGGACACAGCCAAACCATATCACCCCAGGAGGGTGGAGATCAGTCATGAGATTCCACAGTTGCTGTGGAAGCAGAATCTATAGAACACAGCAACTCAACAATCAACAGGGCTTTGAAGTGGAAAAGGAGTGGGTGGTGGGGGTGTGTGTGGCTTTAGGGTCTCTGGCTTAGGAAGCTGAGTCTCCGTAGTGCCATTCACACAGATGGAATGAGGGAAGAAGCAGTTTCATGGGAAAGTAGTAAATTTTATTGAGTAACAAGAGCTTGGGGGATCCAGAAGAAAGCTGGGTTTGCAGTTCAGGAGTCCAGGAGAGAGTCAGACTGAAAACATAAGCCCATGGATAGTCAGTCATTGAAGCCATGGGAATGAAGATCACCTATGGGAAACACAGATGGAAGAGAATGTTACGACAATGAAGTGTGGTCTATACAATTAATTGCTGCAAAGAACTCAGGTAAGACAAGGACTGAAAAAGAGCCATCGGGTTTAGTAACAACAATGCCTTTGGTGACATTGGAAGTACAACCTTAAAAGTGGCACAGTAGGCTGGGCGCAGTGGCTCACACCTGTAATACCAGCGCTTTGGGAGGCAGAGGCAGGCGCATCACGTGGTCAAGAGATCGCAACCATCCTGGCCAACATGGTGAAATCCCGGCTCTACTAAAAATACAAAAAATTAGCTGGGCGTTGTGGCACGCCTGTAGTCCCAGCTACTCAGGAGGCTGAGGCAGGAGGATTGTTTGGACTCTGGAGGTGGGGGTTACAGTGAGCCGAGATCACACCACTGCACTCTAGCCTGGCGACAGAGCAAGACTCCATCTCAAAAAAAAAAAAAAAAAAAGTGGCACAGAAGGTGCAGAACACTGTGTACAGAATGCAAGAAGTAGCCACTGAGGCAATGAAGACAGAGTGCAGACAAGGCTCAGCATGCACGATTCCGAAGGAAAGGGGAGAGATAATGAGGCTATCTAGTGAGGAAAGTGGAGTGATTGAAAAAAAATTCTTTTTAAAGACAGATGTGTCTGGAACACATTCAAATACCGATAAAAATAGACTAGAGCATTGAGAGAAATCGAATATGGTTATTTTAAATTTGGGAATATAAGAGCTATAAGGTAATATATTAGCCAGATAGAATTTTTTTCACTTTAGAAAAAATCAGTTTGATTATAATAGGTATGATTTACCATACCTGCTATGTGCCAAGCACTGTACTGGGCATTTTATATTTCCAGTGATTTTATGTTTAAACAACATTAGGAGGTAGGCATTACTATCATTGCTATCATTATTTTACAGATGAGAAAATGAAGATGTTATGTGTCTTTCTCAGCCCATGAGTAGTAGATTTTCAATTCAAATTCCAACCTTTCTCCAAAATCCATTTTCCTTACACAGCACCACCTCTTCAGCGTATATTTGCTATTTGGTAGCAGAATCCTTGGTGAATGAGCATCGAAAGGCATGTTTTGATCAGGCTGGGAAATGAGGAGAGAATGCAAAGATCTGAAAGGATCCCCTGTCTGGAATAAATCTTGGTAAAAGATGCTACGAAAGCTGGACCTAGGACAGGAGGATATGAAGGGCAAAGGGAGACAGGCAGAATGAGAATATGATGATAGCAGAGGCACCAAAGCATTGTGTAGGGGAAAAAAGTCCAGCGAAGTGGGGAGGAGCAGAAAAGAACCCACGTCCTAGGCTAGCCCACACAGCACTCTTGAACAGGGGAGATCTGGTAATTACTCTATTGATTTTACACATCTGGATAAAGGAAATGCCAGTGATAGGCTGCTGACAACCACCTTTCTCTACTACACTCCTTATGTGCATATCCAACCACTTATTTGAAACCTCTACTCTTGATTTCTCCCTGAACCTGTTCTTCCCCAAGTCTCCCCATTTCAGTAAATTATTCTACCTTCTGTCCAGTTGTTCAAGAAGTCATTCTTGACTCCTCATTCCTGCTTATTCCATATAATCATTATCTGTTGCCTGTGTAGAAATATTACTAGAAACTTAGTGGCTTGAAGCATACTTCTGATCTCAGTTTTTATGGGCGGGAATACAGGCACAGCTTCCTCTGCTTCAGGGTCTCTCACAAGGCTGCAATCAAGGTGTTGCCCAGGCTGCAGTCTCATCTGAAGCTCAAGTGGGGAATTATCTAATTCCTCATAGTTATAGGCAAGATTCAGTTCTTTGTGGGTTACTGGACTGAAGTCCTGAGGTCCTTACTGGCTATTGGCCAGACATCATTCATTGCCATAAGGGCCTCTCCATACAGAAACTTGCTTCATCGGTGTCAGCAATGGGGAGAGCTAATAAAGAGTCTGCTGTCAAAACAGATGTTTGGATCTTATGTATTGCATTCACAGAAGTGCCATGCAATCACTGTTTCTATATTCTGTTGGTTAGAAACAAGTCATAGGCTCACTCCATATTCAAAAACAGGAGACTTCACAAGGGCATGAATATCAGGAGGTGAGGATAAACAGAGGCCATCCTGATATCCGCCTACTACATCCCATCATCCAGTTCATTGCTAAGTCTTGTGAACGCTACTCCCAAAACGCCCCTTGCATTTGTTCATATTCCTCCATTGCCAGGGCCACCATCACCAATTCAGGGACCATCTCTCACTGGACAATTCTTTGGTCCCCTTGGTTTCATTCTTTCCTCTCTGAAGTCTATTCTACACACTTAGATTATATAATTTCTCTTCCATACTTAAAAAATCCTCCAAAAAGTTCCCACTGATGACAAAATAAAATTGAAACTCCAACAAGACCCTACATTTCCTGGCCTGCTGACCTCTGACTTAATCTGATTTCATATTCCACAACTCAGTATACTCTGAGTGCCGGCTGCTTATGGTTCTCCAACTCCCTGAGTTTATTCCTGCTTTTCAGAATTTATGCTTCGTATTTTCTCTGCCTGAAATGATCTTTCCCCAGGTCGTTTGCAAAGCTGTCCCTCCCTTGTCATTCAGCCCCAGCCCAAGTGACATGTCCTTGGAGAGGCTTGCCCTGCTGTATTAGTCTGTTTTCACACTGCTATAAAGAATACTACCCAAGACTGGGAAATTTATGAAGGAAAGAGCTTTAATTAACTCAAAAGTTCCACATGGCTGGGGAGGCCTCAGGAAACTTACAATCATGGCAGAAGGGGAAGCAGGCATGTCTTACACGGTAGCAGGCAAGAGGAGAATGAGCAAAGGAGGAACTTGCCAAGCAATTATAAAACTATCAGATCTTGTGAGAACTCACTCACTATCATGAGAACAGCATGGGGGTAACTGCTCCTATGATCCAATCACCTCCTACCAGGTTCCTCCCTGAACACCTGGGGATTACAATTTAAGATGAGATTTGGGTGGGGACACGAAGCCAAACCATATCACCTGCCCAAAGAGAAAGGGAGGAACCAGGATGATTTCCAGGCAATCACCCAAGCTATCTCTACCACATTGCCTCTTTTAATTTTATTAAAGCCCTTATCATTCACTGTCATTTTCTTGTTTACTAATTAACTGTCTTTTCTTTTATTCGAGTTTAAGATCTGTGAGAGCAAAATCCCTGACTTTCTTATTTTCCACTACACATTCCCATCATCTAGAGTCAGGCTTCAAATATAACAGGCACTGGGTAAACATTGCTGAATGAATGAATGAATGAATGGTCAATTAATTAATGAATCAAATTACCCATTCTGGGCTATCTTTAGATGTCTGCACAATATTAATAATTTTAAAACTGGGCTGGGAATGGTGGCTCACCCCTGTAATTCCAGCACTTTGGGAGGCTGAAGGTAAGAGGATCATTTGAGGCCAAGAGTTCAAGAACAGCCTGAGCAGCATAGCGAGACTCCATCTCTACAAAACAACAACAACAAAATAGCCAGATGGCCAGATGTGGTGGCACACTCTCATAGTCACAGCTACTTGGGAGGCTGAGGTGGGAAGATCACTTGAGCCCAGGAGTTCAAGGTTGCAGTGAGCTATGATCACACTACTGCACTCCAGTCTGGGTGACAGAGTGAGACCCTGTCTCTAAATAGATTAAAAATGAATTTAAAAAACTGAAGTCCTTTTGTATGCCCTTATTTTATTGCCACTGAGATCCAGCCTTAGAAAGTTTCCTCCACCATTCTTTAGGAAGAGTTTATAGCCCATTCATTGATCACCATTTACTTCCCATGCACCCCAAGATGTATTTTATAGCACAAAATTAACAAAACGCTTTCCTGGAACAAAAATGCCACCACAGAAGGCATTTTGTCAAGGTCTTCAGGGAGCCAAATTAACCCAGTGGACCTAAAGAGAGAGCATCTCCATCATGCCTGCAGGACTGACAGAGAAGATAATCTCAGTATTCCTCAGCCACAGCTGTTCTGTGGGCATCATAGCTGGTTTCCACTATGATGTTTCTTTCACAGGTACGAACGTTTCTGTAGGAAAATAAAGGGTTGCACCAAATGGAAATAAAAGCCACTCACTGAGAAATAATGCCATGTGGGAGATGTGGTGGAGTCCAAGAAAATTAAAAACATTCCAAGTTGCTGTTTTGGTTTGTTCTGTTTCTCTTTCTGATGAGGCCAAATGATTGACATCTGTTAGACACTCCTTTGTGTTTCAGAGCTGATGTCGTACCCATTCAGAATTTAAAAAGAAAAGCTAATCATGATTATTGCCTCATGGTGTATATCAGTCTGCTGAAGGATTTTTCTGAAGTGAATACATGTGTTTTGGCAGCTCTTGTTTGGGGGAGAGAGCCACCTGCTCTAATTCTTCAGCTAGTGGGAAGGTTTGGCACTATCCTCTGTTGCTCTTTAAACCAATACTCAAAAGGGAATAATAGGAATATGAAACAAAAGAAACAAACAAGGAGAAACATCTCTTCTATTGGTGTAGCCACCAAGGTCTACTCAGAAAAATAAAGCCCAGATGAAAGAGTTCAATGGTAAGAATTTAATTAGGGGAACTAGTTAGGAAGGTGCTGGAGGAGCTGAAACGGCCAATAAGGGTCAGTGAAAGAAGACATCAATTCTTTGCATCTCAGAGGAGATTCAGCTAAGTGCCTTGCCCCAAACAACCTGATACATCAGATTAGCAATAGCGGCAAGCTGCGACCACACAGGAAAGCGGTGTTATGGGTCAAACTGTATCCCCTCAAAAACGTATGTTGAAATTAGGTCATCACAAATGTAATGAGTTAAGTTAAAATTAGGTTAGACTGGAATAGTGGGCCCCTAATCTAATAGGACTAGTGTCCTTATAAAAAGAGAAGAGACACAGAGACAGACATAGGGGCAAGATGGCCTTCTGATGACAGAGACAGACTAGAATAATGCAGCTGCAAACCAGAGAATGCCAGGGATTGTGGCCACCACCAGAAGCTTGCAAAAGCTGAGGACAGGTTCTGTGCAGTCCCAGAGGGAGCACGGCCTTGCTGACACCCTGATTTTGAACTTTCAGCCTCCAGAGCTGTGAGACAATACATCTCTGTTGTTTTAAAATACCCAGTCTGTAGTACGTTGTTAGAGCAGCCCTGAGAAACTGATATGAAGAGTGTTTTCAGAATCCAAGCCCAGGACCACCTGGGGGAGGTGGATTGATGAGGCGGCCCGGGAAGAGGCTGGGGTCATGGAGGGAGGGCCTAGCTGGTAGGATCTGCGACTGCAGAGGAGACTCAGTCATTGCTGGAGAAGCCACCAAAGCAGGTGAGTGTCGGGGAAGGAGGGAGAAATACTCTGGCCTCTCTATTCCTCTCATCCTCCCAGCTCCTGCCAGTGCCTCTCTGTTTCTGAATCTAGTTAGAAACCAGTTGGCACAAGAGTCTGCAAAATCGTTGTTTCCGGGGGCAGGGTGAGGAATAAATCTGAGTAAAAAAAGACAATGCCTGTCACTCTAAGGGGCTGTCACGTTAGGCTGGCATGTGCACTGGATGTTCTGTTCTCTGCAGCCAAGTCGGGAAATACAGGATATCGATTACTGCACATACCCTAACAGTAGGATTGTGGAGGTTGTTTGAAGTGAAAAAGATCCTAACCACAAACGCAAAATATTACAAGCCACTGTGGTTTCATTATTAAAGGCATTTGTCCAATGACCTGGAGTCCAGAAAACTGCCACAAATTGGATTCTTGACAATTTGGATGTTGGATTTTGGACAAAGATGGTTCACTTTTTCTATCATGTTATACAGAAGAATTGAAACAATGGTATTGGGTATTGCTATGAAGAAATGGAGAAAATTTAGGGCTGAAGACCTAGAAAATTTGTTTTTTAAATAGAGAGAAAGAAAATTCTCCTTCACCCACTAAAATCTGCCAAAATCAAGAAGGAAGTGAATAGATGCTAGAGTGATATTTATTTCACGACCCTATAGGACTCCCCTGGACCTAACATTCCACAATAAAAATGTAAACAGTATATACTCAGCGGTCATTTGCAAAAGGGTTGGAAACACTTGTGGATTTAAACAAATGCAGATACTTAAAATAAAAATCCCCACCATTCTTTAAAGGAAGCAGCATTTGGTAATGAACTTGAGATAAAGTTTTCTTTCTTTTTTTTTTTTTTTTGAGATGGAGTCTCGCTCTGTCACCCAGGCTGGAGTGCAGTGGCGTGATCTTGGCTCACTGCCAGCTCTACCTCCCAGGTTCATGCCATTCTCCTGCCTCAGCCTCCCGAGTAGCTGGGACTACAAGTGCCCACCACCACGCCCGGCTAATTTTTTGTAGTTTTAGTAGAGACGAGGTTTCACTGTGTTAGCCAGGATGGTCTCCATCTCCTGACCTCGTGATCCACCTGCCTCGACCTCCCAAAGTGCTGGGATTTACAGGCATGAGGCATCGCGCCCGGCCAAAGTTTTCTTTCATATAAAACAGAATAATATAATATACGTGCATATATTTTATAATATATTTTAATATTTATAGATAATATTTTAAAATTTGTGATAAAAGAAGGCATACACATTTATTTGCCAGGACAAAACTCTCCTTGGAACACAACATTTATGAAATTAGTCCTTGCATAGGTGACGGTAGGCATTGTCTCTAACCAATATCTTGTTCTGACTGCTAATCTTTTGTTTAAAAAGGACACCACAATCAATCATTCATCAAAAATAACAGGCAGCAAAGGACTGAGGTAATGTGATTGTTGCTTTCCAAAGTCTGAAATTAGCATAGAAATAGAAGGTAAGCTATCACACCACTAAATAATTAATGTGGCCACCGCAAACATAGGAGCTCACAAGGAGGCCTTTGACATGTGTGGGATGATAGCACATTCATGGTCATTACACCTAACATAGAACTTTTTGACCTTGCTGATTAAAGTGAACGTTACAAGTTATAAATGTGATATTCTGTTGGAAAAGGTTGAGGTTTTTAAACAGATCCATCAGTGTCATGTTCAAACCACAACAAACATGAAATGATAAACAAAATTGAAACCCACAGGAAGACCTCCAAAGACCCTACATGCTCACATGCAAGCAATGCTCACTGCAGCACACTGCAACTGGGCGGGGGCCTGGGACACAGCAGGACACAAAAACTCCTCTGGGGCCAGGCGCGGTGGCTCACGCCTGTAATCCCAGCACTTTGGGAGGCTGAGGCGGGTGGATCATGAGGTCAGGATATCGAGACCATCCTGGCTAACACGGTGAAACCCCGTCTCTACTAAAAAATACAAAAAGAAAATTAGCTGGGCGTGGTGGCGGGTGCCTGTAGTCCCAGCTACTAGGGAGGCTGAGGCAGAATGGCGTGAACCCGGGAGGCGGAGCTTGCAGTGAGCTGAGATGGCACCACTGCACTCCAGCCTGGGCGACAGAGCGAGACTCCATCTCAAAAAAAACAAAAAAACAAAAAAAAAAACTCCTCTGTAGGGTGATATAAATCCCTCCACATCTATATCGCTTAGTTGTAAAATAAGGGAAGGGAGAAAAAGACAATCCAAACTGGCAGTGGCACTCAGGAATGGAGTGTCAGAAATAGATTCTTGAGCAGAACCTTCAAATAGATCACGAATCAAAGAGGAGAAGAAAAAAGAAATGTGGGTTGCAAATACAAAATTAGCATAAACCAAGAGAACAGACTTTATGTAGAGTGAAGAAGATAAGTATTTCTCTTGAGTGTCCATAAAAGTGTCCCCTGGGAGTACCATAGACACTTTCTTACTGTGCCCCTGGAGGTTTCATACTAGGCAGCATGCTTTCATTGTAGCTGGGCATAGACAGGCTGAGTGCCTTGTCCAAAACAACCCAATACATCAAAGTAGAGCTAAGATGGGTCTTCTCAGTCCCTGAGTTTAAGGACTTCGATCACTTAATCGCACATGCTGCAGCTCTCAAAGATGACTTGGCTTCCTGCAGGTCCAAAGCACATTACCAACTTAATGAGTAATGATACTAAAATGCAAGAAGGCTACGTGTGCACAGTGTCTATCCCCTGCAGGGTCCCTGTATGACCATAGTAAGTTTTTATTGCTGAGAGATGGAAAGGAGAAATTTTACACAAAAATCAGGATGGGCAGAGCACTGCCCAGGTACATTACTTAAAAAAAAACGAAAAAAAAACTCTTTCTAGTGTTTAATATCCAAATGACTTACTATTTGTCCCCTGAGAAAATATTTTATTGAAAGCTACATAAATGCTATTCTGATGATTCTTATATAAAACACCGAATCCCAGTTACCATATCTTAAAGAACACAGATGTGGATGCACTTCACCTGGGTGGCATGCTCACCATTTAACCAGAAGGTTAGGGCTAGTACACCTTGTTTAGGATTCCCAAAGGGAATAGAGCAAAACTTGCTCTATACTAAAGGCAAAATAATGAAATCTGATGACAAAACACCATCCTAAAATAAAGATAATATTAACCATTTATTAGATTCTAGGTGAACTAAAATTTGAGCAAAGAGGTGAATTTACTCTGGGGGTTGGTAGAAGACAAGAATGTTTGTAGACTGTTTAGAAGGGAATCTAGTGGTAAATGGTCACCCATTTTTCTTTGTACGTCAGGGAGTTTCATTAGAAAAATCTCTGCTAGTGCGTTGATATTCTCCCACAGCTGTGGCCAGTAAGTGTGTCATAGTTACCGATGCTAATTTGACAAGAAGGCTGAAGTGAGTCCAAGTGTGGGAGTCTTACCTTCTTAGCAGGCTGCATCGTCTCCACTGTGTAATCTGACCAACTATTCCACTTCAATGTACTTTTTTCGCTATAAACACAAAAGTGTTTCCTCTCATCTCTACACTCCTCTAAGAATATTACTTTTATAATGCTAAGAAAATCTTTGTAGTTATTTGAAAACAGAACAACATAAGCAAAAACAATTCTTTTTCAGAGGGTTAAAAATAAATAGCCACTTAACCACACAAGGGTTAAAGTATTTCAGGTGATTTAAAATACAGTAACTTGACTGACTGTCCCAAGTGGGATATATCCTAATGGTAAAAAGAAACTCTGGAGAATTTTTTTGTTTGTTTTGTTTTGAGACGGAGTCTCATTCTGTCGCCAGGCTGGAGTGCAGTGGCGTGATCTCAGCTCACTGCAACCTCTGCCTCCCAGGTTCAAGCAATTCTCCTGCCTCAGCCTCCTGAGTAGCTGGGACTACGGGCGCACGCCACCACGCCCAGCTGATTTTTGTATTTTTAGTAGAGACCAGGCTTCACCATGTTGGCCAGGATGGTCTTGATCTTTTGGCCTCAGGTGATCAGCCTGCCTTGGCCTCCCAAAGTGCTGGTATTACAGGCGTGAGCCATTGCGCCTGGTCCTACTCTGGAGAAATTTTAAACTGTATTCTATATTTATATTGAATGATTTGGGCATCATTTTTCTGAAACTAAGACATGCAAGGTAAAAACAAGTAATTATGTTAACTTTGCCAGAACCAAGAATTTCAGGATAAGTGATTAGAGTCACAAATATAAAATCAAAAAGTAAAATTTCTCTGCCTTCTCTTTCAGTTGGCTGTGTCACTATGCTCGTAAGGTATTCTTTTCTTTTAAAAGTGCATATTTTATATAGCCTTGTCCACTGAAAGGGGCAAAGAAATACGGAGTAGTGCTCAGACTATGATCTCGCAACATCGTTTCGCATGTAAAGTCTCTTTGGAGAAATGACTGTGTCAGATCTGGTTCAGGAAATAGACAAGATGAGCTAGAGGATCTTATTACACTAGAACATAAGAGAAATCTTTTAAAGATCACCAGGGTCATGTCAAAAGGGTTTAGAAGCCAAATTAAAGAGACACCCTCACTAAAGATGGGACAGTTGGGTTCTCAAAAAGGATAGTAACTGCAAATAATTTTTAGGCATCTAATACTGTATCATTCATGAGTTCAAAATGATACTGAAAATGAGCCACCATTGATCTTTGGTCACATTTAGCAGATGTTAGGAAACTATTCTAAAAGCAAGAAGACAGTCAAGCATTTATTCTGCTTTTCCTTTACAAACTATGTTTAGGGATTATCATATAGCTCATGAAGAAAAGTCTTTCTTTAAAGCAGCACTCCAGCTACTAAATGAAGAAGGATTAATATAATGACATCATTTCAGAGCTCCTAGTAAAATAATGGATGTAGGCAGTGATCATCAATGGCTGCTAAAACTGTTAGATGAGAAACTGATGGGGAACTTTAAAATGATGGAAAGACTAACAAGATTTGACCCAGCAATCAATCTTAACATCCCATAAAGGGAGATAATCAGACATTATGTGCCTCCTGATGAAAGTACACAACTATGAGTCATTCCTGCCAAAAAATAGAAATTTAATCTGATAAATCTTCCAGATCGAATTGCTAGCTTTTAAGAAAACAGAATGTGTTAAATGACACCATGAAGATGCAATTAGTAAAATTCATAGGAAAAATGACCTGGTTTCTTTAATCTCTTCAACAAACACATTGAAAAGAAAAATATAGAGAAGGAAATCTATAGATTAAAATAAACAAGAGGGGCCTGGTGTGCTGGCTTAAACCTGTAATCCCAGCACTTTGGGAGGCTGAGGCAGACAAATCACTTGAGCCCAGGGGTTTGAGACAAATCTGGGCAACATGGCAAAACCCTGTCTCTATAAAAAAATACAAAAATCAGCCAGGCATGGTGGCATGCAACTGTGGTCCCAGCTACTTGGGGGCCTGAGGCAGGAGGATTGCTTGATCCCAGGAGGTCTAGGCTGCAGTGAGTCAAGATCACACGACTGCACTCCAGCCTGGTTAACAAAGTGACACCCTGTCAAAAAAATTTTAAAAAAGAAACTTAAGAGTTATATCAACCAAACGCAATGTGTATCTATTGATCGTAATTCAACTAAACCAACTGCTGTAAAATACTTTGAGATAATCTTAGAAATTTGCATAGATTGAATATTTTATGATATTAAGAAATTATTAATAATTTTATGTGCAATATTTATGTTTTGATCATGTTTTAAAAGAGCCCTTGGCTGGGTGTGGTGGCTAACACCTGTAATCCCAGCACTTTGGGAGGCCGAGGTGGGAATCACTTAAGGTCAGGAGTTTGAGACCAGCGTGGCCAACGTAATGAAACCCCGTCTCTACTAAAAATACAAAAATTAGCTGGGCATGGTGGTGCACCTGTAGTCCAAGCTACTCGGGAGGCTGAGGCAGGAGAATTGCTTGAACCTGGGAGGCAGAGGTTGCTGTGAGCTGAGATTGTGTCACTGCACTCCAGCCTGGGTGACAAAGCGAGACTCTGTTTCAAAAAAAAAAAAATAATAATAAGCCCGTAACTTGCAGAAATACATAGTAAAATATTTTCAGATGAAATGATGTGTCAGGGATTTGCTGGAAAAGAACCGAGTTTGGGAGGGAAACAATGGAACATTGGAGGAGACATTTGTGCAACAATATCAACCACAAGTTAATAATTATTGAACTAAGTAACAAATACATGAGAGTTTGTTATAGTATTCTCTACTTTTGTATGTGCTTAATAATTTTATAGCAAAGAGTGGAAAATAAGAAAGCTCTAAAAATCAACGTTATTCAAATGCTTACATTACCAAAAGTTAAACTTATACACACATTATTCTGTTCATGTTTCTCTCCCATTGTCTAAGATTATTTTATTTATTCTAAATATTATGGGAGAAAATTTGATAACATCTCCTTGGCCTCTTTAATGATTAAAAGTAGAATTGAGGTCTCAGTGGACCTAGTGCAGCCACAAATTGGACCCTAAAGGAAAAGATAGGTTGGTGCTGCTTTCCATTTGTGAACATAGCTCTTTAAATAAGTGGTAGCTTAAAATAACTTGCCTTTGGGGATCATACTCAGTGAATATAAAAGGATGAAACAACAATCCTTAAGCCACTAGAGCTGGGGTGGGACCAGGTATCATAGCATAATAGAGCAAGTGTCATAACATCAATGACTCCCACTGCGTGGTACAGGTGAGAGAATTTTTAGGTCTTTCTCAAGCTGAAGGATGCTCTTTTCCTGCTCTCCCTACAGAATAGAGTGATCTGTGATATCTTCCCACTACTCCCAAGTCAGGAGAGAGAGAGAATGAAGGTCCATTGCTGTAGAGGAACAAACTGAACGTGTTGAAGGTCCTGCAAGGCCAGTGTGGCTGGAATGCAGACACAACACCAGGAGGAACAGGAGATGGGGCTGACAAGAGAGGCAGGAGTCAGATCTCATGGGAACTGTCACCTGCAGGTAAGAGATTTGGACTTCATGCCACGCCACATGCGGTAAGAAGCCATTGTTGGTGTTTTAAGCTGGCAAGGGCAGTGGCTAGATTCGCCTTTTTAAAAGTTCACTCTGGCTGCATGAGGTAAACAGGATCAGAGAGGGACAAGCAGGGAATCATGTCAGAAATGTAACCCTCTCACCAGGCACAATGGGAACCTGGTGGAGGTGGTGGAAATGGAGAGAAGTAGGCAGATATGAGATATAATTTGGAGATAGAACAGACAGGACTTGTTTTTTTTGTTGTTGTTTTTTGTTTGTTTTGTTTTTGTTTTTGTTTTTTTTTTGAGACAGAGTCTCGCTCTGTCGCCTAGGCTGGAGTGCAGTGGCACCATCTCGGCTCACTGCAACCTTTGCCTCCCAAGTTCAAGCGATTCTCCTGCCTCAGCCTCCTGAGTAGCTGGGACTACAGGCACGTGCCACCACGCTCAGTTAATTCTTGTATTTATTTTAGAGACGGGGTTTCACCCTGTTGGTCAAAATGGTCTCAATCTCATGACCTCATGATCCGCCCACCTCGGCCTCCCAAAGTGCTGGGATTACAGGCATGAGTCACCATGCCCAGCCAGGAATTGTTGATGTATTGGTTAAGGAGGATCACGGAGAGAAATTTCAATGGTAACGCCCAGATTTTTTTGTATGATCAACCAGAAGAAGAGATGCATTTATAACTAAATGAAGAACAGAAGAAAAGAGGCATATTTGTGATCAGAGATCAAGAATAAAGTTTTGAGCACATTAAGTTTGAGATGCTGATTAATCTATCCAAGGGACATCCCAGTGATGATAAACAGAAGTTAGAATGCACATCTGGAGTAAAGAAATATCATCAGGCATTTAGGCTGGGCATGGTGGCTCACACCTATAATACCAGCACTTTGGGAGGCCGAGGTGGGCAGATCACCTGAGGTCAGGAGTTCGAGACCAGCCTGGCCAACATGGCCAAATGCCAACTCTACTAAAAATACAATTAGCCGGGAATGGTGGCCCATGCCTGTAATCCCAGCTACTTGGGAGGCTGAGGTAGGAGAATTAGTGGAACCCCGTTGCAGTGAGCAGAGATCATGCTATTGCACTCCAGCCCGGGCAATAGAGCGAGACTCCATCTCAAAAAAGGTGGGGGGGTGGGCAGGGGAAAGAAACATCATCGGGCATTTGCACAAGGTGGAAAGGTGATAGCCCCAATGTTGATCAGAGCAGGAAGTATTAAAAGACTGGGTGGGGTCATAGGGAGAGAGGCAACTGAAGTTAGAAGCCCCCGGAACTGATAAGACCCACCATATTGACCGTCTTAGGCTGTGGCCCTCCAAATCCCAGCCACACTAGCACATAGAATGCTCCTCTAGGCCGGGCGCGGTGGCTCAGGCCTGTAATCCCAGCACTTTGGGAGGCCGAGGCGGGCGGATCACGAGGTCAGGAGATCAAGACCATCTTGGCTAACACAGTGAAACCCCGTCTCTACTACAAATACAAAAAAGTAGCCGGGTGAGGTGGCGGGTGCCTGTGGTCCCAGCTACTCGGAGAGGCTGAGGCAGGAGAATGGCGTGAACCCGGGAGGTGGAGCTTGCAGTGAGCCGAGATCGCGCCACTGCACTCCAGCCTGGGTGAAAGAGCGAGACTCCGTTTCAAAAAAAAAAAAAAAAAAAAAAAAAGAATGCTCCTCTAGTGAGTTCTGTCGTTCCCCAAACATGGGACACCTTCTCAGCTTTCTGGGGAAGCTTTCCCAGGGTGAAGTGATTCTTCTGCCATCCTGTAAGTATGATTCTGAGCTTTGAAGACAGGGCTGGCCCAAGGGAAGCCCAGGATTGAGACAGAGTTAACTAAGATCTTAGGATAGTGTCCAAGAACCAGATAAATTTTTTTTGTCTTTCTTAAGGAAGCCTCTAATCAAGGTAATTATTGTGAAAAGTAGGAAATGATTTGTGGTACTGCCCAGTAAGCCTCAAATATTGCTGGAAATCATTAATCACATCAAGGTAGGGGCATGCCATGCCCTCTTTAGAAGTAGAAGTGCCTTCTTCAGCAGGCAGAGATTTTACCCAGAAATTTTACTCTTGACACTCTCAGATAAATATTTTTTAGGTTCGGGTTTGGAGTTAAAGCTGCAAACATCATCAGAGTCTCATGGGATACCAGAATGAGAAAAGTAGTCTGAGTAAACATCTGTTTTTGATCTTTTCAGTGTTGCAGACCTCTTTGAATACACCATGAGCACCGTGGATTCTCGCCTCTGGAAAATAAAAATCACCTACAGAAAAATTCAGACAACTTTAAGGAGTTTGAAGAATCCCTGCTAGTCGTGGACCCATTTGGAGTTGATGGATTCCTGACCATGACTCCTTGGATTCAGAAGTCATATAAGATGCAATTTAACAAACATTGGAAATCAAACGAGCATTCTGAGGAAAAGCAGCATCTTCCATACATCATCTTCTGGAATATCCCTGATCTGGATGAGGTCACAGGAGTGTCCATTCATAGGGAGCTCTTCTTGGAGCTCAGAGATCATTGAGAGAGGGTAATCATCATGGATGTGTCCAAGTGAAGGTAGTTTGGAAAGAAACAAAGGTACCCTTTTTTCTCACTAAACATCTTAGGGTCCCCATTAGCAGGAAGGAAGGAAGAGGACAGGTGAGCTCCCTGGTATTGATGTATTTACAGAGAACCTAGGCATCAGCCATACATACAGAGGACACTCATTTGGCCAGAATTGGGGCTTTGACTTTAATTAAATTCTCTTGCTCCCAATAAGACCTCTCTTAATCTGAAAACAATTTGTCATAAGTGATGTACCTGCCAAGACCTCATGGCAAAGAGGCACGGGTTACCTAGTAAATGTTGCTGGCAAAGTCCAGCGTGACTCTAAAGGGACAGTGGCTTCCTTTGGATGGTCATGTGCTGGTGCTGGACATAGCAATCAGAAGGACAGTCGTGAACACCCAGGAGTGAACCAAGATGCAAAGTTCAAGTCCGAGGGAAGAAGGGTGCAGTGTGGAAGAAGGGAAGGCAGGTGCTGCAGCCCTGCCTACAAGCAAGGAGGGAGCCATTAAGAGCCCCAAGCTGGCCAGGCGCGGTGGCTCACATCTGTAATCCTAATCCCAGCACTTTGGGAAGCCGAGGTGGACGGATCACCTGAGGTCAGGAGTTCAAGACCAGCTTGACCAACATGGAGAAACTCTGTCTCTACTAAAAATACAAAATTAGCCAGGAGGCTGAGGCAGAAGAATTGCTTGAATCCGGGAGGTAGAGGTTGCAGTGAGCCGAGATATGCCATCACACTCTAGCCTGAGCAATAAGAGCGAAACTCCAACTCAAAAAAAAAAAAAAAAAGCCCCAAGCCTACTTTATCAGACAGAGGAATCGAGTTGTATTTCCTTCTCACCAAGAGACACTGGAAAGCTGTGATCTTACGCCAGTGAAGAAAGTGAGAGGAAAATAAACTCTTTCTAAGGATGAATCCTGAAAGCCTTTCACAGACAATGCTGGTTCTATAAGAATGACCTGTGATGGTTAAACCATCACAGTCTTCATTCCAATTGACATTCTAGGTAAACCTGCACACAGCTTTTTCTGTGTATTTTCCAAAAAAGGATCATTTTATAAAGGCTCAAATTATTTACAAATATTGTGCATATTCTTGCTGTTTCTCAGTTCTTTAAGAAACATACAAACATACATATTGGCTGGATTTTCCCCAGCCAATATGAATGTGCTCACCTTCCCTTGGGTGAGACAACACAGGCACAACATGCAGCTCAGGATAAGTTTTATTGAACTTTTAGAGACCTAGTTAATTAATTAATTTTTTGAGATGGAGTCTTGCTCTGTCACCCAGGTTGGAGTGCAGTGGCATGATCTCAGCTTACTCCGCCTCCCGGGTTCGAGTGATTCTCTTGCCTCAGCCTCCCGAGTAGCTGGGATTACTGGCATGTGCCACAACACCCAGCTCATTTTTGTATTTTTAGTAGAGACTGGATTTCACCATGTTGGGCAGGCTGGCCTCAAACTCCTGACCTCAGGTAATCTGCCTGCCTCAGCCTCCCAAAGTGTTGGGATTACAGGCGTGAGCCACAGCGCCCCACCCAAGAGCTAGTTAATTTAAAAAAATAGTTTACCAGTTCTTTAATAAATAAGAAAATGGAAACTCAGCCCCAAGGGGAAATGGGATTCTAAGTTTAACTTCCTTAGGCAGGTCCAGTTTTGTGTGGTTTCTGTGGTATGGGTGAGTAGTTGTCACACAATTTGATCTCATAGTAAAACTGATGCAGGAAGACTTTTGTTCACTCTGTTTTATTAGTGAAATGAATCCAGAGCTGCTTTTTTATGCTAAACACTTTAAAGACATAATGAAGACAGCCCTTCCTCCTCTTGCCTGAGGGAATTTAGGAAGACATTCCTTGAGGAATCTATTTAGGGCTTTGGAGACAGGAAAGGTAG
Source organism: Hylobates moloch (assembly GCF_009828535.3). NCBI lineage: Eukaryota > Metazoa > Chordata > Mammalia > Primates > Hylobatidae > Hylobates > Hylobates moloch. The sequence goes on along the minus strand of NW_026652293.1, from coordinate 65,302,763 downwards.
CAGGATATGGTAAGAGCAAAAGCATCAGCTACAGTAGGTAATGCCTGGGGTTGTTGAAACTGATGGAAAAAAAGGTTTCCTGTACAAAAACCAAGCACCGTTTTATTTTAATGCTCAACCGAGACCCCTTCCTGAGAAAACCAGCCACGTCTGTGATTCTTGACGAGGGTAGTTCCTCTGAGCCCTGTGTTCGCCAGAGGCCTGGAGGAGTAAGTGAGAAGTAGAGGGTGCTGCCAGCGCAAATGCTTTGTCATTTAGAACTGCCCAGGGAGCAGTTATAAAACATACACCTGCAAATTACAAGAGGATGGCATGGGCTCACAGGTGCAGCAAGACATGAAGTGACATCTGTCTTCAGTGTCCCTTTTCTTGGAATACTTGAAAGGGTGACTCTGTAGGCTCAGACTCAGACCACGCCGCACCAGTTGCAGTCAAGAGATCTTTATTGGAGGAGTCCGAGGGAGAGCCGAAGCGGAAGAAGAAAGAGAGCGAGGGCGCTGCAGCCTCCGTCTTTTATGCCTAGGGATGTTACATGGGGGTTGCTGATTGGCTGAGGGGCTGGGTCTAGGCTGAGGCGGGAAGGCGTGACCTCTGATTGGCTCCCTTTGGCGGGCCTGTGTTGGGGAGGAAGAAGAACCCGGAACCAGCGCCATTAGGGTGCTCTTGTTACCTAACATTCCTCCCTTTTTTGTTTTTTAAGAAGTGGGGAGGTGGGCGTCACTGTTCTTCTGGCTACTTCCTGCTGAACGGGGGCGTCGTGGGGAAGGGATATTGGAGGACTGTAGGGGCAGAGCAACAGCAGGAGGCCAAAGAAGACAGCGCTGAAGGTGAGCACTTCCCGGGGTGTGAAGTCTAAAATGTCCCTTGTAAGTAGAGGTCATCTATGGACGCGAGCCATCCGTATGGCAGGGAAGGATCTGCTATGAGCCACGTATCTTCTTGGAGGGCCTGGAGGAAATCTAAGAAATTACAGGTCCTGGAGGCGGAGGCCATAGGTACGGGAGTCCTGGTAGTCTTCCTCGGTTGCTAGGAGTTGGTAGTGCCTAATGAGAGGCTGGTTAAAAGTCTGGTTAGATAAGGAGGAGATTCGTTGTTGTATGAACTTTATTAGGCAAGGGAGGAGAATACACAAGGCCACTATGCCTAAGAGGGGTCCGAGAAACGGTAGGACCCAAGCTAAAAGAGGCATTTTTAGAGTGCCCCAGGAGAAGGAACGAGAATCTGAGATGCGTTGTCTGATCTCAGAAGCCTTGTCCTGTATACGCTGGGCAGCATCTCGCACTATCCCTGACTGATTAGTGTAAAAACAACACTCTTCCCCTAAGAAGTTGCAGAGTCCTCCTTTCTCAGCAGTGAGGAGGTCTAGGCCTCGGCGCTTTTGGAGAGTTACTGCTGCTAAAGAGTCTATTTGAGATTGTAAAGTAAGAATAAATTTTGTTATTTCTTGTAAACTGTCTGAGAAATCTTTTGAGAGGGTGTGGTAGTAGGATAATGACGTGGACAAGCCGGCTATTCCAGTCCCTGTGGCAGTGGCTATTTCTAATCCTATAAGTAGGGGTATTAGTTGTACGGCTCTCCGCTGACAGACTTGAGCTTTGAGGGGTACTGATAAGGTCTGATTCCCTGGGGCAATGTCAATGTGGGGGCTTAGAAAGACTAAGGTGCAGGTGCCTGTCCAGTTAGTGGGGAGGCAGATATAGGTTGACATTCCACATAAGAAGAATATGCCTTGGCTGGGTAGACAGAACTCGTTATGTATGTTAAAAAGGTGTGTGAGTTTGTTGTTTTCATTTTCCCATACTCCTAGAGTATTTGCTAAGGTAGCTCCAGTGAGCGACTGGAAAGGGGTGTTGGGAGCAAACTGAGTGGCTCCCTGTGTTTTATTTTCCCATTGGAGGAAAAAACATTTTGTATCTACTAGGAGCCATTCGAGAGAGTGATTGAAAGAGGGGATGAGAAGGCACTCACTAGTGGTGGGGGCGCTGCTGCAGGGAGTCCAGGGGTGAATGGTCATGCAGGGAGTATGTCTGCCATTACAGAACCTGGACTGTTTGTTGAGTAGGGAGGAGGTGATGATTTTGGGGGCCCAGAGAAGCGGACAGGCAGGTTGAATGGAGCTGTTTGGGTGACTTGAAAGCTAGCATGATCCACTGGGGCTTGAAGTTGAAAGGTGTAATTACACTGATGTGGTGGTAGGTGCCCTAGAGGCAGGCCAGATGACAGGTTGCGTTGTATGCATAAAGGGGCTTGGAAAGTTAAAATAGTATTTGTGGTTACAGGGCCGTGTACGGGCTTTTTATTGTTTGTGTAACGGGTGATGTTGGAAATGTAAGAAAGCAAAAGTTGGGCTGCACGTCCTGCCATGGTATTTTTGGTCGTATCAGAGATGGGGAAGTCGGCTAATGACTGCATGTTTAGAAGTTGGAAAGGGTCTTTTCCTTCACAACGAGGGTGGTAGGTCAAGTTGGTGAAGACCTAGTTTTTTGCGGGAATGGGAGTGGCAACATAGCCAGAGGTTGATAGAGAGATACACAGCCAACAGTCATTTGCCAGGGAAGGATTGGACTGGTTTAACAGAGTGTGAGTTAAGTTGAGAGTCTTGTAGAGGTAATTAGGAGCTAGTGGAAGGGGAGGGGTGGTTGTATGAGGTATCCAAGGAAGTAGGAGGGATATATGGGCAAAGAGCAAATAGGAAGGTAAAGAGGGTGCTCTGGAAAACGAGATCATTTTATCTAGTATGAGTTCTTTCACCTGTGTTTTTTGGAGGAAGCGGTCGTTCCTCAGGGTCGTGGTAGGAGCCTTTAGGCGGGGTAGTCGTTGGGCGTATGGTCTGGCCTCGTGCCTGGACTATGGGAGGGCCAGAGGTGGAGACAGCACCCCAATACTCCTGCAGAACCGAGAAAGTAGCTCCGGTATTAAGGACTAAAATGACGAGACGCCCATCCACTGTAAGAGGCACCCTGGGCTCCTGTGTGGTGATGGTGTGTGTCGGGGAAGAGGTCCCAGGGCCCCGTCAGTCATAGGCCGCTAACCCAATGAGATCAGCTTCAGGACGGGGGTTGGCCCAGCTCCCCCGAGGGAGCTGGGGCAGTCGGTCGCCCAGTGGCTGGATTGTTGGCACTTGGGGCACGGTCTTTTGGGTGGCCTGGGATTAGGACACTCATGAGCCCAATGACCTTTGTTCCCACATTTAAAGCAGGGTCCAGGGGGTTGGCGGTGAGTGGTGGACATAGAGGCATGGCGTCTGATAGGCTGGGTTGAGACCTTGAAGGCCTGAGCCAACATCTGGCACTTTTGCCTCCTTGCCTGCTCGTCACGGTTGTGGTAGACTTTGAATGCGGTGGCGAGGATCTCGGTCTGTGGGGTAAAGGGACCTCTGTCTAGCTTTTTTAGTTTGGCCTGAATGTCTGGGAAGCTTTGTGCGAAGAAATGGGACATGAGAAGTTGCCTGCCGTCGGGGGCTTCGGGGTCTATGTTGGTGTATTGTTGGAGTGCCTGTGTAAGGCAGGCGAGGAAGGCGGATGGGTTTTCATGTTTTTCCTGAATGATTTCGTGAAGTTTTTCAAAATTGACTGCCTTTTGGGCTGCCTTGCAGAGACCTGTTATTAAACAGGTGGCGAAGTGGTCTCGGGCCAAGACACCATTCTGGGAGTTACAGTCCCAGCCAGGGTCGTGTTCGGGGACTGCCTGTGCCCCGATGGGTAGGGCTGGGGTTGTTTGGTGAACCTGATCTGCATAAGTACGGGCCTGCTCCTAGACCTGCCTGCGCTTCTTGAGAAGGAGGGGGTTAGAGAAAATTTGATATAAGAGGCAGAGTTAGAAGTGTAAGAGCCTAAGCGTTTATAAGTTAGCCATAGAGAAGGGAACATGGACACGAAGAATGCCTTCTGCCCCTGCAACTTCTGTAAGAGGGGCGAGGACGGAGAGGTGTGATCTGGAACGAGTGGTGGGAGGGCTGAGTGGCGGAGGTTGCGGAGGAAGGGGAAAGAAAAGAGAGGTTGGGGGGAAGTGGTAAGGGGCGGGGCCGCCGCTGGCCGGGCGGCGGCCGGAGGGTGGGGCTGAGGGTGGTGATATGGAGTTAAGATCGGGGGAAGGTGGGGGCAGCGATAAGATGTTGAGGGTTATGCGGGGGCTGTGGGCATAGGGGATCTCTTCCCATTCTCCTGTTCGTTCACAATATTTAGAGGCCCATAAATGGGTCATTTATTTTGGTTGTTTAAGGGGTTATGAATTTAAGCGTTTAGGTTTGAGGTCGGCGGCAAGGCCTAGGGTAGCCAGATTGTCTAGAAGGCATTTTAGGGGGGAGTCGGCCGGCAGGGATGCGGAGCCTCCCATAGTGGTAGAAGGGGCAGTGATGGCTAAGAGGGCGTCCCCTAATTAGCCGAACACTGTAACCAGGTTCAGAGCCTTCGGTTGGTCGTCACCAAGGCGAAGGGACTGAAGGGCCAACAGGATGGCCGAGGGACCGTGAGCCACCTGGTACTAGGATTTTGTATGTAGCCTACAGTGTGGCGCGGGGCGGAGGGGCAAGGAGGAGAGGGAGAAAACTCCGTTTCCTGCGGGTCGAGGAGGGGAAGCAAATGATAGGGGCCTACCACTGCCGTAGGGGCGTCGGGCGAAATGTGTTTGTCACGGGAGTGGCTACGGTCTGGCGATTTGCCCAAGAGGTAGGCCCAGGAGGGGAAAACTTACTGAGATGAGGCCGGTGGTGGGCGAAGAGTGTGGCGAACAGGAAAATGGGCGAAGACTGACTGGGGGCCTGGTCTGAGCCTGAGAGGGATTGGGGTCCCACCAAAGGCGGGGAGTCCCAATCCGAGTCACGGCACCAATGAAAGGGTGACTCTGTAGGCTCAGACTCAGACCATGCCACACCGGTTGCAGTCAAGAGATCTTTATTGGAGGAGTCCGAGGGAGAGCCGAAGCGGAAGAAGAAAGAGAGCGAGGGCTCTGCAGCCTCCGTCTTTTATGCCTAGGGACGTTACGTGGGGGTCGCTGGTTGGCTGAGGGGCTGGGTCTAGGCTGAGGTGGGAAGGCGTGACCTCTGATTGGCTCCTTTTGGTGGGCCTGTGTTGGGGAGGAAGAAGAACCCGGAACCAGCGCCATTAGGTTGCTCTTGTTACCTAACAATGCTCCCATGTAGAACCCTATGTCACTTTGAATGAACCTCTTTCTGAAGTGCCTGGGGAGCTCTATCTCCAAGCCCCTACCCTAGGTACTTGCCCCCTCTCCCAACCCCACCTCAGTACTGATGACTCATCTTAGGAACTGGAGATACTGAAAGACAAGACCAATTGAGCATTTGGGTGGGAGAGAACATGACTTATGTGCAATGCTAATCTGGGATCGCATTCTTCCCTAGTCTGAGAGCTAAGTGACAGCCCAAAGTCTCCCTTTTAGCAGCTTAGGAGGGGAAGCACACCAAGAGGCCTCACAACTGTGTGCGGAATCACTGTGTTCTCAGTGAGGGAGAGAAAATAGAGAATTTTTAAAGCATTCTCCCCAGATAATAGAAGTTTTGATTAGTTATTTCCCAAGACAAAACCAAAAGTTTGTTTAAATCTTGTTGCATACACACATTCAGGAGAGCAACTTTGAGTGTCTACTACATACTAGGCATTGCACTATGTGCGGGATAATATAGGGATGATATGGGGTGGAATAAGGCAACTTGAGTGGCCACTAGGCATACTGCAGAGGTAGTTAACCTGCACTTTGACAAGACTCCCTCCCCTCCCCTCCCTTCCTCTCCCCTCCTTTTCCCTTCCCTTTTCTTTTCTTTTTTTTTTTTTTTTTTTTTGAGATGGAATCTCACTCTGTCGCCCAGGCTGGACTGCAGTGGTGAGATCTCGGCTCACTGCAAGCTCCACCTCCCGGGTTCCTGCCATTCTTCTGCCTCAGCCTCCCGAGTAGCTGGGACTACAGATGCCTGCCACCATGCCTGGCTAATTTTTTGTATTTTTAGTAGAGACGGGGTTTCACCATGTTAGCCAGGATGGTCTCGAACTTCTGATCTCGTGATCAACCCACCTTGGCCTCCCAAAGTTCTGGGATTACAGGAGTGAGCCACCATGCCCAGCCCATTACTTTTTTTTTTAAGGCAGAGTCTCTATCTCCCAGGCTGGAGTGCAGTGGCGTGATCTCTGCTCACTGCAACCTCCACCTCTCAGGTTCAAGCGATTCTCCTGCCACAGCCTCCCAATTAGCTGGGATTACAGGTGTACGCCACCATTGCCCGGCTAATTTTTGTATTTTTAGTACAGACGGGGTTTCACCATGTTAGCCAGGCTGGTCACAAACTCCTGACCTCAAGTGATTCACCCGCCTCGGCCTCTCAAACTGCTGAGAATACAGGCATGAGCCAACGCGCCAGGTCTAATTTTCATTAATTTTAATCTTTCTCTTTTTATAAAAGCATTTAAGTTTCTACGTCGTCTTCTGAGGATTAGTTATGCTAGCTTTCAGTTTTCATTGCCTCTTTGTTCCAAAGTGTGTCTAAGGATATATTTCATAATTTCAAAGTATTAACTTCATCACTTTTTATTATTTATTATAACTATTCTAACTCTATTGGACGACGATAGAAATAAACTCTCCTTTCTTTGTTCCATCAACGTAGAAAATAATTTTTATTATCTATTTGAGAGATTATAGATTCATAAATTTCTTTATGTTTTTAATTTTGGCTGTTACTTATGACTGATTATGAAAGAGTTATGTTAAAATTTCCCAGTAATATTACACTTGTATACAGTTCTTTTATTCCTAATAAGTTTTGCCTCATATATTCAGCTGCTATTTTTTGTGTGCACAGAGGTTTATGAGTTGTTATAATTGTCTGGATTGTCTAAGAAGCAGACACCGAGATAGAAATCAATAGGGAAGAATTGTATTAGAGGAAACGCCTAAGAAATAAATTGGAGAAGGAGTTGGGAGAGGCTGGGAGAGCTGTCAGATCATAACGAAGACTGACCCTAAGAAAAGGAGAGAGACAAGAAAAACAGAGTTGAAGTGTTTTCAACTGCTGTGAAGTCTAAACATTCAGCACTGCTGTCTGGAAGTCCTTGAGCCAAAGCTGGCTGTCCAAGAGTCTCGTGTCTTCCAGGAAGGGGTCTAACTTACTATGCTATTGCTCTTGTTTATTGCCTGAAAACAGCCTCTGGGAAACCTGGCCCACCACGAATGGGGTGATAGGTTTAGAGGGCAGTGGCTGGTGCCCACTGTCAGTGATGCTCCCTGTAGTTGGAAGTCAGATAGGTGTATTCTAATGACAATCATTTTCATGTATCTTCCTCAAAAATAAACACATTCAAATTTTATTAGCTGATTATTTTAGCATTTTCCAAACCTACTAGATCATGGAATCTTTTTTTTTTTTCTACAGAACTCATGGAGCACATCCTGAGAAGTGCTTTTCTAGTTGCACATCCATAGGCATTGCCCTTGGTCATGTCTAGAGCATTTTACTAATGATATCTATGACAACAGAGAAAGCAAGTATGTTGAATTTGCAGCAGTAATGTAGAGCAAAAGGGAAAACAAATTCAATAGATTTTCAGAAGTCTGTCTACCTATGCAATTATGTTCCAGTTCTAAAAGGCTCTTTGAAAAGCCTGTCATAAATCCAAAGTAAGAGAGCCTGTTTTTAGTCTGCAGCCTCTGGGTACATTCCTACCAAAATGGACATGGGTCACGACTTTGAAGCGTTAAAACCAGACACACATTTTCCTAGCTGATGTTTGTTTTGTAAGCATCTAAAGTTTTGGGGACAGTTAATCCCGACCCGAAGCTCTGAGGATCTCTGAATTGGTTTCTGGTAACTCCTTAGATGTCATGCCATCCCACATATATTTGTCTCTTCTCACTTTGATTGTATGCAGATTCAAACGGCCATGAACCCATTCAACCATACACAGCTTGAGACAGAAGTTTCTTTGGCAGTAGTATCACCTTGTTCTGTCTTCAAGTTCTCTAACTAACTCTTGGCTTTAGAATACTTAGTCTAATAAACTAAAGCCTAAAAAGTCTACCTCATCTAATAATAGGGTTGATCTTTCAACCACATACATCTCTTTTCCTTGTCTTGCCTACTGTTGTCAGTTGCATAGATGTTTTTGTTCACCGATGTTTCACTGTTTATCCTTGAGAATCATTCCTACTGTCAAATGACTCATCTCAGCTGCCTATGCTGCATTTGTCATTTCCTCACCACTTTCAATTTTTACAAGTCACTTCCTTTGTATTCCTTATAATCTTAAGTCTCTAGGTATGAACGCTTTCAATATTTTCTCAATAGTACTTTTCAAATAGAATGCATTTAATAATGTCCTTAAAACAGCTCAATAATAAGCACAGACCAATAAAGAGTGTGACAGCTGGCCAGGCGCGGATGCTCATGCCTGTAATCCCAGCACTTTGGGAGGCCGAGGCAGGTGGATCACCTGAGGTCAGGAGTTCGAGACCAGCCTGGCCACCATTGGTGAAACCCTATCTCTACTAAAATAGAAAAATTAGCCAGGCGTGGTGGCGCGTACCTGTAATCCCAGCTACTCAGGAGGCTGAGGCAAGAGAATCACTTGAATCTGGTAGGCAAAGGTTGCAGTGAGCCAAGATCACACCACTGCACTCCAGCCTGGGCAACAAGAGTGAGACTCTGTCTCAAAAAAAAAAAAAAAAAGAGTGTGACAGCTGAGTATGCAACCACTGATGTCATCTGTTCGTGGCAGTGGGACCTGAAACAACTTGCTCTGTTGGAAAGCTTTGCTTATATCTACAAAAGTTTATTGGTGGAAAACTCATAAAGAAAGATGATTCTATATTAATCTATATTGCTGGAGGGGGCTTATAAGTAATGCCACATATGGTTTTCTGGTCCCGCTGGAGACAGATCCTTTAAACACAAATAGGGAAAGAATAGTAGTTATGACTTCAGATACCAAGCCAATTTACCTTAAAGTCTCCTGTAAATTAAACCAGCTTTGATCCACCAGTCCTGGCTCATTGGTGACCTGGGTTTTATTCCTAATTTGATTCAGATAGCTTTAGCTTTTATCTGAATGGTACCAATCTTCCACTGATAATCTGGCATTGACACATACAATTCCTGGCTTCATCTTTGTGTATAAATAATAAGCCCTAACCTCAATCAAGCTGGTGATGTCTTTGCCTGAGGTCCCAAGTGTCCTTTTAGTAAAAGGCTAGAATTACATTAATTGATAATAAACTTCACCTGGACACCAGGTTCTTCCAGGACCTGCATTTGGTTGGATGGTTCTTAGTTGTTTCCTTGAGTTTCTTTCCTTCTTTTTTTTTTTTTTTTTTTTTGAGACAGAATTTCACTCTGTTGCCCTGGCTGCAGTGCAGTGGTGTGGTACAAGAATAGCTCACTGCAACTTTGAACTCCTGGGCTCAAGTGATCCTCCCATCTCAGCCTCCCAGGCAGCTGGGACTACAGGTGAGCACCACTGTGCCTTGCTAATTTTTAGATTTTCTGTAGAGACAGAATCTCGCTGTGTTTCCCAGGCTGATCTCAAACTCATGGCTTCAAGCAACCCTCCTGCCTCCGGCTCCCAAAATGCTGGGATTTCAGGCATAAGCTACCATACCTGGCCTGGCATCCCCTCTTTTACCACTGCTGGGATCACTTGGCTCCCATCTATTGGCCTAGGGCTACCTTAGTCCCTGTGATAAATCTTGATGTTAGACAGGATAAAAGCACATCCCTCCAGTCCACAACATTCCCATACTGTGGGGCTTGGGGTCTATCCCCTCCCTGCTGCTCTTTGACCTTGTGAACCTAGTCTGATAACAAGAGTGTAGTCCTATTGCTATCACTCCATCTACGCCTTCTACCACCTCTGTAACTAAACAGAGACAGTGTAATGTCAAGAGTACCAGACTGGCTCAAAGGACACAATCAACAGAGTGAAAAAACTATGGAATGGGAGAAAATATTTGTGAATATTGTGGGATTGTGGGTCCTTATTCCATGAGAGCTTAATATCCAGAAAGCATAGCTACAACTCAATAACAAAAAAGCAAACAAATTCCATTAAAAAATGGACAAAGGACTTAGAGATCTCTCCAAAGAAGAAATACAAGTTGTCAATAAGCACATAAAAAATGCTCAACATCACTAATCATTAGGGAAATGCCAGTTAAAACCATCTTTTACCCATTAGAATGGCTACCATAAAAAAAGATAAAATAATAAGTGTTGGCAAGGATGTGGAGAAATTGGAATGCTTGTACACTGTTGGTGGGAATGTAAAACAGTGTAGCTGCCATGAAAAACAGTACAGCAGTTCCTCAAAAAATTAAAAATAGAATTACCACATGATACAGCAATTCTATTTCAGGTATATACTGAAAAGAATTGAAAGGAAGAATTTGAAGAGATATTTGTACACTCATGTTCATAGCAGCATTATTCACAATAGCTAAAAGGTGGAAACATCCCAAGTGTTGGATGAATAGATAAGCAAAATGCAGTATATACATACAATGGAAAATTATTCAGTGGTAAAACAGAAGAAAATTCTTACACATGCTACAACATGGATGACACTTATAGAAAATATTATGCTGTGAAATGAGCCACTCACAAAAAAGAAAAAGACTGCACGATTCCACTTATAGGAAATATCTAGAATAGGGGACTTCATAGAGACAGAAAATAGAATGGTGGTTGCCAGGAGCTGAGGGGAGGAGGGAAAGGGAAGTTGTTTGATTAATGTCGTTTCAGTGTGGCAATAAGAAAAGAGTTCTGGAGATTGGTTGCACAACAATGTTAATGTACTTAACACTACTAAAATGTACACTTAAAAGTAGTTAAGATCGGCTGGGCATGGTGGCTCACGCGTGTAATCCCAGCACTTTGGGAGGCCGAGGCGGGCAGATCACAAGGTCAGGAATTCGAGACCAACCTGGCCAACATAGTGAAACCCCGTCTCTTCTAAAAATACAAAAAAATTAGCCGGGCATGGTGGCGGGCACCTGTAATCCCCGCTACTCGGGAGGCTGAGGCAAGGAGAATCGCTTGAACCCAGGAGGTGGAGGTTCCAGTGAGCCAAGATCATGCCACTGCACTCCAGTCCGGGCAATAGTGCAAGACTCCATCTTAAAAAAAAAAAAAAAAAAGTTAAGATGGTACATTTATGTTATGTATTATTTCACCAACAAAATTTTTTTGAGAATGAGCATAGCAGAGGACCTGAATAGATGTCTCAACTCTGATCTTATTATGCATGTCACTAACTTCTTTGGAATTCAGTTCTCTCACTCTATCACTAGAAGCCTAATTATTCTTATTTACATCCGAGGAACACAGAGAATTCAATGAGATCATCCATGGAAAATTACTTTGTAAGCAATACAGAATTCTTCTGTAAATGTAGATATTGTAGAAAGTGAAGTAGAGGCTCCTCTTCAAAGGGACTTTCCTCCCTGTCTAATTAGTAATAAATAGTAACTTCTCTCAGAAGCAAAATTTATTCAGAGATCTGTGCTAACATTCTTAGATATCTGCTAGCCGTAATAAAGAAATCAATGTACTTTGTGTTCTTAGCTTCCACATTTTAGCCTAAATATTTGCCCTGGCATGCTTATACTGGTCCAAGCAAACATTAGGTCATAGCCTGTTCCTCTTCCTTATTTGGAGGTGTTTTTACCTTTCTCAGCATTCCACAGGTTTCTTCCTCCTTCTTTTGTTCTCCTCTTTTAAAAAGTTCTAAGTTCTTTGCCTCTTTTAAAAAGGTCTAAGTTGCTAGCCAATAGGGACAAGTACAGAATGTGATGTCACGTTCTAGCCAACGGAAACCGGACACAGCAGTAGGGTGGAAGAGTTGGGTTATAAATGACCCTGCCTCCTTTGTTTGTGTGTGCTCTCATGGCAAAACTGCTAGTGAGCAGCACTCTTTCTGCAGAAAGTAAACTAGCCTTGCTGAGAGATCCTTTGTCTCAGGGTTGATTTTTGCAACACTGAGCACCTGTTCCCAACTATATCAACAATAAAGTATACAACTAGGAATGTTTTAGTCGTCTCTAAGAAGACAAACAGTAGATAAATTTGAGAGAAATTTGTAGAGTTAAAAGAATCCCAGGAACCTGCAGTACAGCATGGCCATGCAATTCAAGTCAAAGCATTTTCGTGAGAACTCACCATACATCAGGCACATCCTAGGCACAGGAAAAAAGAATAGTCTCTCTCTGTTTGCTGAGCATAATATGATCAGAGAATTTTTTTTAAAACTATAAAACACCGTATTGAGGAGGGAACACAGAAGGCTGTGAGAGATCATGGATGTCCTGAACGAGGCAGGCTTCTCATAGGAAATGACATCAAACCTGAGGTCTGAAGGCTGAGTACAATTTCACCAGGCCGAGAGGAAGGGAAAATCAAAACATACATCCCCACTTATAAGAGATACACAAAATGTGTATACAAGAGAATGAATAAGAAATAGTAGAAATATTAGAAAGGTTGAGTAAAATTTCTGAAGGTTGAGTTACATTTCACCAGACCAAGAGGAAGGGAAAATGTGTTCTAGGAAGATGAAACAACTCATGAGAAGGTATGACAGTAAGAGGGAATCCTGATAGGTTTGAGGGGCTGAAGAAATTTCTCTATGAAGTTTGGGAGAGGAAAAGCTAAGAGTTAACAGGAACCTCAGCTCACACCCAGACCTTTAAGCTATATAAAGCTGTTAACATTTAACCTGTAAAAAGTAAAGTAGAGGTTCCTCTTCAAAGACGTTCCTCCCATCTAATTAGGAATAAGTAGTAACTTCTGTGCTAACATTCTTCGATATCTGCTAGCTGTAATAAAGAAATCAATGTACTTTATGTTCTTAACTCACGCAATTTAGCCTAAATATTTGCCCTGGCATGCTTATGCTGGTCCAAGCAAGCATTAGGTCATAGCCTGTTCCTCTTCCTTATTTGAAGGTGTTTTTACCTTTCTCAGCATTCCACAGGTTACTTCCTCCTTCCTTTGTTCTCCTCTGCCTTTGCCTCTTTTAAAAAAGTTCTAAGTTGCTAGCCAGTCAGGACAAATACAGAATGTGAGGTCCCGTTCCAGCCAGGGGAAACCGGACTCAGCAATATGGTGGACACATCAGGTTATTAATGACCCTGTCTCCTTTGTTCCGTGTACTCTCGTGGCAAAACTGCTGGCGAGTGTACCCTTTCTGCAGAAAGTAAAAAAATGGCCTTGCTGAGGAAATTAAATTTATGTTAAAGTGCTATTTCTTTATGGCACCAGGGAACAAGCATTTCTAACAAACCCAAAGTGCAATATGATGCTATCAAAGAGTGTTAAGTGGGTAATGCTATCATCAGAATTTTGTTCTGTGAAGATCATTCATTTTATAGGGTAGAAGAGTGTATTGGGATAGGCAGGAGAGGAGAAGTCCAGGCATAGAAATGTCATACTGAAGGTTGTTACAGTAATCTAGACCCATGATGATGGAGGGAAGATAGCATATACATTCAAGCCAGATTTAGGAATAAAAATTGACAGGGCCTGGTAATGTATTAGACATAGAGTAAGAAGGAGACAGGAGGGTCAAAGTGATGGCTTGGGCAACTGTGAACATGGCATTACCATTTTTGGAGAAAGGGAACACAGAGCAAGCAACATGTTCAGTTTTGGATGTTTTGAGTATGAAATGTATGAGGGCCAAGCAAACGGGATGCCCAGGTCAGGTGAATGCACTGGTTTAAGCTGATTGGGATAGAAATTTGAGCCAGAGATATAGATGTGCAAGTCATTAACGGGTAAAGGGAGTCAAAGCCATGGATGTGTAAAGGCACTGTGTAGTAGTGCAGGTGATATAAGAAGGCAAACAAAGAGGATTTGTTATGAGAATGAGAATCAAAACATACATAACCACTCATAAGAGAAGACACAAAATGTGTATACCAGAGAATGAATAAGAAATAATAGAAATACTAGGAAAAGGGAAGGACATATTTTCTCAAAAAGTTAATAGTTTATGTTTTAAGCTGGGAGAAAAACGTCATCTATCCAGTGAAAAATAAGAAATAAAGGAAAAAAATTCAAACGGCACAGTAAATGGAAAATGTTAAATAAGATGGCAGAAGTATTTTTTATCATAATAAAAGTAATTAGAGTAAATATAAATGGATTTTAAAACACTCACTGAATTTTAAAAAATAGAAGAACCTAATATGTTATTACAAGGGACAAACTTGAAACAAAAGAAAACAGAAAGATTTGAAACAAATATTTTATTTTTTTTATAGCTACTAACTTTTGTAGCACTTACTATGTGCCAGGTATTGTTCTAAGCCTGTAACAAGTATTAACTCATTTAATCCTCGTAACAATACTATAATGTAGTTCCTATTAATATCTCCATTTACTAGATAAGGAAATTGAAGCATAAAGGTTACATAATCATTCCAAGATCAAAAAACTAGTGGTAAGTGGCAGAGCTGAGATTCAAACCCACAGGGTCGACCCAGATTGAGAAAGATATACAAATATGGATCAAAACAAACGTGGTATTCAAATTTTAATATCTGACAAAATAGAACTTAAGACAAAAAAATATACTGGTCAAAAAGGGACATTAGATACTGGTGAAAAGAGCACTAATCATTTTGGGGGATTTCTAATAAATCATTTTAAACCAATAGGTCAAGCAAAAAATAAATAAACATATACGTCTATAAAAGATCTGTTTAATTATCATTTTTTTCAAAAAGGTTTTCCTAATCCACCCTTCATGAATTAACTCTGACCACATATGCCCTAAATTCTCTATCACCCTTATTCTGCTTTATCTTTCTCCAATGCAGTTATCACTACCATATATATGTGTGTAAGATGTAATGTGTTGTTTACTAATTTATTATCAGCACCAGCAAAATATTGCCTCCATGAAAGGCAGGAATTTTGTTTTGTTTACCACCATATCTCATAGGCCTAGAATAGTGTGTAGCAAAAGAGTAGGCATTGAATATTCATTGAAAAAGTTAACAAATAGATGAATCTAAATAATACAATCAATAAGATTAATGTATAAGTACTATATGTACATACTCACCCTCAATAGATGTAGAAAATATTCTCTTTTGAGTGAAAATGGAATAGTCAGAAAAATTGGCTATGTATGAAGCCATAAAATAAGCATCAGTAAATTACAAATGAAAATATCATAATAATAATAAAATATAATAAGCATCATACTAGTAACAATAATTATAAATCAATATTAAAGATACCTAAAAAATGTCAGTAACATACTATTACACTAAATAATAAGCTAAATGTTTAAATAGTGGATCAAAATAATTTAAAAGACTGAAATGTTAAAAATTAGTAACTGACTAGTAAGCAGTAATTTAACTATGCTAACAAACTCAACTAAGTTAAAAGGAACTAAACAAATAAAACTAAATGACTTAGCTAATAAGTAAACTAAATTAAATACTGAAACTAAATTGTACAAACTAAAAAAAATACTATCCCAAACACTTGAGATAAAGATAAATCATAAGAAATGCTATAACACATAGAACTGAATTACTGTGAGTTATTTACTTGTCAAAATTAAAGGGACATAATAAAAGCATACCTAGAGAGAATTTTATAGTTTTCATACATTTATCAGGGAAAAAAATGAACTCAGTAAGAGCAAATGAACTCAGCTGAGCATCATTGCCTGCACCTACAGTCTCAGCTACTTGGGAGGCTGAGCCAGGAGGCTCAATTGAGCACAGGAATTTGAGGCCACGGTGCACAGTGATCACATCTGTGAGTAACCACAGCACTCCAGCCTGGGTAATATAACAAGACTCCATCTCGTTAAAAAAATGAAATAGAAAGAAAAAGAAAGAAATAATGTTAAAGATAAGAATAGAACAAAATTCTGCTTAGGAAGTTGTCTAATATTACTTGAAGATACACTGTAATAAATCAGAGATGTATATTTTAAGCCCTAAAGCAACTTATAGAAAAGTAAAACAAGAAGTATACTCCTTGAGCCAATACTTGAGTGATCATAGTGGAATCATAACATATACATAATCAATCCAAAAGAAGGCAAGAAAGAAAAGAAGCAAAGAAAGATAGTCAAATAGAAAACAATCAATATATATGGACATTTTGGTGTCTTCCAGTGAAAAAGTTGGCTTTCTGACGGTAAAACCCATCTGCCAACAGATCCTCCCTCCACATACAGAGTTTGCTTTCAGCTTTTTAATTCCTTTTTCTTAAATATAAAAAGGCAGACAAGGTTTACTGGACATTTGAGCAAGTTCTCTATAATGAAAGATAATAATAAATAGTCACGTACAATGGAATGGAACTACTTGGAAGGCTGAGGCAGATTGCTTGAGCCCAGAAGTTTGAGACCAGCCTGGGCAACATAGCAACAGACACCATCTAAAATATGAAACAGAGAAACACAAGGAGAGGAAATCTTCAAAATGCGTATAATTTTTATCCTCAAAGAAAGCAGAGAATATATTGCAACCATAGAGCAAGAAAATATATTTTCAGATTCATAAAACAAGACTGAACTTTTGATAAGTAAAATATGTTAACATAGGTTTTCCTACATTAATAAGAGGATTAGAAAATAAAGTAAGAAATTCTCTCCGAATGTGAGAACTAAAAGACAAATACAAGGAAAGTGAGAGAGAATAAATAAAATGGAGGGTTCATCCAGGAGATCTAATATCTGACTAGTAGACATTCCAAAAAGAGAAAACATGGAAAGTGAAGGGGAAGAAAGTATCATAGAAATAATACAAGAAAAGTTCTCAAATAGAAGCATATGAGTTTCCAGACTGAAAAGTAATTCTCCAGGATAATGGATGACATTAGAAAGGACCCACCCTAAGTGAGACCTTGCCCACTAGTAAGGCATACCTGTAGAATTTAGGGATAAAGGGGATCCTAAAATCTTCCAAAAACAAAACAAAACATAAACCTCAAGTCACATTTAATTATTGAGAATCAGAATGGCCTGGGTTTCTCAAAAAGAACACAGGGAATTTAAAGACAATCGAGTAATGCCTTCAAAATTCTAAGAGAAATATTTCCTAAATTATAATTCTATATTCAGCCAAACCATCAAGAAAGTGTTGGGATATAATAAAGATATTTTCTGATATTCAGACCTTCAAAAAAGCTATCTCTATTTGTTCCTGTTATAGCTCTGGAAATTAAAAATTACTTCCACCAAAATGAGAGAGTAAACTAAAAAAGGAGATTTGTTGTTTAGGAATCAGGGATGTAACACAGGAGAGGGGCAAAGGGAATTCACAGGATGATGGATAAGGAGAGTCCCTGGATGTCAGCTGAGTATCTGGCCAAGAGACAACCAGGGCAGACTGAAGCTGAAAGACAGCTCCAGGAGAGAGATGTTGAATAGTAAAAATAATAATAATAAACTATTAAATGGAAAGGAAAATGGAAAAAAATCATTTGATGGCTTTAATACCTTGAGAGGAAATTTAGATTTCTGTGGGAAATTTTAAGGATGATTTAGCATAATACAGAAAAATAAGCAAAAAAAGACAAGAATTAATTTCACTAATTACAAGAAGGGAAATGTAACAATATTGCTTTACATGATTCAACTGTAAATAATAATTATGCAATCAGAATAATATAAACTCTCACAATTGATTTTAACAACATAATTGGGTTCAGGAACAGTGAGGGTGTGGGAGTGTGTATATGTGTTTTGGGGGCATGGGAAAGAGCCAAATTCCATCTTTTATGATAGAAAGTTGAAAGACAATGTCTAAATTTGAAATATGAAAAACTATTTTTTAAAAAATCTGTTATGTTTTGAATGCTTATGTCCCCCACAAAATTCATATATTGAAATCCTAACCCCCAAGGTGATTAGGAGGTGGAATCATTGGGATGTGGTTAGGTCATGAGGGTGAGGCCTTCATGAATGCAATTAGTGCCCTTATAAAGGAGGCCTTAGAGAGCCAGCTAGCTCCTTCAGCCATGTGAGTCTGGAGTAAGATGACGGCCATCTGAGGAAGCCTTGATCTTGGACTTTCAGCTCCAGAACGGTGGACAATGAATGTCTGTTGTTTATAAGTCAGCCAGTCTAAGGTATTTTGTTAGAGCATTCGGAACAAAGACCAGGTGCTATCTTGAAATAACAAAGTATAACTCACAAAACAGAGCTGAGAGAGTGAAAAGTGATGCCATTTGAGGTGTGGGAATTGGAAAATAGAAAAGTGTGGTGAGGGAACTGCTGTTTTATTATAAATCCTATAATAAAACAGTGTTTTTTTCCAACAGTTTCTGTGTTACTTTGATAAAAAATTAAAATCACAATTAGATGAAATTGTGGGACAGATGGTAATGAATCCAGATCGTGAGCCTAAAGATCTATCCAAAATGATTCTAATTTCTAGAATGAAGAAGCAAAAGCAGGTTTTGGCAGGGAAGTAATAATGGCATATCCTGGGAGGGCTCTGAAACTGGTTTCTAGAGCGTAGCTGGGAAATGCTGCAGCGTCTCACACCCACACAGCCTGCTAACCCGTCGCTACCTAGATCATGTTTTCCAGTGAAATATTGGCAGGGGAAACACTGATTTATCATTATTTTATAAGGAGAGAATTTGGCAAGGGCTATGGATTAAAACGTACACAGAATATAGGTCTTGAAACTGGAAAATGTCCACCTGGATTTGAAGAGAATTGCAGCTAAGTGGGATAGCTATTCCTTCAATAAAGACATACTGAGCATCTAAGTGTAAAACATTGTGTTAGACTTTGGGTGGGAGGTGCTTATAAAGATTAATAGGCTGCAGGCTCAAGAAAGTTACAATCTACTGGGGAAGATATGAGCACATGGAAATTAAATAATAAGATGTCACAGTCAGTATATCAAGTCATTTAAGCAGGATCTCATGAGCAGTTCAGCTTGCCCTGATATTCTCAGACATTTTGAATGAGGAGAGGTACACAGTGATGCATTTTAGAATCCTAATTGTGTATGTCCCAAGAGAAAGAAAAGTGGGAAATAATGACAACATATTCTGTGAAGCCAAGCTGATCTTTTCCAGAACTGTGTTTGCACTGAAGGAAAAAGAGAGAAAGTCTAAGCCTGAAAAACAGAAGAGGAAGAGAGAAAGAGACAGGGGAAAAAGAGAGAGGGAACATTAAGTTAGGAACACTGCAATAAGGGACATAATGTAACTAAATCATTGGTTACAACCCACAGAACCAGTTTTAAGAAATAAGCGAATGGGGGGCGGGTCATGCCTTGTGTATGTTAATATTTATTTCCACAAAGAATTATAATTAATGTGATATGAATCAAGTCTCATCACAATGGATTGCTACATGGGGTGCTGGCCCATATCTTAAAATTTTCACATACTAACTTTTTGCTTAAAATAAATAGGGTGTAAACTGGTGGTTGCCATTTTGATGTAACTTCTGTATTTTTGTGGGAATAGATATTTTTACCTGAATTTTACTTAATACTTGAGTTATATTTGACAATCCTTTCACTGCCTTTTACTTAAGTAAAAATACCAGTGAAATGTGGCTTTCAGAAAACCAGAGAAGACCATTAAAATGGTAAATTTTGAAGATAAAAAAAGTTTAATAATTAGTAAATCAAGATGATTAGTTTTTTAAAAGAATAAAATATACACATATCATGGAGTGGGAGGAAGTAGTTGGGGAACACCATGAGAACTTGGGAGAACATTTGTTTGCCCAAGAGGGTGCTCTGGTTTTGGGATGGGAGAGATTACAACACTCACTGATGGCTCAGAGAAGGGTAACAGAATGCGGCTCCAGGAATGTGAGGTATGATGAAAATACCAGGACATTTCAAACATAGATGCATGATTAGAGAAAGAAATTCGACAACAATTCCTTAGCTAAGAAATGTATCAAGCAGTAATAATAAAAGCATAGTATATGGAATCTTCAAAAACAGAAATTTAGATAACTTAAAAATATCTATGTATCATTGCACCCATATCTCTTAAGAATAGCCAAAATTATTGAGCTATTGAAAGGCAAGGCCGTGATTGCCATCAATTTAGCCAAAGGAGACAATTCTGAAGCAAAATAAGAAAAACAATGAGCATTTCAATGAGGACAAATAATACAGCAGTGGTTGAAGTAAGAAAAATATTTGGAAAGTTCTTCATGTTATTTGTCTGTTTGCATTGTTTGTTGTTTTGTTTTTACGTTGCGCTTTGACTTTTCTCTGTGATATATAAAAATTTAGGAATAGAAATATGTGGTCACTTGAGTCAATGAAAAATTCCATATTGCAGGCCGGGCCCAGTGGCTCATGCCTGTAATCCCAGCACTTTGGGAGGCTGAGGCAGGTGGATCACCAGAGGTCAGGAGTTCGAGACCAGCCTGGCCAACAGGGTGAAACCCCGTCTCTACTAAAAATACAAAAATTAGCTGGGCATTGTGACGGGCACCTGTAATCCCAGCTACTCAGGAGGCTAAGGCAGGAGAATCACTTGAACCTGGGAGGCAGAAGTTGCAGTGAGCCAAGATCGTGCCACTGCAATCCAATCTGGGTGACAGGAGCCAAACTCCATCTCAAAAAACAAAAACAAAAAACCTCATATTGTACTAATAGATACAGAATGAGAAGCACTGTGTAGGCTTGCTGTTCACCTGGTCTGAACCACCATTTTATGACTATATTTATGGCCCTGACGGGTTAATGAGCGTCTGTCCAGTCCCATGGGCTCCTCTGTTGAAGCATCTGAGTGAGTAGGGGAGGGACAGTAGGCTGGACCAGCAGGTTCCATTTCAGCTCAGGGCCCCAGACATCAGATGCACAGTTAAACTGCAGGTGCAGACAGCTCCATGAAGAGCCTAAAGTAACCATCTCTGATGAGCTGAGAATAGGGAATTCATTTCCCAGTTTCCCAACATCCTTGTTAAACTTCCAGGGAGGGCCACCACCTTCTGTCACCAGCCCAGATGCCTGTCTGGGAGCCCCTGATCCTCATCAAGTAACACCGCACTAATGCAGGACCTAACCATTCCACCCAGGGCGGCCGTCATCATGGGATGCACCTGGTCATAGTTACTCAATAGTCTTCCTGGAAGAGGACCCTGATGTTTCTTCCACTCCCCAAACTGTAAACTTTGCCAGGAAGCAAGGAAATGCCCTGTGGAACATTTAACTGAACAGTCAGCAAAAGACAATCACACGGGTCAGGTGATGACTCATGCTTTGCAGCTCATTTCATCCCTTTAGGAAAATCCATGCTCTTTCCCTGAATCCCCTGAAATAAATTGCAAAGGTTTAGAAAGCCTAAAAATAAGTGCTTCTCCAGTCCAGAGCTGTCACTAGAAGCTAACTCCCACGTTGGTTTTAATTTCCTGTCTTGTAATATTTTCTAAATATATGCTACTCTTTGCCACCTCTTCGGAAACTGCCATTTAACTGTGATTTGTGTCTAGTCAAGAAACAGAGGCACAAAATGGTCAAGTAACATTTTAACATTTCCAAGGTCACACATATAGTCAGGATGGGGCTGGAATCCTAGCACAGGCGGGTCTGCCTCTGCCCCTATTTCTTCATGCCACCTTCTTAATAACTTTTAGGCCTGGTGCAGTGGCTCACGCCTGTAATCTCAGCACTTTGGGAGGCTGAGGCGGGCGGATCACCTGAGGTCGGGCGTTTGAGACCAGCCTGACCAACATGGAGAAACCCTGTCTCTATTAAAAATACAGAATTAGCCGGGCATGGTGGCGCATGCCTGTAATCCCAGCTACTCGGGAGGCTGAGGCAGGAGAATCGCTTGAATCCGGGAGGCAGAGGTTGCGGTGAGCCGAGATCACGCCATTGTACTCCAGCCTGGGCAACAAGAACGAAACTCCGTCTCAAAATTAATTAATTAATTAAATAAGTAAAATAACTTTTATCAGTCTCATCCCCTAGTTCTCTAAATTCCTAGAGCATGCCCCTCACTGATGGCCCATGCCACTCAGTTCAGCTTCTAATACTCTTCTGATTTTGATTCAAATAAATTCCAATAATACTCTAATTTCAAAAAAGAACTTTATTGACTATTTCAAAAATGTTATTTTATTTCCCAATGAGCTTCTGGCTTTTTTAGGAGCTGTATTTCAGAATGATCACTGTGGTCCTGTGGGCAGCATTAGGGCCCACTTCTCCATGGCAGACAAGACTTGAGCATGGTGGCAGGGTTTGAAGCTGGTCTGGAGTACTGGGTGCATGATTACCCTGCTACACAACTGGCTCCCAGGGTATAGGGAGTTAAAGAGCTTCCCAAGGGAGCTTGGTCTGCCTGTAAAATGGTTAGTAGATACATTTCTTCATCCAATAAGACTAGGGAGAGAATGCCCAAAGAAAGATAAAGGTTTTCCATCAAACTATGAAAATCTTTGTCCCCAATATTGGCAGTAATGTTTTCTTTTAGACACCAATGGAAGCATCCCTTTCATGGTACTGCCAATAATTTTCTCAACAAAACATCGTGTTGATGGATCATGGATGCAGCTTACATTCTCTACTTCACTTTCTTTTTTGTTTCTTTTTGTTTTATTTTTATTTTTTTTTTTTGAGATGGAGTCTTGCTGCATTGCTCCACGCTGGAGTGCAGTGGCACGATCTCGGCTCATTGCAACCTCCTTCTCCCAGGTTCAAGTGATTCTCCTGCCTCAGCTTCCTGAATAGCTGGGATTACAGGTGTGTGCCACCACACCTGGCTAATTTTTGTATTTTTTAGTAGACAGGGTTTCACTGTGTTGGCCAAGCTGGTCTTGAACTCCTGACCTGAAGTGATCTGCCTGCCTCGGCCTCCCAAAGTGCTGGGATTACAGGCATAAGCCACCACGTCTGGCCTCTACTTCATTTTCATTCAGAGCGGATTGTGAGGAATTACATCTTTGGTAGTCTTTTCATTGCTTTTTTTGTTTTTTTTTAGCCTTTTTTCGGTTAGCCTTTTCATTCCTTTTTTATATTCTAAAATTGAATATAAAATTGATTGAATGCAAACACCAATAGTGACAAGGGGTTACAAACTTGTGGTAATAAATGGCCTGAATTTATGATGGCCCTAAGCTGTAACTCTTCATAGAGTCCTCAGCCCCTCAGCCTCACTCTGGCATATCTCAGTTTCTCCGTTATTCTGCTCCATGAATGATCTCTATAGGGTTCATTAGTTCTTATGTAGAGTACTTGATTTTGAAAAAATATGAGGTATCCGTCTTAGTTTCTCACCCAATAACTGATTACTTCATCTCTCCCGGATGGCTGGTATCACCCCACTGTACAGGTTCAGTAATGTTCTCGTTCTCCACATCTCTTAGTCTTTAATACAAATACAAACTTTATACAAAGTTTGTTCTTCCAGCAGGTAGGGCACAACATGTTCAATCAGGAAAACTGGGTTTCAGTGGCAGCTTTCCAGATTAACCAGCTAGTGAACTTGGCCAAGTCACTTCACATCTCTGAGTCTTAATTTTCTTATTTATAAAATAAAGATCAAAAATATATTCCTAAGAATGCTTAGCCCCAATGATGTAAAGATCTTTAAAATTATAAAGTGATATATAAATAGAATGGATCAATATTTTGATTTTGTGTGTCTTCCACAGATTCCCTAGAGGCAACAAAAAAGTTGCGAGTTCCTGGATTAGATATTGTATAGGGTGCTAGGGATGTGAAAATGTGTCCCCTTTTCTTGTTTTCTCTTTCACATGAACTACCTTGACTGCTAATTTTATCTTCTCAGATTATATCATTTTCGTATGATATCTCAAATCTTTGGTAGATTGGAATAATACACTATTTAATACATTAATAATTAATAAAAGAAAATAAAATAATTAATGGTACAAGGCACAATACCTGCTCAAAAGGAATGTATACCCTAACAAGAGGACACGACAATATTTTTAAAGATGATTTCACAACATCAGGGACATTCTGAAAGCCCTGAATGAGTGATGGAGATGGTACAGCTGCAGGAGAGATGGGAGAGATCACCAGAAGACGCGAAGTGGGAAAAGTCTTCGGAGAACAGGTAGTGCTCCTGCAAAGTCTTGAAGCCAATGAAGATTGAAGAGAGCCTTTCATCCCAGAGAGGGAGGTGAACAAAGATTCAAGCGCAGAGATGGGTCAAGGGTATTCAGGAGGAAGTAAGGCAGCCTGGAGTTGAGAGAAAGGACACTGAAGTACAAGACAGAAAAACGACTTTTCAGAGGCTGAAAATGTAACAAAATGTACAGGCTACTGGCTCTTGTCCACCACCACTTCTGCATTTGCACAATCTGAGAATCCTGTACAATCCGTGAGGGTCAGGAACAAGCCACTTGGGTGGGAGTCAGCAGGCCTGGGCGTCCTTACCAGCTCTGCAAGTCACAAACATCTCTGAGCTTCATTGTTTCTTCCAGCAGAGCAGTTCTCCACATCCATATTGCCGCACACTGGAATGTTTAGCAAGTCTTTCGTTACTATTATGAAATTATTAAGTAGGTGAATATTTTAATTAGAAGTCACTTGTTTCAAAATTTCTTGAGTGGAATGAAAAGAATGGAAAAGGGAGTATGTAAGTCCATAAGAGGGGGTGACCTATGTCACAGCACCAATAGTGCTGTTCCAACATAGAGGGAATGGGGAGAGACCAGTGTCCTAGAACATAGAGGCGTGGTTCTATATTTCTTTTTTTTTTTTGAGACGGAGTCTCGCTCTGTCGCCCAGGCTGGAGTGCAGTGGGGCAATCTAGGCTCACTGCAAGCTCCGCCTCCCGGGTTCACGCCATTCTCCTGCCTCAGCCTCTCCAAGTAGCTGGGACTACAGGCGCCCGCCACCACGCCCGGCTAATTTTTTTGTATTTTTAGTAGAGACGGGGTTTCACCGTGGTCTCGATCTCCTGACCTCGTGATCCGCCCGCCTCGGCCTCCCAAAGTGCTGGGATTACAAGCGTGAGCCACTGTGCCCGGCCGCGTGATTCTATATTTCAAAGTGCCCCATAACAAAGAAGTAATAACATGACTAGGTCTGGACTGTGCCTATGAAGGTGGAAAGTCTGAAGACACACTTAACTCTGGAGAGTATGTAGCCAGTACTCAGGCACCGGGTAGCTCCTCCTGGAAGAAGGAAGGAGCAAGAGGCTCTTACTGGTTCAGAGGCAGCTTGTCTCAGAATCTCAGACGTGGAAGGCTGGTGCGGTTCTGATGCAGGCACAGCCAGGATTGACTGGGTTTGCAGCTTTCCTTTCTCTTCTCTGTTCTAATTCTGGAGGTAGAACTTGATGCCTCCTTTGAGTCCTCTGCTCCTGGTTCCTCTGTTCCCATTTCCTGTTTCCGATGGATCCTGAGAAATAGGTGAATCACACTTCAAATGATGTTTGACATTATTGAAAAGGGCCCTCTCTAGGGAATACCTTTTATTATGTGAAACATCTTATTTGTGATACGTAGAGCACTTGTGTTTAAGCTGTTGCCAATTTATATTTGTGTATGCAGTATTAGTTTTGAGAGGTGGCCAGTTAGGACATTTATGTTGCTGAGTACCCATTACATTGTGAAAGATCCCCCAAGGCTAGCTGATTGTTCAGTTTTTCCTGATTTTCTATCTTACTGCTAGTGCCAACTGTGCATCTGGGCATAAACCAGACCTTGACTCACCAAAGGCTGGCCATTGTCTCTTCCTCTTACCCATCTATTCTAACACACCTTCAGTCACCCAGAGCCCATAGAGTGCCATCAACAATAGTACACCTTACACGAGAAGAAAGATGAGACTTTCTAGTTTACTAGAAAGAATGTAAGTGTGAACATTCTGCAGTGAGGAAAACAAAAACCAAAATAGAAAAACACCAAAAACTTGGAATATTCCTCTTGGTTTTCATTGAGTTGATAGAGTGGGCTCTTTAAGGATGGGACGCTTTACACAATACATCAGGTCATGAGTTCTCAGCAAGGGCCAAAATGGACACATAGACAAAGGAAGACATCATTTTCCTCCAGCAAATTCAGGGACGAAGAGATCTGTTCCGTTATTGATGCAATGCTGAGTCACTTAGCAGCTGACTCATTAGCAGCCATTAGCCGGCCCACAGTCAACAGAAAATGAGCACAATTGTGCAATCTTTACAGAAGAGAATTTACAAATTAGCGTTGGCAACCGAACTGACAGATCTGGGACTGTTATCAAACAGAGGAGACTTTCTGCCTGCTGACTATTTTGGAGACTCGAACCCAGCAACATGAACACCCAGGAAGCTGTTGCACACTATATACAGGTCAAACAAGACTCCTTTAAACTGATGTTTTTCTGTCTCTCTCTGTTTGCTCCTTGTATGAGATTATGCCATTACATTCATGCACTGAGCAGACAGATAATACTATTAGTTCTGATTTCACTTGGCTCCTTAAACACCATACAGGTTACTAACAGAGCTGTTTTAATACATATTGGCTCTTTGTGTCATGCCAAGACACAGGTGTCACTAGGGGACACAGGGCTGGAAACTTAGCCGAGCATGAATGGCCCAGAAGGCTAAGACTGGGATGTCTTCTAATTAGGGAGAGGAAAATGACTACCATAAAACCAGATAAGGAAACAGGAAGTGTTAGCCAGGCTTTCAGCAGTGGGAAGTGCTACCATGGAATCCTTCTCACTCTGGTGGCCAAATTTACTTGATTTCTACCTTTCGTCCAACCTGGTGCCCCTGTGGTGGGCTTCACTATGAATTATTCAGTGAGACCTCTGGCTAGTCCTGCCTTTACCTTGGTACCCCACTGTCTCAAGGTCAGGTTTCCCTGACTGATCACGAGCTCTCTGAAGCTCCAGCCTGGTAGGTAACTGGGCACCTGTCTGAACGTCAGATCTTTTTTTTTTTTTTTTTTTTTTTGCGAGACAGAGTTTTGCTCCTGTGGCCCAGGCTAGAGTGCAATGGCGTGATCTCGGCTCACCACAATCTCTCCTCCCAGGTTCAAGCGATTCTACTGCCTCAGCTTCCTGAGTAGCTGGGATTACAGCCATGCATCACCATGCCCGGCTAATTTTGTATTTTTAGTAGAGATGGGGTTTCTCCATGTTGGTCAGGCTGGTCTCAAACTCCTGACCTCAGGTGATTCGCTTGCCTTGGCCTCCCAACGTGCTGAGATTACAGGCATGAGCCACCACGCCCGGCGAAAACCTCAGGTCTTTAAGGTCAGATGCTCCTGAGAAGTTAGCCTTACCAAGAGAAGACGTTCTGCCAGGTAGCACTGGCTCCCAGCTATGAACCCTGGTTTCTTCTGCCATTTACTGGCTGCATACCTTTGGGCAAATGACTTAAATCCCTAAGTGTCTATTCCCCCATCAGTTACATGGGAATACCACTGCAGTTCCATTTAGCTCCACAAGAGTCCATTTCCTCGACAAATATTCATTGATCACCTCTGACAAGCCTGGCTCTGTGCTAGGCACTAGGGACACAGTGGCAAACTGTAAACTATGCAGATAAGGTTCTTTCTCACATGGAAGGAAGTTTACATGTTACCTAGGGTGGGAATGGGCAGGAGGAGACAAAATAACAAAGCAAACAAATTTACCTGGTAACTTTAGATAGTAACACATGCCGAAAAACTAAGAAACAAAGATACATAATACAATGATTTGATAAAGAGTGACCAGGGTGGAGGTGACAGGATTTAGCCAGGGAGGTCGCATTTGATATGAAGCAATGCGAAGGTGCATTGTGAAGATATGATGCATGGATATGAAGACCACCTTATGAAGATGTGGAAGCGCAGCAGTCCAGGTAGCGGAAAGAGCAGGAGCCGAGATCCTTAAGCAGGAATGAGCTTGACTTGCTCTGAGGACAGGTGGGGGAGTGTTGGACTCAGGAAGGTAGGTGATCCAGTGTGTGGTAGCAGATGAGCTTATCTGACAGGCAGAGTCAGTCATGTGGGACATTGGAAACCACAAAAGGAGTCTAAATCTTAGTCTATATTCAGGGGTGACTCTGGGAGGAATTTTCCACAGGGAAGTGACACTGTCTCCTTTGCATTTTAAAAGACCATCCTGTCTGCTTTATAGGGTGGTGATTATAGGAAGAAGTGAGTGTA
The DNA here is from genome assembly GCF_009828535.3 of Hylobates moloch. Classification (NCBI taxonomy): domain Eukaryota; kingdom Metazoa; phylum Chordata; class Mammalia; order Primates; family Hylobatidae; genus Hylobates; species Hylobates moloch. The sequence continues at coordinate 65,274,681 of NW_026652293.1, read as the reverse complement.
AAAAGAATAGTTAATAGAGTATGCATAACCCAGGTAGGAAATTCTGGTGGCTTGGCTTGGACTAGAATAGTTTCTGGAGATAAGGAGAAGCTGACACAGCAGGGATTCATCTTGGAGATAAAGCCAACAGGTTTGCTGATGGATTGGATGTGAGTGGATGGGAAGGAAAGAAATTAAGGATGATGCTTAGATTTTTGGCAAGGTGTCTGGATGGATGATGGTAACTTTAAATGAGATGAAGGAGACCAAGTCAGGGCTATTAGGGGAGGAAGGTCAGTGGCAGTCAGAGTTCCCCTGGAGCCAGGTTAGTTTGTCATTCTTCTTAGCCAAGTGAGGTTGTCAGATTGGCAGTTGAATCTACTCTACGTTTGCAGCTCAGTGGAAAAATTAGGGATGGAAAATTTTTTTTTTTTTTTTTTGAGACAGCGTTTCACTCCTGTTGCCCAGGCTGGGTGCAATGGCATGATCTCAGCTCACTGCGACCTCCGCCTCCCAGGTTGAAGCGATTCTCTTGCCTCAGCCTCAGGAGTAGCTGGGATTACAGGCATGCACCACCACACCCGGCTAATTTTGTATTTTTAGTAGAGACAGGGTTTCTCCATGTTGGTCGGGCTGGTCTTGAACTCCCTACCTCAGGTGATCCACCTGCCTTGGCCTCCCGAAATGTTGGGATTACAGGTGTGGGCCATAGCGCCTGGCCGGATGGAAGTATTTAAGTACGTAGATTGTTTAAGTCTCAGCTCTGTGCTAGACAATGCATATCACCATTCATTCATTCAGCAGGCCCTGTTCTAGGCACTGGGGTTACAGTAGTAAACATAACAGACAAAAAGCCCTACCCTCATGGAGCTGACATTCTAGCAGGAGGAGAGGGGCAACAAACAAATATGTGAATGAAATGTATGTTAGGGAAAAAAAGAGCAGGAATTATAGAGACAGGGATGCAGGTTGAAGATGGAGGATCAAATTTAAAATCAGTGGTTAGGGAAGGTATGTTTGAAAAGAATAAGACCTGAGTGAGGTGAGGGAGTGAGTATGTGGTTACCTGGGGAACTACATTTCAGGAGGAGCGCAGGCAGGTGTGGAGAGGGAGCAGGTGCAGGAGTGCAGGCAGGTGTGGGCAGGTGTGAGTTCTCTCAATCCCAGCCCTTCCCAGTCCTGTGTGGGTTGTCCATCAAAGCTATTATTGCTCTCACCACCTCTATCAGCCAGTGGTTGAAGGGGTAGCCTGTGAGTGTCACCAAGTCCACTGGCTCCTCTGCATTGAATGGACTCACTTGTTGACTAATGGTGGGCTGCACTAGCCGGGACACTTGCCCTCAGCAGGCGGCTCCTCCACCAAGCCTGCAGGCGTGAAGAGGAAATCCCACAGTCCTGGAACTCACAGGAAAGGGCGCTGCTCTGTGCTCACTGATACTGCAGCCCCAGAGGGTAGGATTCCTCCAGAAAAGAAGTAAACAAACAAACAACATGTTCCCTAAATCTTTGACTTGGGCTTAAGCTTTTCCCTGCTCTTTGTATCTGTCCTCCATTCCTGACAATATAGCTGGGATGCCTGCCTTTGTCACCAAGCCTGGCTCAGGCAGATGCACATCTTCTGGGACTTCAGCTTTGTCATGCCCTGGCTGATCCAGCCACCATACTAGCTCCTGCCCAAGGCCCTGAGTTCATGGCTGCCATTTCCTCCTGTTTCTATGGGCAGCCTCGACTTACCCGGCAGGTTTTGGAGCCAAATGGCCTGGGTTTGTTTCCTGGCCCTTATCAGCCATGTGACCTTGAATCAGTCAATTTATTTCTTTTTCTTTTTTTTTTTTGAGATGGAGTCTCACTCTGTCACCCAGGCTGGAGTGCAGTGCTGTGATCTCTGTTCACTGCAACCTCCGCCTCCTGAGCTCAAGCAATTCTCTTGCCTCAGCCTCCCGAGTAGCTGGGATTACAGATGCCCACCACCATGCTTGGCTAATTTTTTATTTTTACTAGAGACAGAGTTTCACCATGTTGGTCAGGCTGATTTCAAACTCCTGACCTCAAATGATCCACCCGCCTCGGCCTCCCAAAGTGCTGGGATTACAGGCGTGAGCCACCGCGCCCGGCCAGTCAACTTCACAAGGGCTGTGTTTCTTCATCTGTAAAATGAGATAATAACCCCGTCAATGTTTTTGTAAGACATAAATGTGGCTGGGCGCGGTGGCTCACGCTTGTAATCCCAGCACTTTGGGAGGCCGAGGCAGGCGGATCACGAGGTCAGGAGATCGAGACCATGGTGAAACCCCGTCTCTACTAAAAATACAAAAAAATTAGCCGGGCGTGGTGGCGGGCGCCTGTAGTCCCAGCTACTTGGAGAGGCTGAGGCAGGAGAATGGCGTGAACCCGGGAGGCGGAGCTTGCAGTGAGCAGACATCGAGCCACTGCACTCCAGCCTGGGTGACAGAGCGAGACTCCGTCTCAAAAAAAAAAAGAAAAGACATAAATGTGTTACTACATCTGCAATTATTAGTCCTGTGCTCGCCATGCATTTGGTGTTCAAAATAAAATGTATTATTATTGGCTAGTTATCATCTGCCCTTTAAATAGATATAAATAAATATTGTAAAGTACAGCCGGTGACAGCAACAGTAGATGTCTGCCCCAGTTGTGTTTAGGCAACATGCTGGCTTTTAAAAATGCCAATAATATATTTTATTTAATGAATATATCCAAAATATTTTCAGTTCAATGTGAACAATATAAAAGTGAATGAGATATTTTACATTCTTTATTATGGTAAAATATATAAAACATAAAATTTATTATCTTAACCATTTTTACGTGTACAGTTAAGTGGGATTAAGTTGATTCTCATTGATGTGCAACCATCACCACCACCCATCCACAGAACATTTTTTATCTTGCCCCAAAATATTAAACGCTTTGCAAGTTTGTGTGTTATCCTTGCACAGGGCCCATGCTAATTTCCTCTGTGTCATTCCAGTTTTCAGTATCACTTCCAATATTACTTGTTTTCCACACAAACACCACACATTGGCCTTTTAAAGGGGTTCGCCGATGGTCTGAAAGTGAGCAACAAGTGTTAAAGAACCTGTCTTACAGAGTAAGTTAGCTTTAAACCTCATGCAATTTTGCATGCTAAAAATGCCTCAGAAACTCTGACTGTGGATTCTGTGGACACGCATCTTAGTGTAACAACTACAGCTTGAACATTTTCATTTTTCACTCGACCAGAACTAAAGGTGTGTCGTCACCAATGTGCTTTCTCATAGGGTCTATTCCTGACTAATTGGAGGCATTGTGTTAGTAAATTCTTCTCAAACAAATATATTCTTTCCACAGATCTTAGGTCTGAGTCCTTTATGGAGGCAGTGTTAACTTTCTATTGTAAACATTTGTTATTCAACTCCAGATCAGATACGAAACGGTTATTGAGATGAAGTGCAGAAATACTTTTTTTTTTTCTTTCTATTCCACATGACTTTTTAAAACTTGGTTCAGGATAAAAAGGATGCCTGAGTTAGGATTCAGGGATTAACTACCACCCACAGGCTCACTTCTAGGTACATGGAGAAGTGCATATCCCCATGTTCCCTTGAGGTTAGGTGTGGCCATGTGGCTTGCTTGGCCAGTGGAATATGGGCAGCAGTTACCTTGTCCCAGTCAACTCTGAAACTGTGTGTGAAGCTAGTGGTGCCATAAAATGATGGATCCCCCATCAGCCTGGGACCCTTAACAATTACAAAGAGCAGAGGCCCCTCCTGCCCAATGGCAGGCGTGTAATACAGCAGCAATAAAGTTTTGAGTCTTTAAACCCCTGAGATTTGGGGATTATTCATTACAACAGCATAATCAACCTTAACCTGGCTAATACAGGAGCTAAGTAATAAATACAAAAAATTCACTACATCATGGAAGGCCTTCCTCCTTTTCCCTGCCCATCAACAGTCTTCTCTGACAAGCATTATAAACAATAGAACAAATTCCGAAAGAAAACCTCCCTTGGTCATAATTTTAACAAGGCTAGGTTTTTTGTTTTGTTTTGCTTTGTTTTGTTTTTGTTTTTTTTTGTTGTTTGTTTGTTTGTTTTTTACGGAGGCTCGCCCTGTTGCCCAGGCTGGAGTGCAATGGCATGATCTCAGCTCACCACAACCTCTGCCTCCCGGGTTCAAGCGATTCTTCTGCCTCAGCCTCCTGAGTAGCTGGGATTACAGGCACATGCCACCATGCCCGGCTAATTTTTAGAAAAGATGGGGTTTCACCATGTTGGCCAGGCTGATCTCGAAGTCCTGACCTCGTGATCTGCCCGCCTCGGCCTCCCAAAGTGCTGAGATTACAGGCGTGAGCCACCACGCCTGGCCTAATTTTTTAATTTTTTAGTAGAGACCGGGTTTCACCATATTGGTCAGGCTGGTCTCGATCTCCTGACCTAGCGATCCACCCACCTCAGCCTCCCAAAGTGCTGGAATTACAGGTGTGAGCCACTGCACCCGGCTGGCTAGCTCTTTTAGGTTGTTGTTTTTCCAGCTCAGGTTTGGTGACGTAATGGAGCCTTAAAATCTGACCTTTTTTGGGCCGGGCACGGGGGCTTACTCCTGTAATCCCAGCACTTTGGGAGGCCGAGGACTGCGGATCATGAGGTCAGGAGATCGAAACCATCCTGGCTAACACGGTTAAACCTCGTCTTTACTAAAAATGCAAAAAATTAGCCAGGTGTGGCGGTGGGCGCCTGTAGTCCCAGCTACTCGGGAGGCTGAAGCAGGAGAAGGGCGTGAACCCTGGAGGTGGAGCTTGCAGTGAGCCGAGATGGTGCCACTGCACTCCAGCTTGGGCGACAGAGCAACACTCCATCTCAGAAAACAAAAAAAGTCTGACCATTTTGAAGTTTCAATCCTCTAAGGTAACATGGTTATCAGTGGGCATTGGTGTCTGGGTGTATCTGTCTCTCAATCATCTTCATGACATTTTCATCCATTTTTCACTTGACAGATGTATTGGGGCTGAAAGTGATGTTCTTTATTTTTTTTTCAAGTTAGAGAAAATATGCTCCCACATGAGTCGACTCTCTTTCTAATTTGAAACTCCAAGCTAGACACCTTCCAAAGATGAAGATGTGACAGAAGGTGATCGCTGGGATTCCATCCGTTTGCTGCTGCCTCACTTTCAGAAAAGCGGGAAGGAGGCTGATCCTAATTTAGTGCCTACAGCACTCAGGCACTATGCATATTATTTAGAGCAGCTTCCAGTGCAATCTCCTGAAAGAATGGTTCTTAACTTTTCCTTAGGTCGCAAACTTCTTTGCGAATGTGTTGAAAACCGCTGAGCCTCTCTTCAGAAATCACCATACAAAAAGTTTGCATTCAACATAAGGATGTTTGCAGGGGTCATGAACCCCAGCTGAGCTCCCTTCAGATGCATTTCTGCCTGTTCTAGAGCGATGTCATAGGGCAGAGAAGCGTAATGTAAGGAAATCACACAATTTAAAAACCCGAGTCCCACTTATCAGACACTTGCTAGCTGCAGAATCTGAGCAAGTCACCTGACATCTCTGAGCCCCATCTCCTTTTAATACGGAGTAATCTCTCCTGGGCCCGCTCTGTGCTGCGTGGTGTGTTAGAAGGGGGAATGGAGCCACAGCGATGCTTAAGACCCACTGCCTGCCCTGAGAAAGCTCACAGGCTAGTACACTAAGGGAGACGGGATAATATACATCTATAGAGGAGAAGCAACCCCCTACCTCCCGCCTATACTAACCCCTCCACCTACCCACCCCCCGAGAGCCAGCTTTCAGGACACAGACTGGGTCCCATCTGCCACAGGGTGGGGCTGCAGGTTTTACAAGGTTTCATTTGGGCATGGCTGTCTGATTCCTCCTGCTTCCGCACTTCAGCTGTGGACACACCCAATTCTGCTGTCTCCCTCGGGCTGGCTTGAGAGAAAGGCAGAGCCTGTCCCTCTAGAATGGAGCCTCTGGCTCTCTTTTCTCTGTTTCACAAATGAACGGGCTTTTCATTTGGGGTTCAACATTACATTTACATTTGGGGATCCACAGAGGCCCCATTTGGGCCCAGAGGCTCATCCCAGTGCCGCAGTCTATAAGGAACTTGGCTGAAAATACAGTGAGCGTTTGGTTTCTCACCTATTATCACTCATTTCATTTGTACATCTCCCTCAGGGAATCAGGTGGGAGGGAGTGTGCTTGACAGATGAAAGTTCAGGTCTTCCTGAGTCCCCTGAAACAGGGGCAATGCCCAAACCCCACACGAACACTTTAGAAAGAGTAGCCAGGACGTAATCTGATCAGTGCTCTGGGGGTAACATGGACTGTGTGCTCTGGAGGCAGAGAGGAGGAGCAGCTCCCTGTGGGGTAATGATGCCGCCTGGCTGACCTCTCAGCTGTGAAGAGGGCATGAAATGAATTGCACACGGTCGCTTTGCAGATGTCTGGATGAAAGCAAGATGCTATAGTCATTCGCCAATGTTGACATCAGCCCCTCAGTTTATCTCAAGGGGAATGGGGCTGGCTGGAGTATCTACTCCCTTCCTTTCCTGACTCCCCCCTCCCCAGGCCCACCCCCACCCCCCCAAGATGATTGTTCTATAGTCAAGGGGAATGAATATCTATCTTACAACATGATATGCTTTCCAAACCCTTTGAGCTTGTGCTTCTCTTCTTTCTTTTCCTTTGGGAAATAAGATTCTGGGTCAGAAAGTCTTCTAAATTTAAAGAAATTACTTAAAGAAGAACATCTTCTTTCTCTGCTAAGGCTAAAAGCAAGCCTGATCCCCCATGCTAATGAATTTGCAATGCTAGGGCACATTCGGAAGCTGCCCAGAAGTGGGTGGAAAAGACGGTCTGATTTAACTGAGAGTAAATTGTGCTCAAGTGATATGCAATCTCTCCAAAGCAATGTACAACTCAACTGCAAGCTTTCCTCATTTTTTCCCCCTACTTCATCTGCTTTCCTACTTAGATTCTATGGACTAAGTCACATGGCATTGAAGAAAGTCACATTACATCACAAGCGTGGACACACCTTCTCCCCAGCTGGGGCAATCTGGCTGTCCCTACTTAGTCCACAGAGATGAAGACACAAACAAGCTCCTCCTCTCTTCTGTTTATCTTCAAAACGGCTCCTGTAGATGTCCAAGCCTGTAATTTCTCAAATCTGGGGCCCCATCATTTACATGCTTTGCTTTCAACTCCATAAAGTGTTCCTGTGCCCTAAGGAACAGGAGCCCTGTTTGTTCATGTGCCAGTTTGGAGAGCCAGGACCTAACTGCAAATAATTGAGCACATGTGCAGGAGTCTCAGGAGCCTGTATGTGGAAGCTTGAACCTCCCCAGCTGAGCTTCCAACTGACTCCCACAGCACCTCTCAGTTTTGCTTCTGGCACGGAAGCTCCAGGCTTGAGATCCAGCTATGTGGCATTGGACCCAGCCCAAAGCTATAGCCCAGGGTGGAAGGGAAACAGCTCGATGTTTTCATCTCATACTGCAAAACAAGATGAAGCCTTCTATCCTTTTACAATGAGATAAGAAGACTAGAATTTATACCAGTTTGCAAGTTAATTGTCCAGAATGTAAAGAGATGCAATCTGCATAATTAATTTGCATTTCTGATGGCAGAACAGAAATTCAGTGACTACCAGTGTAACTTAGGAGAGTAAGAATTATCTCACGTGAAAAATGATTAGGCTTAGCTAAGACCTGATGACAAGCCGAGACCCTACCTCTGTTACATTAACATAGTATTTATTCATTCATTCAATCATAATCTTAGCACCTACTTGTATATGCCAAGCTGGGCACAAGATACTGAACAAGAGATAATTCAGTCTAGTGCAAGGTATAGACAGGTGAATAGAAATCAAAGTATAGTGTAACGAAAGTTGAGTGTTGGCCAGTTAACAAAAGAACAGCAATTTTTAGCCATAGGAAATGACACAACCTTTTTTTTGAAATATAAGGAACTAAGGCTGGGTGCGGTGGCTCATGCCTGTAATCCCAGCACTTTGTGAGGCTGAGGCGGGCAGATCACGAGGTCAAAAGATCGAGACCATCCTAGCCAACATGATGAAACTCCCATCTCTACTAAAAAATACAAAAATTAGCTGGGCGTGGTGGCGTGGGTCTGTAATCCCAACTACTCGGGAGGCTGAGGCAGGAGAATCACTTGAACCTGGGAGGTGGAGGTTGCAGTGAGCCAAGATCATGCCACTGCACTCCAGCCTGGCAACACAGCGAGACTCTGTCTCAAAAAATAAAAAAAAAAGTAAGGAACTCCAAGGCAAAGAATCCGTAGACTATCCTTAAACTTCATGAGGTTAAATGTCGATCACTATACACATGTGACTTATGGTTGTCTATTTTTATGAATTATTTATGTATTTATTAAGAAAGTTGTAAAAACAAACAATTTTTAAAAAACAGATGCCTGAACAGGTTTTGGAGGCTCAGAGTGGCACTCTGTTTTATGCTAGTGAAGCAGGAAACTGCCCCGATCCCTTTGCAGGTGGAAACTGGAGTGTACCCGTGGGAACTAGCCAGGCGCTTCGGTGCTGGCGGAGGTGAAGTCCACTCACTTGAACCTGCTGTGCTCAACCCCCCACAGGAAGGACCACACAGGTGAACAGGTACAGGAGCCAGGGTGAGTGCTTTTGGGCGCTGGTAGAAACTAACTCTATGCCAGCCCCAAGGCAGCATCTAGAGGGGGTATCTGCGACCCCTTAAGCCCCAGAGAGAGTGTTACAGTCAGTGCTCTTTTAGCTTTGCCATCTGCAGACGGCTTAAGTATTAACAGCTCAGTGGAGGATCAATGCGACAGCATTTTGCACCCACACTTGTGGCTCTGAGCTCTTGTCCAGCATCCCAGAAAAACAAGGTTGCATGAATGAGTTGAAGATGGTAAATGTGGGGGATTTTATTGCCGATTAAAGTGGCTCTCAGCGGGATGGGGAGTTGAAATGGGGACACAGCAGGAAGGTAATCTTCCCCCAGAGTCCAGCTGTCCTCGGCTGGACTCCTATCTGAAGCTGCACCATCAAGCTGTTCCTCTGAAGTCAAGCTGCTTCTCTCCAGCATTCAACATAGTCTCCAATGTCCAGTTGCTCTCTTCTACTCCCTCTGCCTGGGGTTTTTATGGGCACAGGATGGGGGGCGGGGTGGGGTGGGCCATGGGTGGTTTTGGAAAAGGCAGCATTCAAGCAGAAAAACAGGGATGTATGTTCTCACTTTGGGCTGAGGTTCCAGGCTTGAGGGTGGGGCCCTTGCCTGGGACCTGCTCTCTTCTGCCCAGAATTTCCTTGCCTCCTGTCCCTATCACTAGTGACATCATCTCCCTTTTATTTGACAGTATCAACAATCCCAGGCCGGGTGCGGTGGCTCACGCTTGTAATCCCAGCACTTTGGGAGGCCGAGGCGGGCGGATCATGAGGTCAGGAAATCAAGACCACGGTGAAACCCCGTCTCTACTAAAAATACAAAAAAATTAGCTGGGCGTGGTGGCGGGCGCCTGTAGTCCCAGCTACTCGGAGAGACTGAGGCAGGAGAATGGTGTGAACCCGGGAGGCGGAGCTTGCAGTGAGCCGAGATTGCGCCACTGCACTCCAGCCTGGGCGACAGAGCGAGACTCGGGCTCAAAAAAAAAAAAAAAAAAAAAAAAATCCCACCCAATCTAGGCATCATCAATTAAGGTTCTGTAAGGACATGCTGTAGATTTCTGTGATGAGTAGCAGAAGTGGAGCCATAATTTGAGGAAGCCGACTGCCAAGTAGAGTCATCCAGACACCCTGAGTTGATTTGCATGGTCATATCTTTGCATACTCTTTGCTTTGCGGGGGAACCAGGTGAATGCCTCCCAAGCAAAGTGCTCTCCTCTCTGTCTTAATGGTGCCATGAGCAAAGCTCTGCCTGGGTATCCTGGTGCCTTGACGATCAGAAATTGAAATCACCGGCAATGTGAACCAAGCCTCCTCAGCCTTCTTTAGCCAGGGGCAAGGCTTCCTTCTGCAGTCCATTTCCCTGTGTTTTCCTCAAGGCTCCTGGTCACTGGGTGATGTGGCCATTGCCTCATGTGGATTTTCATATTTTGTCAGGCAAAAGATGCTTCTGTGGTCTGCAAGCTGTTCTGCAGGTCTTGCTCTCTCTCCTGCATTCGTTTTTCCCTTCGTTAGGTCATGGTGAAGTGTTTCTGCAGCTCTCTTAAACTTTCTACTAACAAAACACTTTGGCCTCATTTCTATTAGCTTGTCCTTAGGGCACCTCTGCGAGGCATCTCAGTTGTTCCTTATGCAACACAAGCAACCTGCCTCACAACTCAAAGCTTGGCTGTAGGGAGATGACTCTATTAAATGCTAACATGGGGCAAGAGAGAACAAAAAATTGATTTTTTTTTCCTCTTCAAGGACTTTGAATCTGGTTAAGGACACCAAACATTTATGAATTTAAAAAGAAACAACTTTGTCTCTTAAACAAGAAATAGTCTTCTCTGCTTCCAGAGCCCTTTGTCCATGAGGGCATGGTAGCAATATTTTTATTCCATTGGATGCTTTGCCCCTTTGTTTTTCTACGAAGATGGGCCCCATGAGGGTAGATGCACATCTTTTCAACTTCTCATTCCCAGAATTTCATTCTATTGAAAGAAAATAGAATCTCGGGACCCCACACTCACTATGCCAAAGGGAAAGTTAAGGTTGGGAACCGAGTCACAAATCCTGCCTGCCTTTTGTTCTGGAGCAAATAGCTGTAATTTCACAACCCCATGTCATAGCCTCATTTCCTCTACTCCCTCTTTTCTCATGTCTATAATACTTTAGCTTAAACAAAATGTAGATTTACTGAGCGTGAGACCAGGCATCAATGACTTTTTCATCTACACTCTCTTTTCACATGTAAAATGTAGTTTACTAAGGCTCATGAGAGCCTCACTAGAATGTAACCATCTACCTCACTGCCTTCCCTCTTTTTTCCCCTCCTGTTTCCTCTTTCCTCTTTAAATACAGAAGTTCCTAAACCCTTTTGGAAAAATCGTGGGTCACAGATGTCCCTACAACTGGTGCTTTTTCCCAGGCATGTCCTCGACCTTGACAAAACAAACCTCTGTGGATTGACACCTGCCTCAATCACTTTTTGGTTGACAGTGCCCATCATGGCGCCTCTTACATGGGTATTCTATAAGTATTTGTTGGATGCTAAATTTGTCAAGAGGTAAAGTGGCTGAATCAACTTCTTTACATTGACTGCCCTTGGGCAGAAATAGTTTTCACCCAGCTACTTAACTGTTCAGAAATCGGTTGCACACTGTTGATGAGAAACAGAAGCTTGAGATGTTTATGTCAGCCAACATTTCCTCATTCACCAGGAAGTATCACTTGAACGAGGTTCAAGGTAGCAGAATGGCAAGGACAGTTCTATTCAGCAACAATTAGGTGGCATATATAATATATTGTGTGCGTGTGTATTTATAGACCTATATACAGATTTATATTTATGTATATATATATTTATTCACACATTTACACATGTATAATTTGATTTCAGAAAACACAGAGACAACCTCTAATAAAAATATATGTTCCTATTACATCCCCCTAGTCAAGGGATGAATGTGGCAGAAGGGGCTTATGAGGAAAAGAAGGGCTCATATAATGTGTTAGGAAGTGGGTGTTCAGAAGCAGGAATGTCAATCTAGGAAAGGGGACCAGGTATGAAGGGATTTCAGGGTAGAGTGCAGTGATGAGGGTCGCTAGCGATCCTGCATATTTAGAAGACCTGGGAAGAAGAGGGTCTGAGAGGCTTACCCATGGGCAGCTGAAAGGGATTGGGGCCTGCAGTCATTCAACACTCGCTGCAGCTGCGGGGTGAGACCCGCTGATCCCCATCCAGGCGGAGCTTCTGGCAGAACGTGTGCAGAGTCATCAGGTGCACGTGCTTGGGATTTGAAACATCTCGATTCAAATTCCTGCTCTGTCATCAGTCAACTTGGGAAAAAAATATTTCACTTCTCTCAGGGCTTTTTCTTCATTTCTAAAATGAGGCTGCTATTCAACCTTGTAAGTTGTTTAGGAAATTAAATAACAGAAAACACTCAATATGGTGCCTGCCACATAGAAAGAAAGTAATATACAGCAACTCTTATTAAAAGTTATTTTTGGCTGGGCATGGTAGCGCACGCCTGTATTCTCATCACTTTAGGAAGCCAAGGTGGGAGGACCACTTGAAGTCAGGAGTTCAAGATCAGCCTGGGCAACATGGCAAGATCCCGATCTCTAAAAAAAAATTAAAAATAGCAAGGCATGATGGCTCATCCCTGTAATCCCAGCTACTTGGGAGGCTGAGGCAGGAAGATCACTTTGAGCCCAGGAGGTCGAGGCTGTCATGAACTGTGATCACACCACTGCACTTCAGCCTGAGCAACAGAGAGAAAAAAAAAAAAAAAAAAAAAAAAAGAAAAGAAAAGAAGCCAATATTGCATGGAGAGGCAGGTCATGTGAAGATGGCTGGGTTCTCATGGTAAACTGCTGGGATGGGACTAGACTTTGATCAGACAAGAAATTACAGAAGACATTTTATCCTTATCAGTTTTCAAAGACTTCTGGGAAGGAAAACATTGTCAACATCATTAGACAGTTATGCCTTGGTTAGAAATAACTTTTTCTGAAAGCTGGCTTTGATTAAGAAATGGAGAAGTGAGAAAGGACATGGACAACTGACTGCGGGGAGAGAGATTGTGGGAGGAATTTCTGAGTTACTAGACATAGAAGGGTTGTCCGAGAAAAGCATGCTGAAAAGAAAAGCTTTTTGCTTCCCCACTTTGCTGCTGAGTAGACGGGGGCCGGCCCTCCTTTGGTAGCTGAGTGTGACTTCCTCACCTTCCCCACCCCATTCTGCCCTGAGTGGAAGTGACCAAAATGCGCCATTTCCTGCGGCAGGGCGTGCTACATCGATTCCTCATCGGGTAGTTAAATCCTATCTCCTCTTTGTTTTTCTAATACCCAGATGTTATTCAGAACTTTTGTTCTCCTCAATTCTCTTTTCCCATGTTGGAATTAGGACTGAACAGATGGATTTAAGCCAACTTGATTCTGTCAATTTGGGAGTCAAATCTCGCAAGATTTTTTAAGAGACTGTGGTGAAAAAAAAACCCAAAATACTCAAAAGAGCATTATTCTCAGGATACTTCTGATTTATCTGGAGCCAGAAAATTAAAGACATTTATAAAAGGCAGATTTCTGCAGAAAAAAACAATTTTATCTTCCTCTTACCTGAAAGCCAGATTGTGTTTAGAATGTGCAAATTGGAAGCAGATTGAATAAGTGCTGCTTCTCAGGGTTTGGGCCTTTCGAATTTGAAAAAAAAAGCCAAACTGTGAACCAATCGATTTGTCTGCTCTTGGGAGCTTATCTGTCATGAGCTATTATCTTCGACTGTAGTAATAAACACGCCTTGCCTACTGAAGAGAGGCATGGAGTTCCATAAACTTCTAAGAGGATATTCTCAAGGGCAACAGTTGCCAACATATGTCCTAAGAGGAACTAGTTCCCTGGGATGGTAATGCACTATCTGTGCTAACCAAGCTTGGAAAATACCAGATTTTACAAAATAAACTCAATTTCTTTTCCTCAGGAATGTTCAGCCTTCAATATAAACCTAATATACATATTTAATATCCATTCATTGAGATTTTTCTAGAGTGAAGGGTCAATATTCAGCATTTTCCAAACTAATTCGACAATAGAGTCCTGTTCTCTGAGAATGGTTTTGAGAGACTTGCGTTCCATGGACCAGATGTTGAGAAATACTGCACAAAAGTCATTAGTCTACTGATGGTTAGTGTGTGGTTAGCTATTTAAAATAATAACACATGCATTCTAGATTCTTGAGCCTTTTACCACCTGAGAGACAAAAGCTCACCATATTTGTAGCAAAATTAATCACCACTTTTTGGAGCTAATTGAATATTAAATTGGCATAATGCCTACATGGAAGATATATGAAATGCATATATAAAATATCACTCGTTTTGTTCTGTGGATGAGATGAGTAGAACCTGGCAATTATCAACTGAGCAGATTTTTCTTTGTAGAAGATTCTAGCCTGCAGAGACATATGGTGGACAACTTGAAATCAACCGAGATAATAATTTCCTTTATATTGATTAACATTCATTTCCATCCAGAGCGATGTGCAGGGGAATATATATTCCTGCCTGAAGAGAGGAGTGCAGACTTCTGTGAGCTTCCATGTTGATAGTCAGTAGGGTGATACTGCCTGAAGATTTAAAGATTCTCAGATCACCATTATATATTGGGAAACAATGACACACACACACACACACACACACACACACACTGCTCCAGGCTGTTAAAAGATGAGAAAAGTGAAACCTAAATATGCTTGCCGTTAGAGTAGCAAGAGCTGGGATTTTAAACTCAGTACTTCCAAGTCTCATTCCAAATGAAAATAGAGTTTTTGCAGATAGCCATATTACAAAATGTTAGAAACTTGTTAAAAATGAGAAAATCCAAGTGTATTTCTCAATCTCCTGCTCAGAGATTCCTCTGCTCGATCTCCATGGTCATTTTCCAAGACAAGCCTTCAGATCCCAGGCATAGTAAAGGCTGCTAGAAAGAAAAAAAGCAAATGAAAGTCTCCCCTCAAAGAGACTCAAATCTACAGTAAATTTTATGGAGCCAATTATACTGTTTACACAGGGATAAATTATGTAATAGAAACATAAACAAACTGCTGAGATGGAGAAGGAAGATTCGGCTATGCATAGAAGCTGAATTTGTCTTTGAAAGATGGATAGAATTTTAAGATATGAAAGAAGAGAATGTTGGTTTACCAGTTGCCCAAAAGGGCATAGTAAGTCAGAAAATGAGGTGTGCTGCAGGAAGGGGACCATCACACTCCGGGGACTGTTGTGGGGTGGGGGGAGGGGGGAGGGGGGAGGGACAGCATTAGGAGATATACCTAATGCTAAATGACGAGTTAATGGGTGCAGCAAAACAACATGGCACATGGATACATATGTAACAAACCTGCACATTGTGCACATGTACCCTAAAACCTAAAGTATAATAATAAAAAAAAAAAAAAAAGAAAATGAGGTGTGCTGGCATTTAGTAACAGGTCATTACTGGTGACTAACAAAACCAGCCTGAGAGGCAAAGAGGACTCTATGTCAATTCCAAGACATCCACACGGAAGTAAGAGCTAGTGAGAGAGGTAACGAACTTCAAGTAATGAGACTGAATCCCAAATTACAAACTGCTCAGGAAAAACAAAGCATAGGAGATAAGTAAGTAGGGAGGAAGTTGAGTGGATAAGGAGAGAGGGCAGCTGGACCCAATTCTGATGGAGAATTTGGGGTTTCTGGTTTGGTCTTGATTTTCAGAAACTGGCTGGATTTCCTCCTCTCTCTGTAAGGCAGCTTAAAAACATACTGGGGAAGTGGCAGAGCCAAGGAATAATGAGCAAAGGCACAGAGGTGAGAAAGTGCCAAAGGCCTGGAAGCAGCTGATGTGTTCAGGAATCAATGAGTGACACGTAGTTCTCCCTCGGTATCCATGGGGATTGGACCTGCGATCCCCCAAGGATATTAGAATCCACAGACACTCAAGTCCCTTATGTAAAATGATGCAGTATTTGCATATAACCTACACACATCCTCCCATAAACTTTAAATCATCTCTAGATTAGTTATAATACCCAGTACAATGTAAATGCTGTGTAAATAGTTATACTGTGCTGTTTAGGGAATGATGACAAGAAAAATGCCTAACAGTCTGTGTACACTCAGCACAGACATAACCATCCTTTTTTATTTCCAATTTTTTTTTTTTTTTTTGCCCTTCTTTCTTTTTTGTAGACACAGGGTCTCGCTATGTCACCAGGGCTGGTCTTGAACTCTGAGCCTCAAGTGATCCTCCTGCCTCAGCCTCCCAAAGTGCTAGGATTACAGGAGGGAGTACCACACCCAGCCTATTGAATATTTTTAATCTGAGGTTTGCTGAATCCATGGATGAAGAACCCATGGATACGGAACAGAACTCTAATTGTAGTGGACTCTGCCCTCTTTTGCTCAAGAGAAAATGAAACAAAACAAAAGTGGATGTTCATCTAAGAGAAAAGAGTGAAAGTGCAGACCCATCTCTGCTAAGGGAATGACCATCTCAGAGGTCAGATCTCGCCAACTGTGAGTCAATGCTTTCTTCCGAATGAGCCTTGGCCCAAAGAAGCCGTGCAATGAATGACCTTCACGCATTAACTCAGAGTCTTTTTGGAAAAGTGAATGCCGTTTTAACCATAAGAAGGGCTGGTCCTGAGGTTTGAAATTAAGAAGGCCTCACTGTATGTGAAGGGCTTTGAAGTACCCCCCCAAGTTGCTCTTGATCTTTTCTGTAGAAGTAGAAATATACTATGAATTCACCCTGGAATCATAAGCTCCTATTGGCGTTTAGTCTGGAAAGAGGGCAGGGAAGAATTCAAAGAATGAATTATAATAAAGGAATGTTAGGCATATGGTATCTGGGTAGGGGAAGTCTTACAGGGCTGGGCAACTTTCCTCTGATGGCTCACACCTTTATTCCCAGCCCTTTGGGAGGCCAAGGTGGGAGGACTGCTTGAGGCCAGGAGTTTAATAGCCTGGGCAACATAGTGAAACCCTGTTTCAACAAAAGAGAAAAAACATAGCTGGGAGTGATGGCCTCAGGAGTCTGTGGCAGGAGTATCACTTGAACCCAGGAGTTCAAGTGCCAAACAGTGGTGCTGTGACTGTGCCACTGTATTCCAGCCTGGGCAGCAGAGTGAGACTTTGTCTCAAAAAAAAAAAAAAAAAAAGGTCCATGGGCACTATCAGCTTCAGGACAGGTGCTACTCCCCTACAGTACTCAGGGTGTTGGTGCCATTTGCACAGGGCTTGGGCATGGGCTCAGAGGAAGGGCAAGATGGTGGTAGTCAGAGCTGAGCTAATGCTGTCCTTGAGCCATGGCTGCTGCTGCTGAGCTGAGTCACAGTCCTGGAAGAAGTCAGAACCAGCTTCTGCCCAGCACTGCATTCTCAGTCAGCCCTGGCTCTGGGACAGGTGGTCCCCAGGGAAGCCTGGAACATCAGGACTGCAGTTCTCTCTTTGTTCTGAATTAGTTCAGATGCATTTTACTGAGTGTGTGTTTCAGGGATGATGGAATATCATCAGCAAGCCCACCAGGGAGGGTACGGACAGGCTCCACCAGGTTTCCTAAGGAAGGAAGTCAGGACTAGCAGAGAACATGGGCCTCAGGAGTCGGCACTCAACTTGCCAGCCAAGAGAAGTATTCCATGTCTCTGGGGTCAGCTTTTCCTGAGGGTTTGTATTCTATTTAGAAATGTGTTTTAGTCATGTCCCAACCAAGAGATATGATCCTCAAAAAGCCTTGCAGTCTGGCCATCTGGACACTTGGTTTCTTTGGGGTTTGTTAATAAAGGAAGGACAGAAAAGTCAGCATGTGCCTGGGACATCTGGCTGCCACCATAGAGTCTGGAAAAAGACAGGCAATGATGACTAGCTGTCCCCTGCAACTAGAGTCACATCTCTGCAAAGGAAAAGCTTTCTCTTCTTGAAAGTATCTTGTCCAAAGCCGTTTCTCAAGTCAGTTGAGTTCTTCTTTATGACTGCCCACCAGGCATTCATCAGAATAGTGTCCAGCATTGGGAACCTGAGCTCTTATGTTCCCGTTGGAGTGCTTCAGTGGTGCGCTGATGTCCTCATGTAGAGGTCTGATGAGAAGCTATTGCACTCAAATCCACCTATTGATTCCAGTTCATGGAACTGACTGAGGCTTTATAAGCTCCTTGCCACCGGCACGACAGGGAGCCCACCCTCAGAGGGAGCCATGGAAATCCTATAGAGGGCTTACTTCTCTGGCACAGATGTATTCAATTTCTTCATTCACTCACTTAACACATATTTAGCAAGCACCTATTGTATGCCAGCCACTGTTCTGGGTGGCAGGAACCCAAAAATAAGTATATCGTAGTCTGTACAAACTTTTAAAAGAGAGAAAGCCCTTTATAATGGGAAAGGTATTTGATCATCCGAACCGGGGCTGGATTTGGAATATAGGAAATTGTGGAATTGATTCACTCTGTTACCAGGATAAACAATATGTTTTGCACCCCAGTATTTTCTTTTTTCAGAATGAGGGGAGTGCACAAGACAGCACTCTTCAGGGAGGCAGTTGTCAAGGCTGGGCTTTGCCTCTAGAACTCCCTCAAGATAAATTGCCAACACCTGGAGCGACAATGACCACGGGCCTGGAGCTGCCTGTCATCTCAGCTGCCCATCCTTTCTATGCAGGATGAAGGAGAAAGACTGGATTCCCAGCAGGCCTGAGACACATAAAGGACCAGCTACCTAGGACATGAAAGAAGAATGCCAGTATTTATGGAGCACCTTCTATGGAGCAGAGCCCGTCACCTACTCCTTCAGGGTGTTACTTGCTTCATCTTTAAAGATGAGGAAACTGAGGCTCAGAGAGGCTAAGCAGCCTTATAGAAAAGGGCAGAGCAGGAGTCAGATTCAGGCCTTTGAGGCTCCAGAGCTCAGGATGACCTCAAATACCACAAGTGAATAAATGAATGAATGAGTCATGGAAGAATGGAAGACTGCTTTTGACAGTGGTGCAGCTGATGCTGCTAGGGTCTAGTAATGTATTTAGTCTAGACTGGGCACAAAGCATGGGCATTAGAACAGCAGGTGGGAGAAGCAGATGAAGCTTGATCTTTATGTGCTCAGTGCATCCTGTTGGTTTTGCCTTTCTGCAGAAATGAATGGAAGCTGAAGACTGAGTGGCAGTGGACGGGAGAGGGACAGAGCCAGGCTCTGGGAAGCTCAGCTGGCAGCACTGAGACTGAGGGAATAGGAGGGACTGAAGAGAAATTTTCTGAAGTTAGCAAAGAGGTTGTAAGGGAGGAAGGAGTGCAAAAGGAAGGGGCAACTAATGCTAGAAATATTGCAGGAAAATTCATAAGACTTCTTGACTGAGTGTGTGGGAAATATAAGTAGAGGAAGGGATCACCGCTGGCTCTGTAGTTATTTCTTTGAGCTTATGCTTATTAGTGTTGGCTATGAGCCAGAGCTTACTTAGATTGTCCTATCTGGTCCTCTCAATAACCCCACGAGATATATTCTATTATCATCATCTCCTTTTAATAGACGAGAATGCAAAGAGGCACATAGAGATCACATAAGATTTCTCAGTACGAGGGACATCTCCACCTGGATAGCTTCACCTCAGACTCAACACTTTATAAACCAAATCCACCATTGTCCCCCCAACTTGCTCCTCCTTTTAGCTTCCCTGTTTTAATTAGTGCCATCATCATTCTTAGTGGCTCGGGGCCAAACCTTGGAAGAAATGTGTTGTGTTTCTTCATTCATTATATAAGCTTCCTACAAGCCAGGCACTGTGCATGATGCTGGGATTATAGGTAGACAATATTGGTCCTGGCCCTTAAGGTGCTTAGAGTATGCTGAGGGCTAACACAGAAGAATGACTTGGTCCCACTGTAGAAGAGAAGCAGGACGTCTCCAAATATGGCAAGCTGCTCTCTTCACATTTCTGCCCAATCTCATTTATATAATAAATATGCTTTAAAACATTGTCTCAGCATTCTCCACCTGACCAGCTCCACTCTTAATTCCAACTCATAAACTTAATACCACTAGAAATTTCCAAAAGCAAAAAACAAAAAAACCTATGGATTTTAAAAAAATTCTGAGCAGCTCAGTTTCCTGCAAGAGTTTTCCTAGCAGAGCCACAAACTTGATAAATAAGGATCCTGGGCTCTATCTAATGCCTTTATTGCTCTTATGCTTCTGGGAGGTATTCATTTATTTTCCACTATGTCCTAGCTATTTCCAAAAATGTTAAAAGCATAGGTATAATAAAACTATTAAAATGGCATGTGTAGGATCAGCTCTGAGTAATGGAGTACAGAGAATGGGATTCTCAGAAATCTAGAACTAAGAGGAGACTACTAGCCATAAAACTTAACCCTAAATTCCGCGACAGCCAAGCGAAAAAGAAAAAAGAGAAGCTTTTATTGTAAAAATGGAAGCAAAATTTAGCATTAGTAGAAGCACGTCTCTTTCCAGCTCTGATCCTTAGAGTGCTCTATGCCTCGTCTCCCTCACTGGCTTTCTCACTGTCTGAAGTAGGTCTGTTCCTATGCTATCTCCTACCAGGCGGGGGGCCTCTTGAGAATGAGGACTGGGTCTTAGTCAGTTTTTCTCCAGATGTTGGCCTATAACAGACATTTGATAAATATTCTTTAGTGCAGAACTGAACCAATGTCTGTATAAAGGTAAGAGGAAGGAAGGAAGGAAGGAAGGAAGGGAGGGAGGAAGGAAGGGAGGGAGGGAGGGAGGGAAGAAGGGAGGGAGAGAGGGAGGGAGACAGAGAGAGAGAGTTACCAATATCCAAAGCAGCTCTTTTTTTTTGAGACAGGATCTCCCTCTGTCACCCAGGCTGGAGTGCTGTGGCATGATCATGGCTCACTGCAGCCTCCACCTCTCAGGCTCAAGTGATCCTCCTACCTCAGCCTCCCAAGTAGCTGGGACTACAGGCTCACGCCATCACGCCAGGCTAATTTTTGTATTTTTGGAGAGACAGGGTCTTACCATGTTGCCATGTTGCCCAGGCTGGTCTCAAACTCCTGAGCTCAAGCAATATGCCTGCCTTAGCCTCCCAAAGTGCTGGGATTACAGATGTGTGCCACCGCACCCAGCCCAAAGCATTTTTCAGATGGAAACTCATAAAAACTTCTCTGACAACTCCATCCAGAATTAATTCTCAACCTCCTTCTATGTTATCTTGGTGTTTTTGTTTTTTTTTTTAACCTTTGATTATAGCACATCTTGGCACTGATCACAGTGCCTTATCTCCTCTTGCTGCAGCTCTAGTGCCTATGGCTAGATAAGCACTGGCCCAGCCTGTGTTTACCACCTACAGCACCATTGCAATTTATCAACCTGGGGTCAGAGTCTGACTTCATTAAGGGCAGTCAAAAGAAGGTACCACAGGTTTTTGTGTCCATTCCACATGAGGAGTTTCAAAGTATGTTTTGAAGAAGGTCCACATTTGGGGATTAATTGGAGGCCTCTTTGAAGTGACTCTTCTAGGAGACCCAATATTTATCGGATATATGAGTTTTTGGTGTTTGTCTGAAAAGAAAGAAGTCTTTGTACCTAAGTTTCTTTTTTTTTTTGAGACGGAGTCTTGCTCTGTCACCCAAGCTGGAGTACAGTGGCGCGATCTCGGCTCACTGCAAGCTCTGCCTCCTGGGTTCAAGCCATTCTCCTGCCTCAGCCTCCCAAGTAGCTGGGACTACAGGCGCCCACCACAACACCCGGCTAATTTTTTGTATTTTTAGTAGAGACGGGGTTTCACCATGTTAGCCAGGATGGTCTCGATCTCCTGAGCTTGTGATCCGCCCGCCTTGGCCTCCCAAAGTGCTGCGATTACAGGCGTGAGCCCCCACGCCCAGCCCCTAAGTTTCTTACTGTCTTTAGTCTCCATCCAACTGAAAGCATGATGGGGATGAAAACCCTGGCTTTTCTGTCCCAGCAGGGACACTGTGTATGACTGTCCCCTCCATCCTGTCTCCTCTCCACTCCCCAGAAAGTTCCAAGCTGCTCAGGCTTTCTCCAGCTTCCCCTGTCAAAGCCGCTCCAAAGGAAGGGGGACCGGTACTGGCCACATATGCACTGAGGATTCAAGTGACTCACCTACCTCAATGGGCTCCCCTTCCCTTGCTCAGGGGGTAAGGGGAAGACCACCCTAGAATCTTTGTTTCTACTTTCATCAGAGGTAGGAATTATTTTTAGGCAAGGCCAGATGAAAGGGTGGGCTGGCTGGGCAGCTCCCTTGGGGCAAATTTGAACAAGGCATAAACTATCATTGAGATAAATTCAAATTATGGTGCTTGTTAACTTCAGCTTCCATACACAGCTTCTTTCACAGCTGGTGAAATATAAGTTGATCCTTTTTCATTGAAGTTTGACAGAGGAAAGCAACATTTTTAAACAGACTTTCCCCGAGCTACCATGACTACTAAGAATTTTGAGATGAACACAGGGTAAATGCAATTAGCTGAAGTTCAGCAGTTCACTGAAGCCCAGAGACCATGCAACACATGGCATAGCTAGAAGGAAGAAGTGATGTATTTTGTTATCTGTGTGTTCAAATCATTCAGTGTGCCTCCCAAGGAGTACTCCAGATCAAAAGAAATCTGAGAATAGATTTCCAGAAAAGTGAGAGAAGTCTTGCCAACTATTTTAAGATTGTTGATTCAGTTTTGGTCAGTGCTGATTATAAACTAACATGTTTGTACGTAAAATTTGTACTCAGAGAAAATCAGTTTCTGTCTCTCATTAATAGTATTGAACATGAAGTTTCAAATGTCAGGCTCCAAAACCACATGTCCTAACTAGAGTCTCAGTACATTTTCATCCCCTAATTCACAGCTATAGGCCATGACTATGCGCACACAGGCAAGCTGAAAACACCACCTGTGACATGACTGCAGAACTCCATCTGTCCTGTGGTACCATTCCTGTGACCCATTTAAAGCCTGTGGCCTGCTTGTTCCAATATCCATGAACCTGCCTCCTCCCAGCAGCGGGTGCTTGCTGCGAATTAGTCGCTCTTCCCTCTAACACCTCCAATAGCCTGCTGTCACTCCCTTGTATACAGATCTGCCTATTTTTACCTGTCTATATGCCCCTTAACTAAGTACAAGGACCACTTATTACTTTTCTTTACATTTCCTAAGAGCTAACACAATGCTAAACACATAGTCGACAATAAATACATGTCTATTGAATTAAAAAGCAAGTAGATGAATTAATTATATAGATTTGACCTGTTGCCTACTTACACTTGTAACTTCCACCAAACCCACCTACATGTTAGTACTTCCAGTTCTGTCTCCAACACTCTCTCTGCCTTGTCTTGCCTTATTGCGTCTACACCCTGTTTGAATAAACAACAGTCTTCAACCAAAGGAAGTGGTGGCATTTCAATCATCACGTCAAAGGTGGGGAAGGTTTGAATGGAATGGGAAACCTTCCACAGGGCCCTTAACGTGCCTCCTGTACCTACTGTTTTCTCTGCCTTGAATGCATTTTATTCTTCCTCCTATTACTCCCCATCATGGCAAAACCAAAAATAAATACTAACCAAACCCAGAAGAAAACTATTACCGTCCTTCAAAGCTTTCACCAAAGGACACAAAACCTTCTGTGATGACCCCAGCCAAATTAGTTAGTAACCACCTTCCTCGGCAATCTTAGTATCTTTTTTGAGCCTTTGATTGTAACATCTCCTGGCTCTTACTCCAGGGTCTTAGTTGTTAGTGTTCATTTCTCAGCTCCATAGCTAGATTGCAGCTTACCCGAAAATGAGTTTTTCTTTTCATCTTTTTATTCCCTTAAGTCCCTAGCACAGTTGGTGTTCCATAAATATTTATTGTATTAAATTGAAGAATGCTACAAAGTTACCGTTAGAAAGCAGGCATAAGTTCTGGTGATCTATTGTACAGTAGGGAGCCGTAGGTTACAAAAGCTAGAAGAGAGGCTTTTGAATGTTCTTACTACGAATAAATGATAAATGCAGGAGGTGATGGATATTTGATCATTATTTAACATATATATGTATGGAAACATCACATTGTACCCCATAAATATGTACAATTAAAATGTGTCAATAAAAAATAAAATACAAAATGGAAGGATAGCAAGGCCTTCCAGAGTGAAGACTTTGGAAGGACAATGCTGAATTGAACTTGAGTTGTGTGGCCTTTGTTTAAATCTATCCTCATCTGTATAACCGTGGGTGCTATTACCATATTGCTGACTTATTAATGCACTTCTGGCTTCTGGTTATCCCATGCCTATTTCAAAGAGTCTTTAGTATTGTAACGATTTCACATACTGGATTAAATTAACAGAGATATGAAGCCACTTCCTTTAAAAAGCCTAAGTGAGGCCAGGTGCGGTGGCTCGTGCCTGTAATCCCAGCACTTTGAGAGGCTGAGGTGGACGGATCACGAGGTCAGGAGATTGACCATCCTGGCTAACATGGTGAAACCCTGTCCGCACTAAAAATACAAGAATTTACCCGGCGTGGTGGCACGGACCTGTAGTCCCAGCTACTCGGGAGGCTGTGGCAGGAGTATCGCTTGAACCCAGGAGGCAGAAGTTGCAGTGAGTCGAGATTGCACCATTGCACTCCAGCCTGGGAGACAGAGCGAGACTCTGTCCCCCCAAAAAAAGAAAAAAAAAAAACTAAATGAGAGGCTGGCAGAACCGGAAACCCAGGGCTCCCGACTCTGAGCTCTCTGAGCTCCCCATCTCTAACCCAGCCTCTAACAACTGCAGCCACTACAGCAACAATAACGCCCTACACTTCTATGGCACCTTCTTCCTTAGGCTTTCACGGAATTCTATAAGCAGTAATTAATGTGGTTTAGACTTTACACTCCAGTGTTTACCCTGGCCGTCAATTAATTAGTTAATTGCCGAGGTAGGAAGGCATGCTTTGTGTATAATTTTATGAGGGCACGTACCAGGGTGACTCATATTTGCAGATCTGCTCAGAAGTACACACATGCTGTGGCAACAGAAACCATCCCACAGCCAGCAAGGCTTCCAGGGACCTCTGAGGCAGGTGCTGTTATTATAAACTTCCCACTTTACAGTGGGCGGAATGAATCACCAAAAGGCCAAGGAGCTTTTCCAGGGTGTGAGGAGATTGGTCTCTAACTTTGTTTGAAGGCTGTTCTGTTTGTTCAAGTGTGTTTCAAAGTGTTCAGAGGAAACGGTTTGTTCTCTTAAAACAACCTGTGTTAACAGAAAACTAAACTGTAAAGTCCTGCTGGAACTTTACACTGAACACTGACATGGGAGGTGGAGAGGGCAGGGGTTTCAGAGGCTGCCTGTGTCCCAGTTGAGTCCGGTCTGCAGAAAGGAAGCTAGCTGGTGACCGCATGTTCTGAGGACGTTTTGATTGAGGGGTGTGGACAGTAAGCTCTGAATTTTTTAAAAAACAATCTTTTGGTTTTGCTTTTAATGGGCAGATAAATATTAGATATATTAACTGTGTACAGTGTGATGTTTTGATATGTGTATACATTGTAAAATGATTACCAAAAACCAACAAATTAACCTATCCATCACCTCACACAGTTTTTGTTTTGTTTGGAGATGAGAAAACTTAAGGTCTGCTCTCTTAACAAATTTCAGGTATGCAATAAAGAAATGTTAACTGTGGTCCTGTAGTCACCCATTAGCTCCCCAGAATTTATTAATTAATACATTCGATCCCTAGAATTTATTAATCACAACCGAAAGTTTGTACCCTTTGACCAATATCTTATCCCACCCACCCAGCAACTAGCATTCTAATTTTACTCTTGCTTCTGTTAATTGAATTTTTAAATATTTCACACATAAATGAGATTGTGTGGCATTTGTCTTTCTGTGTCTGGCTTATTTTACTTAGTATAATGCCCTCCAGCTTCATCCATGTTGTGGCAAATGGCAGGATTTCCTTTTTTATGGCTGCATAATATTCCTTTATATACACACACCAAAAATTTCTTTATCCATTCATTCATCAACAGACACTCAGGTTGTTTGCAGGTCTTTGCTATTGTGAATAATGTTTCAATAAACTTGGGAGTGTAGATATCTCTTCAAGATACTGATTTCATTTCCTTCAGATACATACCCAGAAGTGGGATTGCTGGATTTAAAAATGGGCAAAGGACTTTAATAGACATTTCTCTAAAGAAGACATACTCACGGCCAACAGGTGCATGAAAAGCGGCTCAGCTTCACTAATCATCAGGAAAATGCAAATATAAACCACAATGAGATATCACCTCACATCTGTTGGGATGGCTATTATCAAAAAGATAAGAGAGAACAAGTGTTGGTGAGGGTATGAGCACATGGGAACCTTTGCACACTGTTGGTGGGAATGTAAATTGGTACAGCCATTCTGGAACAGTTTGTGGGTTCCTCGAAAATTACAAAGAGAACTACCATATGATCCTGGTCTTCCTTTAACGGAATGTAAACCAAGATTGTCTGGTGGGCTGCAGAACTAACTGGCAAGGCCAAGAGGCAAAGCTTTGTCTGCAGGTGCCTTTCAGTGCAGGATTGTGTTAAATGCAGTAAGCATGCTGGGGAAGGCTCTTACGGGCAGGTGGTGCCAGTGGGAACCTGGAGTCTTTGGAGTGAGAATCAGGGGTGAGGGTGGGGTGAATGGAAATCTCAGTAGGGCATTTGTGCACATTTATCCATTTACCCTGCACTCACAGTAGCGAGTACTGCATCAAGATTTTAATGTATTTCATATTGAGTGTTTTTGTGCTAAATATTAAGAGAAACAGTTTACATTTAAAAATGTCATAAGATGCAATTACAAGTGCCCTAAGACCTTACTGAGTTCTCAGTTATTGTCTCTAGTTCTTGAAGGCCTGCTGCCTACAGTCCTTATTCAATTAACTTTATTTTACTTCATTTTTTAACCACACAGAAACTTTCTAAACTCTTTACTCTTTTGGGTCACATTTCTGAACCAACGGGGGACATCACTATGGTGAAGACCATGCACTCTATCCTCCTAAACTCAGCACATCCTGTATCTCATGGTATTACTATCTTACCATATCAGAGCATATAAAGTATCAGACTCCTACCCAGGTTGTGGCTACCGTGGTTAGCAGGCCTGGGTTAAGCATCATGATCATCACTAAGAACTTCTTCCATGTTGACCCTGAGCTATCAACCAATGCTTTCTGGAGATGACTGTTGAATGTTCAGCCAGCTGTGACTCTACCTAAGATAACTCATGTGGCTTATATGTCACCATTTTATCCATAAAAACACCAAGAGGGGCTTAAGTTGGCATGATACATTCTTAGTAAATCTGAGCTGTCATCAATAATTTTATAAATGTTGACAAACCATCTGCCTAATAGCCTGTTGTGTAGCTTTCCAATATTTAATAGCTTGAGCAAGCTTGGCTTCAGGGCTATAACCAAGAACCCCATTTTCTTTAAAAAAAAAAAAAAAAAAGAATTATTTTTTCCTTTTCCCCTGAAGACTGTCTACTTAGCTCTTCAGAAATGTAATGATAACCTGATAACCTTTACCGTCTCTCCAGCAGACACTCTTACCTAACTATGTGTTTGCTTGGAAGTTCCAGGAACAACTGAACCTTGAAACACACCAGGCACCTCTGGAACTCTCACCCGTCAGGAGATTCCCTCGAAACAACATTCAATTTACAACTCAACCCTGCCCTTGATGACACCACCAGACCACTGGATGGGTAAGACATCAAAGTAAGTCATGCAGACCCCCACACCTCCTCACCCTGTCCCCTGTGTTCCATTCAGGCCAAGTCCCTTTTCAAAGCCTCTGCTTTCTTCCCCAAAACCTCAAGCCATTTCCTTAAGTCAGGAACCTGTACTGTTTCCCCTCAGCTAAGCTCTGGAATAAAAGTCACTTTCTTTTTACTACCCTTGTGCTTGTTATCTGAATTTGCAAGTGGTGAGCAGCCTGACCTGCATGAAACTTCAAAGGCCTGAGTAGGTAGGGATGCTGAAGCAGATAGAACCAGGATATAGCTGTAGGATTGGCCTCTGATTTGACAGATGATAAGCAGCCAGTCTAATATATAGTACTGAAAAAGGTATGGGAAAATTGGGGCTTGCTTTGAGCTGGCACCCACATTTAAGGCAGCTCAAGTTAAAAGGTTAATCAGAGCAACACAAGCCAGGAGAGCATGGTTTCTCATCTCAGGCAGGCAGCATTCCCAGGGTTCTGAGTGAGCGGTCCATTGAATGCAGGACCTTAGCCAGAGGCTATCGGTTCAGGAAACTAAAGTAAGCTGCTGGAGAGGTGGAGCTGGCAAGAGTGTTAGGAAAACTATCAGAGTCTCAAACAAACAGATTCTAGGGTAGAGTGGGATTCTAGTTGCACCAGAAAACTGGAGTTACTAATCGAAAGACCAAAGGCAGAAACCAGGTAAACAGGGTCAACAAGTCAGAAGTCTGGGTAACGATGCAACATGTGCCCCAGGCTCCCCCTTTGTACCCAAGATGCTAGGTCCCATGTTCGTGGTCTCCACCCAATCAATCCTGATGTCCTGGTAGATGGGTGAGCAATGGCAGGTGCTCTTGGGAGCAGAGGCGGTCAATTCTGCAAGTAGAGCTGAGCAGCACTGGAGGAGTAGAAGCCAACAGTGATCCCTATCAAGGTGAAATGTTCTGCCTTTTCTCCATCTTGAAAATCAAGACAATTAGCTTGCTTGGATCTAATTTCAATTGTGTATTTCTTCAAGCACTGTTAGTTAAAGATAACAATTAGTGTTGAGTTAAAATTATGTTGTGATCTTAATGAAGGGTCATGTTTTTATAGAGAAAGTAATAAGGCTTGAATCAGGGACTATTTTTGCTTATCGCAATGAACCATGGGTGAAAAAAACTGATCTGCTAGATCTGTGCAAGCATTAACAATCCTCACTGGCTGTTCACCTGGTGGTGTTACCATTATGGGACTTTAGAACTCAACTGCAAAATTAAACCTATTTAGAGACACCATGTTGGAGTGTTCAGCATGCCCTTCTGTCTTTTTTCTCTTTCTTTACAATTTTCTGCTTTCCTTCCATTTTTTCCCTCTCTCCCTCCCTCCCTTCCTGCCTTCCCTCCCTCCCTCCTTCCTTCCTTTCTTCCTTCCTCCCTTCATTCCTTCCTTCCTTCCCTCCCTCCTTCCTTCCTTCCTTTTTTCCTTTTTTCTTTTTCTTTCTCTCTCCCTTTTTCTCTTTCTGTTTTTTTTTTTCTTTTTTCTCTCTCTCTCTCCTCACCCCTCTCCCTTTGACTCCCATATGCCAGACTGTTGGGCCACAGGGACAATGACCTGCCTGAGAAGAAGGACCGAGGCAGCTGCTCACTGGATATGACAGGAAAAAGACCAGGGGTGTCTGTCTCAGACCAGGCAATCAGAGGAGGGTTCCCAAGGGAGTCAAGTCCTTAAGGAATATAGGATTTGGCCAGATGGAAAAGAGCATTTGAGGTAGATGGCATCACAAATGTGGAGGCCTAGGAGTGTAAAGAGTGTGGCTCATTTGAGGAACTGTCAAATGTGACAAGGCCTGGCACAAAAACACAGTGCGGGTGAGGCACGGTGGCTCAAGCCTATAATCCTAGCACTTTGAGAGGCCGAGAGAGGAAGATTGTTTGAGCTCAGGAGTTTGAGGTTGCAGTGAGCTGTGATCACACCACTGCATTCCAGCCTAGACCCTGCTCAAAAAAAAAAAAAAAACCCACAATGAGAGGAAGCTGTACTACACTGGGTGTCCAGCTTGCGGGGCAGCCAATTTTAAAACCAGCCCTGGACAAAGCCTCCTCTGCTCATTTATATTAATAGTTTCTGAGTGTAAAAGTTTATAATAAATAATGCCCTTTTTACTGTCATATTTTTTTTTCCTTAAAAGACATTAAAGAGTGTCCATGATGGAGAAATAACTTCTTTCACATCATGAGCTTTCCTTATCTAAACAGAGCTCTCTGGAGGAACTTGGCATGCCCTCTTGGCTTCGTATATGATTAGGGCACAGCGAGACAGTAGCTCCTTTCCCACCACATGCTGAGTGGGATTTAGGTAGCCTGGGCACATGCTTTTATTTTGATGTATGGATAGTTCACGCTGGGAAGGATAGGCACAAACTTAAGGAGCGTACTTGGCTCATGGGAGTCAGGAGAGCCTGATGAGGCGTGTTCTGCATCTCTAGATGCCAAAGATCCCGGAGAGCGCAGTGTGAGATCCCTCTGGTGAGGGAGCTCTGGAAATGAATAGCAAAGGCTCCATCTTCTTCCTCTCTTGATCATGGTGCCAACTCTCTAATTGGGTGTGAGATGTGTTGTTGACAGGAAGAATACGGAATAAGATGGAACTGGAGATAATAGGACCGTGTGGACAGGAATGCCATCTGTAAACTCTGGGAAAGGCGCCTGCCTTCAGCTGGGCTCGGCTGTCTGCTTTTTTGTGGTTATCTAGCTCTGCAAGAAAATAAAACTTAAGTTCCTTTAAATTTCCCTTAAGTTACCTCCAAGACCTAACAGAGGCCAGGGACACCAAACAGGAGGGCAATTAAGACCAGTAACATGACGGTTTTGGAGCAAGGATTAGAGCAGGAAAGTGATAGAAGATATAGCTAGAGTCAGGGCAAGGGCCAGACCTGGAAGACACACCATGAAGAAAGGCTCAGGAAGTTGTTTTTGTCTTTTTTTTCTCCTTTCTTTCTTTAGTATCATCACAGTTCCAGACTTCTTCTTTTTTTTTTTTTGAGATGGAGTCTCGCTCTGTTGCCCAGGCTGGAGTGCAGTGGCGCAATCTCCGCTCACTGCAACCTCCGCCTCCCGGGTTCAAGCAATTATTCTGCCTCAACCTCCCAAGTAGCTGGGACTACATGCGCCTGCCACCACGCCCGGCTAATTTTTGTATTTTTAGTAGAGATGGGGGTGTCACCATATTGGCCAGGCTGGCCTCGAACTCCTGACCTTGTGATCTGCCCGCCTTGGCCTCCCAAAGTGCTGGGATTACAGGCATGACCCACCGTGCCAGGCCCTCAGACTTCTTATAATGAAAAATGGAATTTGAGTTGGAGACGAAGAGCTCATTTCTGGGATAACATTTTAGGGACAAAGAGATAAGAGCAGTTAACTGCCGTTCACTAATGTAAACTTTCCTCAACACTACAGACCCATTATTTTGCCTAACATTTCTTCAAATTGTTGTTTTTTTAACTATTGGCAACATTTTATTTGAGAAACAATGGGTTTTGAGAATAACTGCTCTACCATTGGTTATTACTTTTTTTTTTTTTTTTTTTTTTTTTTTTGGGGGTTCGTTTTTTTTTTTCCGCCCGGGGGGAGTGGGGGGCGGTGTTCTCGCCGCCCGCTCC